>NW_012103087.1:674681-675778 GCF_000951045.1 Mandrillus leucophaeus | reverse complement strand
AGGAAGGAAGGAAGGAAGGAAGGAAGGAAGGAAGGAAGGAAGGAAGGAAGGAAGGAAGACTTTCCATGCACTCTTAGGAAGTTATTTTAGAATGTGCTCATCAGGGTAAGAGGGTAAGAGGAAGATAGGGGTTGAAGAGAGAAGGCTCCATTCAGCATAGCAGACAGTCCCAGGGAATGATGGAGAAGCAGCTGAATCCTAGCCAGCCTGCAAATCCAGGGAACATACATAAGATGATACAAGGCAGGAAGATTCTGAGGAAATGGAACTGGTAGATTCTTTGATGCACTGGATCACATGAAAGGTTTTTGTAAGGCTGTGAGCAAAAGACACGCCAAAAACAAAGCAAATGAAAAAATGAGTGAATTAATAACTTCAGGAAAGACAAAAAGGTTTACAAGAAAGGAAATGCTATCAGTGAGCAATTTGGCTCAACAGAGAACAAGATTTTCATGAACATAATAATGTAAACTCTTGTTGTGATAACATTATGTTGAAAGATTACAGGGAAGGAAAGCATATGGTAAGAGGGTTAGGTAGAGATACTAAATCCTTATTTGAAATCAGTAAATGATGTCTAACACAGAAAAATCAAGAAAGAGCAGCATAAGTGTATTTTGCAGAAATATAGAGCTAGTGCCAGAAGAAACAAATAGAAATTGAAAATGGTATCCTTTGGCGCATGAGACAGGGTGGAGGAGGAAAGAGGAATTTTTGTTTTTCATTATAAGCCTTTAAATACTATTTAATGCTTTGTTTACTATTTGCATATCTTTAATAAAAAATAAAATTTAATTATAAAAAAATACATGAAAAACAGAAAGGCAGTGAAGAGACAATTCACTAAAAAAAGAACTGCAGATGCCCCCTAAATTTATGAAGAGATGTTTGATCTTATTAAAAATAAGAAAAATGTAAATTAAAGCTAAATTGAGATATTCTTTCTCATTTATCAGATTGGTAAAAATTCAACAGTTGGATGACACCCTCTTTTGGTGATGCCGTGGGGGAATGCAACATGATTCAACCCCGATCAAGGAGAAGTTGCAATAACCGCTAAGACTGCAGATGCATTTGACTCAGCAAACCCCCTTTAA
>NW_012103087.1:673766-674631 GCF_000951045.1 Mandrillus leucophaeus | reverse complement strand
TGACTCAGCAAACCCCCTTTAAGAAATGTGTATGAAAAAAACCCCATGTTTCAGGTTATTCCTTACAACTTTGTTTGTGATAGCAAAATGTGAATTAGAAATGGTGCAAATGTCTGTCCATAGGGGACTGTTTAATAAACTATTGTCGATCCCTTAGTGAAAAGTATTTATTTTCTCAATGAATAAAGGAAAAAAAATGACATAATTTTACAACCAGCTTCCAGGCCCTCGGAAGCACAGAGCGCTGTGTTGAAAGCCTCCCAGACTGGCTGGGCGCAGTGGCTCACGCCTGTAATCCCAGCACTTTGGGAGGCCGAGGTGGGCAGATCACAAGGTCAGGAGATTGAGTCCATCCTGGCTAACATGGTGAAACCCCGTCTCTACTAAAAATACAAAAAACTAGCCGGGTGTGGCAGCAGGTGCCTGTAGTCCCAGCTACTTGGGAGGCTGAGGCAGGAGAATGGCGTGAACCCGAGAGGTGGAGTTTGCAGTGAGCCGAGATTGTGCCACTGCACTCCAGCCGGAGCAACAGAGCAAGACTCTGTCTCAAGAAAAAAAAGACTCCAAGACAGAGAGACTCTCTGACCTCCCTAAACCTGAGCGTAAAAAGAACCCCTTTCAAAACCTTAGACGTAAAGCGAGAGAGGCAGCGAGACCATGTCAGATTTAACATCAGCCCTAGGTCTAAATCCCAGTTTGGCTACTTTTTATTCGCCGTGACACTCTAGACTTTGGTTCCTCATCGGTAGGCTGGGGATAGGACTCCCTGCCTTGTCAGGTCGCTGTGAGGGTGGAGTGGATGAGAGTGTGTGATACGGAAGCTACAGGGCCTGGCCCACAGTAAGCGCTCCACAAACAGGAGTTG
>NW_012103087.1:670039-671356 GCF_000951045.1 Mandrillus leucophaeus | reverse complement strand
TAAAGACTACCAGATATTTAAGTATAGCCTCTAAAACAAAAGACAGAGGCCAGGTATGGTGGTTCATGCCTGTAATCCTAGCACTTTGGGAGGCCGGGTCAGGAGGATGGTTTGAGCCCAGGAGTTTGAGACAATCTGGGCAACATAGGGAGCCCTTGTCTCTAGGAAATAAATAAATAAATAAATAAATAAAATAGAATAAAAGAGACTAAACAAAGAGAAAAATACAGGGAAACAAACAGTAAACAAACAAACAAACACAGAAGAGTGGTTTTTAAAAAAATATAAACCTCAAAGAGATTAGGTGAAAATATGACCACATGAAACAAGAACAGGATGTTATAAAAAGGAAGCTTCATAAATAAAACAAGAAAAAAGTCTTGGAAGTTAAAAACTGAGATTCTCAACAGGTTGGAAGATAAAATTGAGAAAAATCTTCCAGAAAGTAAAACAGAAAGATAAGAGGATGGACAACAGGAGAGAGAAGATGAGAAAGCTAGAGACTGTTCTAGAAGTCCACATCTACTGAGTAAGTGATCCAGAAATAGAGAACAAGGAAAATAGCGACCATGTAATTACCGGGGAGTAATATGAGGAAATATTTAGGATTAAAGGATGTGACTCTCCAGATTAAAAAGGTTCATCAAATGCATAGCAAAATGGTTGGAGTAAAACACACACACACACACACACACACACACACATACACACACACACACCCCTCCAAGGCACATCATTGTGAAATATCAAAATGTTATTTAAAATCAAAGAAAGGCCAGGCGTGGCGGGTGGCTCACAGCTGTAATCCCAGCAATTTGGGAGGTCATGGTAGGTGGATCACCTGAAGTCAGGAGTTTGAGACCAGCCTGGCCAACATGGTGAAACCCCATCTCTACTTAAAAAAATACAAAAACTGACCGGCCACGGTGGCTCATGCCTGTACTCCCAGCACATTGGGAGGCCGAGGCAGGCAGATCATGAGGTCAGGAGATCGAGACCATCCTGGCTAACAGAATGAAACCCTGTCTCTATTAAAAATACAAAAAAATTAGCCGGGCGTGGTGGCGGGCGCCTGTAGTCCCAGCTACTCGGCAGGCTGAGGCAGAAGAATGGCGTGAACCTGGGAGGTGGAGCTTGCAATGAGCCAAGATCGCGCCACCGCACTCCAGCCTGGGCGACCGAGCGAGACTCCGTCTCAAAAAAAAAAATTAAAAAAAAAATTAGCCGGGCAGGCATGGTGGTACACGCCTGTGGTCCCAGCTACTTAGGGGCTGAGGTGGAAGAATTGCTTGAACTCAGGGAGGCTGCAGTGAGCCG
>NW_012103087.1:654498-664284 GCF_000951045.1 Mandrillus leucophaeus | reverse complement strand
TATGAATAGTAGCACCGGAAAAAAGAATCCTGTCTCCAGGACAGTATTCATTGTAGAAGGAAAGTCATGTTGGAAATCCCAAGAGAAGAAGGAAAAGTCACTGCTCTGAAGAGAAGAATTGAAGGAATTTCCTTTCATGACTAGGCAGTTTTGGGAGAGGCTCTGTATACACAGTCAGATGCCTACGCCCTCATGTTCTCCAGCTTCTCATTGCCATCGCCTCCTCTGATGACCGGCAGAGACCTTCCCTAAGTATCCTAGATCAGCAGGACTGGAAGGACCCGAGCCCAAATTCCCATTTAGGATGAGAAACCCAAAGACCAGAGAAGACCAGTGATCAACTCAAGGGCACACAGCCAGCGGGCTTGGTCCACAGCCAGGCGCACCCACTAACAAAACTGCTTCCAGGTACGCATTTTATGATAGCAAGGGATACAAAAGGATAAACCTAAATGTGCGTCCCCAGGGCATTGAGCTAACTTGACTTTACTCACTCCTGAGAGGGGCTGCAGTCAACGTGAAAGCAGGTGATCAAGGTTGGTGGAGAAAGTAATGTGTTTATATCAACCCATTTTGATGTCTGTGTTACACTTACGTTTTACACACTTCCTGTGGAATGAAGCCCCAAACCTAGTGGCAGCTTGCATTGCAGTAACAAGGATTTTTAGAACATACCCAATCCCTGCTCCAGCACTGACCAGATATGTAATGCTGAGTTTTCATTTCCTCATCTGTGAAAGGAGATATCAGCCACCTTCATCATGCTGTTACAAAAATAAAATCAGATAACTGTGTCTGTCTGGCGCACAACAGCCACTACTTCTCTCAAACCCAGATATCCCCTTGTCTTATCGACACAGGAGACCTAATGAGTCCCACAGCAACCTGCTGATCCTGCTCTATGAATTACAAAGAAAGGTTTTCCCCCAAGCACCTCGAGAGAGAAAGAAAGAAAGAAAGAAAGAAAGAAAGAAAGAAAGAAAGAAAGAAAGAAAGAAAGAAAGAAAGAAAGAAAGACCTTCCATAATGCTTTCACAGGTTAATCGTTTTCAATTTCCTCAGCCAGAATCAAAAGTTAAGAAGAGTCTCATTAAGAAGAATTCTAAGGGTATTTCTTTTCAAGTTCCCAAATACCTTCTTCATTATCCACATTGCCCTTGCAAGCTGGTTCCCCCATGTCCATGCTGATATGGAGAACACCGAATCCAGATGTATTCACTGGGTTCCCGGCACTATACAATTCCTACCCCAGGGATGTGCTCATGGGAAACATTCAATGAGTCATCCTTATCTGAACCAAGCAGAATCAGAAAAAGAATTCCAAGAAAGATATATTGAGCATCCACTTACTATATGCTAGACACTGTATAAGACCCTTTTCACGCTCTTGTTTAATTATGACAACTCTGAAGGTGATCATCGTTGTCCTCACCTTACAGATGATGAAACAGACATTCAGAGCACTTTGCGATTTGCCTAAAGTTTCACTGTCGAGAAGGAGCCAGGTCTCCTGACTTCAGGTCTTCCCACTATGAGACCACCAGTTTATTGTAACTAGAGGCCTCTCCCATCTAAAGCATCTTTGTAACTGCTTTCCCTTTCCCCACACTGCTTACACACACAGAAGCCCCTAATTTGTAACAAGTCATTTGATAACTCCAAAAGAGGGGCCACATCCTTTTTCTTTATGTCTGTTGATTAACAAAGACAACATTATATTTCCAACACATTAGTCAGACCAAGGGGGAAAAAAATCCCATGACTAGAGTAAATTTCCATCCTTTGGAACAAGGACATATACACAGAAGGTTTACTATAGAATATAAACATTGCTTTTAAATGATGCCAATCTGTCTTTTAATGTGGCCTAAATCCTAAAATGTAAAGTGTGATAAACCAGGCACAGCATCTCACACCTGTAATCCCAGCACTTTGGGAGACTGAGGCAGGTGGATCACCTGAGGTCGGGAGTTCAAGACCAACCTGAACAACATGGAGATATCCCATCTCTACTAAAAATACAAAATTAGCTGGGTGTGGTGGCGCATGCCTGTAATCCTGGCTACTCAGGAGGCTGAGGCAGGAGAATCGCTTGAACCCGGGAGGCGGAGGTTGCAGTGAGCCGAGATTGCGCCATTGCACTCTAGCCTGGGCAACAAGAGCGAAACTCCGTCTCAAAAATAAATAAATAAATAAATAAATAAATAAATAAATAAAGCGTGATAGTGTCCTTTCTTCTATTTTAAGTAGACACACAAGCCTTAATATATATGAAAACTGTAAACATCAAGGCCAACTCTTTAAGATTGAACTCTCACACTAACACACCTCTTCCTTGCAACTTGCACCCAATTTGAGTCTGGTCCTAGGCATGCTGACCTGAAATAGTTGCTGGCCGCGGCAAGTACCACGCGGTGGCAGGAGAATTCCTGAATGTCCACACACAAGATGACATCTGTCAGAGCGTTTTCCATTCGCAGGGTCTCCAGGCCATTCTGAAGAATTAAGGAGAGTCCCGCGTCGTCAAATTTGACCTTTTCCCCATTTAAGATCTCCACCAAGTCTCCTCTTTTCTGGGAGGGCTCATCTGTAGAAGGTGCCAGAGGCCCTTCCAAACTCTTCTCAACCACGTCACCCATGGTCCAGGCGCCCCTTTGTCCTGCCATCAACATCGAGACTGAAGGAGCGCCCAAGTGTCAGGCAGGCCCCATTGCAGAAGCTGAGCGGATTTCCTGTGCAGGGCCCTCCACTTATCACCAGCTGTCACACACACATAACAGGAAGTCTCGCACTTTCTCATCCTGTTACTACAAATGCCAGCAACTTCTATTCTTCTTCTTTCTGTGAATAATCACAGGGTTAGAAATTACTTAGAATAGGTGTGTGGGAGGGGGCTCTGGAAGAGGAGTGGCCTCTTAGAGTCCACTGTGAGTGCTGTGTGTTTATTTTGGTGCATCTCCCACTTCATATCCGTGAGCAGGAAGCCTCCGGTGGTGGCTATTACATTTGTACTCCTAATGCTATCAATAACCCGAGTCGTCAATGAGGGGATGGACAGGAGACATTCTATAATCCTCCCACTTCACATTTGTACTTCTAGTGGCTCAATAACCCAAGTCGTCAATGAGGGGATGGACAGGAGACAGTCTATAGTCCTCCCACTTCCTCCTCCCAGGCGTCTGAGATCCCACAACGATCCAACAACCGTCCTTCGTAAACCTTGGAAACCCCACTTATCCCTGACATTCTCATTTCTGGAGATACTGCAGATAGTCTATATTCATCCTCCTCCCTACCCAGGGGAAAACAACGTCATGGCAAACATTCATGTCTTCCCCTCACCAAAAAACGTCTATTGTTTCAGATGTGCTTTGGGGGCACAGAAGAAATGGTTTCCAAAACTCGGTCACTAGCATCTTCTCAGAGGATGAGTCAGGGTAGGTCTACACCGAATTGCCACAGCACGTCTCAAATTAGCCCGGTGTCTACAGACCATGCATCTAATGTTGGATCCTGAAGTATTTTCATTACCTTTGCAGGTCTTAGTTAAGTAGTAATAACTGTCATTATTAAAATCCCATGATTTTAATAGGAAGTTATAGGAGTGTATTAGTTAGCGTTCTCTCACACCCAACAGTAATGCTTTACCAGGTTGCTAGGTATTTCTTAGCCCAGTAAACTTGACATCTAAAATTAACCATCACAATTACAGTCATACCCAGCATAATGATATTTCAGCTGATGATGGACTCCGGAGAGACAGAACCAAAAGGATACCTAGAGAGGCATAGCAGAGGGAAATTATCAGGGGAATTGGCTCACATGATTATGGAGACTGAGAAGTCGCATGACAGACTGCTGAGAGCTCAGGTCGAGTCCGAAGGCCTCAGAACCAGGGAAGATGGTATAACTCTCAGTTCAAGGCCAAATGCCTGATAATCCAGGAGGTGGGGAGACTGGTGTAAGTCCTGAAGTCCAAAGGCAGGGGATCCTGGAGTTCTGTTGTTCAAGGCAGGAGATGACTGTATCCCAGCCTCAGAATAGAGAGACATGGACCTTTCTTCTGTTTTTGTTTTCTCTGGGCCACTGGCTGATTGGACGGTGCCCACCCACAGTGAGAGTGTATCTTCTCTACCGAGTCCACTCAGACTCACTAAGCTCTCCTGGAAACAACCTCACAGACACGCTCAACAGTCATGCTTTGCCAGGTTGCTAGGTATTTCTGAGCCCAGTAAACTTGACATCTAAAATTAACTGTCACAAGTATGGTCATGCCCAGCATAATGACATTTCAGTCGATGATAGACTGAATATACAATTGTGGTCCCATAAGATTATAATGGAGCATATAAAGAAGCTGACAGCTGGGCGCGGTGGCTCACGCCTGTAATCCCAGCACTTTGGGAGGCCGAGGCAGGCGGATCACAAGGTCAGGAGCTCAAGACCAGCCTGAGCAACATGGTGAAACCCCCGTCTCTACTAAAATTAGCCGGGCATGGTGGCATACACCTGTAATCCCAGCTAGTCAGGCGGCTGAGGCAGGAGAATCGCTTAAATCTGGGAGGCGGAGGTTGTAGTGAGCCGAGATTGCGCCATTGCACTGCAACCTGGGCAATAAGAGCAAAACTCTGTCTCAGAAAAAAAAGGTAATGGAAAAATAATGCCATTCACGATGGTAATAAAACATATGTAAATGCCTAGGAATAACAGCAACCAGCAACATAAAGAAAACTAACAAAGTTTACTAAGAGATTTGAAAGAAAACTTAAATATACCAAGTTCCTTTATGAAAAGACTAAATATTATTAAAAGGACCAATTCTCTCCAAATGCATTTATAGGTTTATTTCACTCTAATAAAAATTACAATAAAATTTGGAGTTTAGGTGTTTAGTTTTGTTTTGTTTTGTTTGAGACAGAGTCTCAGTCTGTTGCCCAGGCTAGAGTACAGTGGTGCGATCTCAGCTCACTGCAACCTCCACCTCCCAGGTTCAAGCGATTCTGCCTCAGCCTCCCAAGTAGCTGGGACTATAGGCTCGCACCACCACACCTGGCTAATTTTTGGTATTTTTAGTGGAGACAGGGTTTTGCCATGTTGGCCAGGCTGGTCTCGAACTGCTGGGCTCAAGCAATCCACCCGCCTCAGCCTCCCAAAGTGCTGGGACTACAGGCTCACACCACCACACCTGCCCCAAGTTTAGGTTAAATTTAAATGAACAGTATCAAGATAGGTTCAAAGCACAGTGGGACTATCTGTAAAAGGATAAACATTAAGTCTAGACTTTACAGTGGACCCAGAGTCTTTTCTCCCTGGGAACTACAAAATTAAGATAAATGTGGAATGTAGTATTCAGAAGCCCCATATCTGAGTTGGAAATTGAGACTGCTTCCCAGTGTCAAAGTGATTTAGATCTTCCAGACAACTCTGAGATGTCTCATTCTTCCTGATACAATGGCAAACTACAAAGTTTCTGATGGTCTGCGACTTTTAGAAAACAATTTGTCTCAGTAAGAATAAGTAGTCACTCACGAAGGGTATCCTTATGACACATTGATAATTGCACGGAGTCACTTAAAGAAACATTTCTTTTTAATGTTTTTTGCTTTTATGTTTTGTTTGTTTTTTGAGACAGGGTCTCACTCTGTTGCCCAGGCTGGAACGCAGTGGTGAGAACACTGCAGCCTCCACCTCCTGGGCTCAAGCAATCCTCCCGCCTCAGCCTTCCAAGTACAGGTGCATGGCACCACATCTGACTAGTTTTTTAATTTATATTTTTTGTAAAGGCTAGATTTCCTAGCCTGATGAATGGGAGTGCAGATTTTTACTTTCCGATTTGACCTAATCTTTTCTTTCTCAGCCCTTTTAAGATTAATAGTCATGAATTTAAATTGAGACCTGGCAGACGGCCAAGATCAGTTTCCAAAAGTTATATGCTTGGGCCAGGTGTGGTGGCTCATGCCTGAAATCCCAGCACTTTGGGAGACCAACATAAGAAAATTGCTTGAGCCAAGAAGTTCCAGACCAGCCTGGGCAACGTGACGAAACCTCATCTCCACAAAAAATACAAATTAAAAAATTAGTCAGATGTGGTGCCATGCATCTGTACTTGGAAGGCTGAGGCGGGAGGATTGCTTGAGCCCAGGAGGTGGAGGCCACAGTGAGCCATGTTCTCACCACTGCATTCCAGCCTGGGCAACAGAGTGAGACCCTGTCTCAAAAAACAAACAAAACAAAAAAGCAAAAAAAAAGTCATATGTTGAGCTGTGTTCAGTAGAACTATGGAGAGTTGGCTGGGTGCAGTGGTTCACGCCTGTAATCCCAGCACTTTGGGAGGCCGAGGTGGGCGGATCACGAGGTCAGGAGATTGAGACCATCCTGGCTAACGTGGTGAAACCCTGTATCTACTAAAAATACAAAAAATTAGCCAGGCAGGCTAAGGTAGTGGTGGGTGCCTGTAGTCCCAGCTACTCAGGAGGCTGAGGCAGGAGAATGGCGTGAACCCAGGAGGTGGAGCTTGCAGTGAGCCGAGATCACACCACTGCACTCCAGCCTGGGCGACAGAGCGAGGCTCCGTCTCATAAAAAAATAAATAAATAAATAAAAAAGAACTATGGAGGGTCCAGCTAGTTAAACTGAATCTGCCCTTAGACTTCAGAGTCAAGGTGAAGCAGAGATGAAGCCAAGTAAACGAAAGAGACTAAGATAAGACAGGACAGGAGGGTAGGAGGAGCAAGGTGGGAATTCAAGAGGGTCCAAGATTTTTGCATATGCCAGAGCTGGGCTCCAGGACTCCCACTTAGCCCCACTGGTGGCCTCCTGCTTGGCTAAGAGGGCCTCACTGAAAGATGTAGGGTCAACACAGATCCCATGCCATACCCCGGCCCCAGCTCCTGTGACCTCTCTCCTATATGTAGATGTCAAACCCTTCTCCCTAGTCACTCTCCTCTGCTTTATGTATTTTAACGCTCTAAATCTGTGTTCAAAGTACGGTGTTGTTATATCCTTGCTATTGGTTGTATCTTTTATTAGTATTAAATGTCCCTGTTTACCCTGTTAATTTTTTTCTTTAAAGAATTTTCTGATATGTCTGGAGTTTCTATTGCCACTCCTGCTTTCTTTTTGTTTACTTTTCCTAATGTATCTTTGCCTGTTCTTTGTATTCTGGGAAATAGACATCTTTTCTTTTTTTTTTTTTTTTTTTTTTTTTTTTGCTCTGGCTCTGCCTCCCGGGTTTACGCCATTCTCCTGCCTCAGCCTCCCGAGTAGCTGGGACCACAGGCGCCCACCACTTCGCCCGGCTAGTTTTTTGTATTTTTTAGTAGAGATGGGGTTTCACCGTGTTAGCCAGGATGGTCTCGATCTCCTGACCTCGTGATCCGCCCGTCTCGGCCTCCCAAAGTGCTGGGATTACAGGCTTGAGCCACCGCGCCCGGCCGACATCTTTTCTTAATGTTTCTGATGGTTGCAATGATGTTTCAACAAATAGTAAGCCAATATTTATCTAATTATCATAGCACAAAGCCTAGAGATAACTTGGATTATCTCTAGACTTGGATAACTTGGATTATCTCTAGGCTCTGTGCTACAATAACTAGATAAATATTGGTATTCAACTGCTTACTTAACATCTGCACTTGAGGGTCTAACATTTGAGGCATCCTCCAACTAAATATATCCCAAGCCAAAACCTGGATGGTACACACCAAACATGTCCCTTCACCGGGCTGTGTTTGGGCGGGAAGACGTTGAGTAATTGGCAAAGTTCAATTTCTTGACCTTAGTGGTGTTTACAACGGTATTGCGTGCCTTATAATAATTCACTAAGCTACATATTTGTTTGTATCATTTTCCATGTTTTATTTGACAACACAAAGGTAACAACAACCGTAACAATAATAGTCCATATGTATTGATGCCAGGGTTTTGCTAGTTAGCTGAATGGGACTACAGTTCCAGACTTCCAGCTCCTGAGCCAGTGCCTGATCCCCACCCCATGCTGAAGGAGCACACTCAGGACTTCGCATCTTCCTGGTAAGTGTGAGGCAAATGGAATATCCGCCCATGCCTCAGACAAGACCAGCTTTGCGTGCCATCTTGTGGCCTCTTTCTGGTTCCAGTTAATACCAGAAAACAGAGAAGCTGCAGCTTTTACCTCAGGTCAGGGTTCCTCTGAGTATCTTCAGTTCCCAGGTAGAGTGTGCCAGCCTCTCCCAATCGCGGCCTCCTGCAGACGCCGCTGGTCTGGCCTCTTCCTCTGCCTGATTCAAGGTTGCCCAGTGCTCCCAGGCTCGTGCTCATCAAATGCCTAACCCTGGCCTCCTCTGGCCAACTCCTGTTGCCAACCACATCCTGTCGTAATAATAACGAAAGATAAATGCTTTCATCCAAAACAATGACACAGGGTCTGCCTGAATCTGAAACAAGAAGTTGGAAAGTTGCCAGAGGAGAAAGACAAGCCTGATCTAAGTAGTGAGGCCAAATATCAAAATCCAAGAACAAAGCAGAGTCCAGAGCCAAGTGTTTTATAATTTAATCCAGAGGGGATTCTTTTTAAAAGGGCGGTGTTAAGGCTTTATTTCCTCTTACAAATTCTGCGTACAACACACACTTTCCACAGCATGTTTCTAGTCAACATAATAAAAGACTTGTCATATATGAGTTATAATTTTTTAACTTTCTATTCAGGACCACCCAGCCTGGTCCCTAGGTGTTACCCTGACATGTCCCCTGCAGACCTGAACTTAAGGAAAGCCAGGTGTTCCCAAGACCCCTACCAGGTGGTTCTGAGCAACCTCTCCTTAAAACAGTGTCCACAAAATGGTGGAAGTAAGGCCGGGCGTGCTGGCTCACACCTGTAATCCCAGCACTTTGGGAGGCTGAGGCGAGCAGATCACTTGAGCTCAGGAGTTCGAGATCAGCCTGGGCAACATGACAAAACCCGGTCTCTGCCAAAAATACAAAAATTAGCAGGGCACAGTGGCGCATGCCTGTAGTTTCGGCTATATGGGAGGCTGAGGTAGGATTGATTGAGACTGGGTGCTGTGGCTCACGCCTGTAATCCCAGCATTTTGGGAGGTGGAGGTGGGCAGATCACTTGAGGTCAGGAGTTCAAGACCAGCCTGGCCAACATGGTGAAACCCTGTCTCTCCTAAAAATACAAAAAAAATACCTAGGCATGATGGCGGGTGCCTGTAATTCCAGCTACTCGGAAAGCTAAGGCAGGAGAATCACTTGAACCTGGGAGGTGTAGGTTGCAGTGAGCTGAGATCACATCACTGCATTCCAGCCTGGGCAACAGAGCAAGACTTAGTCTCAAAATAAAAAAGGTGTAGAGGCAAGTGATGGCAAAAGCCAAAACTGACCCTCTACCCTCAACAAGTAGTGAAATCAGGGAAGTTCGTCCTTAACAAACCACATCCCATTTTTCATCCCACCCCAAAACCCTACATTTCTTTTATTAACAAATTAACTTTTGCTGGATGTTTTTCTGATTATGAAACAATAATAAATGTACCTTATTGAAAACCTGGGAAATTCAGAAAAGAATCAAAATTGACGTTTGGTATGCTGCAGTAGACTTGTACTGACTCTAGGGAGTTGATTTTGTGCATTTCTTCTCACTTCAAGAGCGATGACTTGGTGTTGGTTGAAATTAGCCATGATAGGGATATTTACACCGTAGAAATGGATAAATGCTACACATCAGGGCTTTGTCCTTGAAATTGGCCATGATAGGGATATTTACACCATGGAAATTGATGAATGCTACACATCAGGGCTTTGTCC
>NW_012103087.1:649670-653403 GCF_000951045.1 Mandrillus leucophaeus | reverse complement strand
AAAAAAAAAAAAACAGGTCAATGCCTCAGTTTCATATTCCCACAAATTGGAAGTAATAATAGGATCCACCTCAATGTGTTGTAGAAATGAGGAAATACGTGAAGCCTGTAGAACAATGCCTGGCATGTATTAAGCACGATGTAAGCATTAGCTATTATTATGCAAACCCTTCTGTAGAAGGAAAAGTGTGTACATTTCATTTGAAATCGGGCTTCAGGCTTCAGACCAAAAACTCCTTCAAAGCCCTTTTGTTAGTACCTACAGGCCCTCTATTTTTCTCATGTTTTCTTGGATCATTTTCACATAGTCAGTGTAGAAGGGTCCATACACCACCACCTCCCCAGGGAAATAAAGATTTCCATCACCCAGTCCTCTGCATCAGAAACATTATTCTAACCAGAGTCATAACAGTCCACAGAAGGATTTATCCATCTGGGACAATGTTCCCTTAAAGAGCCTGAATTAGACAGCCATTTTGAAAAGAAGTATTTTATAGATGATACTAGTACTAAGAGCGCCATTTATTGAGATGTTACGAAGTGTTCCGTGTACCTTTCCTCATTTTATTTCCTTTTATCCTGATAACTTGATAAAATAGATTACTTTCCTTTTTACAACTGAGGAAACCAAGGCTTCAAACCGAAGTTGGTTGTTTTGTCCCAGGTCACACAGGTAAGTCAGTAGTAGTATTTGGCCGCCCATGCCCTATTCTAATGAAAAGTTACCAGCCCACATCCTCTGTTCCCCAGGAAGCCATTTTCTGGTACCACATGACTCAGCTGTTTCCCCTTATTAATTGGACTAGAGTGAATGCCCCCCACCCAAAGACAGCCAAGTACAGAGATTAGTTCAAGGACACATACAGCTGGCTCAGAAATATCAGATGAGGCCTCACCTGATGCCTCATGCCTGTAATCCCAGCACTTTGGGAGGCCAAGGCGGGTGGACAGCTTGTGCCGAGGAGATCAAGACCAGCCTGGGCAAAATAGGGAGTCCCTGTCTCTACAAAAAAAAAATTTAATTAGCTGGATGTGGTGGTGCATGCCTGTGGTTCCAACTACTCAGCAGGCTGGGGCGGCATGATCTCTCGAGTCTGGGAGGTGGAGGCTGCAGTGAGCCATGATCACACCACAGCACTCTAGCCTGAGCAACAGGCTAGAGTGAAACCATGTCTCAAAGAATATCAGATAGAACCATTGGAGTCCCTCCCTCCCTCCCTGTCTCTGAAATTTGAAATAAGGAACACAGAGTTTGCCGTTTGGCAGCAGAAACAGAAGGCAAAAGGATTCATCAAGAGATCCATGAGGTAGAGTCAGAGCCATGGCAAGCTAAAGCCCTGTGCAAGCCAAACTTCTGAAAAGCAAAAACTGTTAGTAAGCAGAGGGACCCAGAAGGCATAAAAAGGAGACTGAAGCCAATATGCAGAAAGTAGCTGAGACAGGTCACTCTCAGGCTGGGTGGAAGGAAGACCATGGGTCCTGTTGCTGAAGTCCTGAGCCCACTGTGGATCTGGACCCACCCTCCTGCTCCCATTAGGGCTCTGCTCATAAATTTTAGAGAGATTTCTGCCTGGTGCCCACATTTCTCAATGTGGCTTGATTGAGACTCTGTTCTTTTCATCCAAATGAGCCTCCCTGAAACGGAAGCAGAAGAGTGGTGCGAAGTTCATCCATCCGACCCCACATACCGACCTTTGCGCTCCCGTCCTCCACAGACCAGAGATGTCACCAGGTACACAGATGGACCCTAGAAAAGGATCAGATACCATAGCTGTAGCCAGTGTTAATTCAGGTCTGCTATCCATATCCAAATCTAAAGTGTACTTTGCAAATGAAGAGTCAAGGAGTAAATGGGAAACAGCAAAAATTCCAAAAAGTGGATTTTGTCAATAAGAACAGCCCCCAAATGTTCACTTATTGCTAAGTGGGAAGAGGGACGCTATAAAAAAAGTAATGTACATTACGACCAGGCGCAGAAGCTCACGCCTGTAATCCCAGCACTTTGGGAGGCAGAGGCGGGTGGATCACTTGAGGTCAGGAGTTCAAGACCAGCCAGACCAACATGGTGAAACCCTGTCTCTCCTAAAAATACAAAAAAAATACCTAGGCATGATGGCGGGTGCCTGTAATTCCAGCTACTCGGAAAGCTAAGGCAGGAGAATCACTTGAACCTGGGAGGTGTAGGTTGCAGTGAGCTGAGATCACATCACTGCATTCCAGCCTGGGCAACAGAGCAAGACTTAGTCTCAAAATAAAAAAGGTGTAGAGGCAAGTGATGGCAAAAGCCAAAACTGACCCTCTACCCTCAACAAGTAGTGAAATCAGGGAAGTTCGTCCTTAACAAACCACATCCCATTTTTCATCCCACCCCAAAACCCTACATTTCTTTTATTAACAAATTAACTTTTGCTGGATGTTTTTCTGATTATGAAACAATAATAAATGTACCTTATTGAAAACCTGGGAAATTCAGAAAAGAATCAAAATTGACGTTTGGTATGCTGCAGTAGACTTGTACTGACTCTAGGGAGTTGATTTTGTGCATTTCTTCTCACTTCAAGAGCGATGACTTGGTGTTGGTTGAAATTGGCCATGATAGGGATATTTACACCATGGAAATTGATGAATGCTACACATCAGGGCTTTGTCCTTGAAATTGGCCATGTTAGGGATATTTACACCATGGAAATTGATAAATGCTACTAATAAGGGCTTTGTCCTTGAGAGCCAGTTGCTGAACATTCAGTATTACCTGGCCGCAACCCCACCCTCCTCTTTAGATTGCCAAGGTCCTGGGGCCTCCTTGCATGTGCACCACCCTCCAACTCCAGTACAGGCTCTACTCTTGGATTTCAGAGAGATTCTGCCTGACCCCCTTTTCATGAAGTGGATTATTGTGTCTCTGCTCCTTACAGGCAAACGCACTTCCCTGAAACAGAGGCAGAGCAGTATTGGGACACTCATCTGCCGGGCCCACATGCCACTGTATCACTCTTCCACTGCAGACCCCAGTGTGGTCCTCACCTCCAAGTCGCTATAGAAGCCACATCTGCTCCCATCAGCAAAAAAATAAAATAAAGCAAAAAAGAAGCCACTTCTACAGCCCAACTTGGCACCTTCCAGCTTCTATACCTGCCCCGGGGCAAATCTAGTTTTCTCATAAAGGGAATTTCCCGACAGATACTAACTTTTGGGCCATCCCATGTAACCTCACACTTGTCCCAGGATGGCATTGTGTCCTGGTTTGCCTCTTGGCCAGGCTTGTCCAAGTTATTAAGGGATCTGGTGGCAGCCCTAAGGGAGCTAGCCTTCCGATTTGGAGTTCATGGAAGAACATTGTCTCTGGAAGGAAGTGGGAGGAGCAAGGCGAGACTCCAGTCCTGGAGGAATAGCAATACAAACCCAGAGAACCAAGGACTGCAGACAGGCATAAGGTCAAAGTAAGGTCAGTTGATTATGGTTTCAAGGTCAGGCATAGTGGCTCATGCCTGTAATCCCAGCACTTTGGGAAGCCGAGGCGGGCAGTTTACCAGGTTAGGAGATTGAGATCATCCTGGCCAACATGGTGAAACCCTGTCTCTACTAAAAATACAAAAATCAGCTGGGCATGCTGGCACACACCTGTAGTCCCAGCTACTCCGGAGGCTGAAGCAGGAGAATCACTTGAACCTGGGAGGCAGAGGTTGCAGTGAGCTGAGATCACACCACTGCATTCCAGCCTGGGCGATAGAGCG
>NW_012103087.1:642398-644860 GCF_000951045.1 Mandrillus leucophaeus | reverse complement strand
GCTCCAGCCTGGGCAACAGAGCGAGACTCCATCTCAAAAAATAAAAAATAAATAAATAATAAAAAACAAAGCTAAAATCAATAAGATTTGGTGAAGGATTGGATGTGGAATGCAAAGGAACAGGACTTTTCAAGAATGACCTGGGTTTCTAGTGTGAACAGTTAGGTAAACAGAGGTACCAACCCTCTGAAATACAGAACGCTGGAAAGGAAACAGGTTTGGGGGTGAAGAGTATGAGTTAATACCTGGTTATACTGAGCCTGGAGAGTTTGAGACATTCAAGATGTGCTATCAGGTAGGATATTTAATATGCAAGTTTAGAACTGAAAGACATTTGTGTCGGAGATATAAATGAGTGTCCCAAAACATTTAAAGCAGTTATTTCTGGGTGATAAGCTTTTTTATGTTTTTTGTTTTATTCTTTGTGTTTTTCCATTTTTCCCAGGTTTTCAGCAATAAACAATGTTTGGGGGTTTTTTGTAAGTGGAATCTAGAAGAAAACAGTAAAATTTTCCTTGCGTCTGTAGCAGAGGGTGCTGGGGGTGGGGGGTATACTCTACTTCTCATAGCTGGAATTAGTGATCTCAACAGGAATGTCCCTAGAGTCTGGAAAGCCAAATTAGTTTGATGCTAATATCTCTTTGGCAACAACAAATTTCTCTTGCATGGGTCTGCTCAGATCTAGCCATCTTCCACATTGCAATTTGGTGTCTTGAGCAGACTTACACAACAAGAAAGGGTTCACCATGTAGGTCGACGGTCAAGTTTGGGATACAGGTGTCTCCTTGATAACTGGGGTGTTTTAAGGGGCCAAAAAACTAGCAGCCTTTCCCTCTTCATCCTGGAGAAGAACCAGTTGAGATGTAAAACAAAGAGTTAGGAGATGAGTACCAAATACTTAGTTCTAGCTAAGCTGGAGAGCCGAATAGTATGTTCCACAGATTATTCACACAGTTATGGCAACATTAAATCAGGGTTGGTTCCTGCCCCATTCTCATCCCCAGAATTACAAAGCAGAAAGTGCTGTAGAGTAGCCACTCCCAAAGGTGGAGAGAAGAAAAGGCTGGGCCATATACACAGCATCTATTTCCACCATTTTCCTTGTGGCAGAACGAGGGAGGAGTGTGAGAATGGAGAGAGGCCAGTAGTGTGAGGCTAACGCCGGGAAACATCAGGTGTGGAGGCAGCATCATGCTCACCAACACCCCTCTGAGTTATTGTATTTAGCATCAGAGTTTTTTGTTTGCTTGTTTGTTTGTTTTTGTTTCTGTTTTTGTTTTTGTTTGAGATTGAATCTCACTCTATTGCCCAGGCTGGAGCACAGTGGCACGATCTTGGCTCACTGCAACCTCTGCCTCCCATGTTCAAGCAATTCTCCTGCCTCAGCCTCCTGAGTAGCTGGGACTACAGGTGCACTACACCACACCCAGCTAACTTTTGTATTTTTATTAGAGACAGGGTTTCACCATGTTGGCCAGGATGGTCTCGATCTCTTGACCTCATGATCCGCCGGCCTCGGCCTCCCAAAGTGCTGGGATTACAGAGCATCAGGTTTATTAGTCAAACTCTACCACATACAGTGTAGTATGCTGTCCCACGTACATTTAAGTGGTCTGAGTCCCTGGTAACTAGCAACAAATCAACATTAACTGATTTTTAGCAGAAGCAGAATTTATTAACAGAATATTGGGGGTGTAAATCTCGCTTGCATCTTGGATTTAAAAAGAAAAATAATCCGTGTTTATAGCAACATTATTCACAATAGCCAAAAGGTGGAAACAACCTAAGTGTCCACAGACAGAGGATCAACAAAACGTGGCATCGAGAGAATGGAATATTACTCAACCTTAAAAAGGAAGTTCTTTTTCATTTTTTTTTATTTTTGTAGGTACGTAGTAGGTGTATACATTTGTGGGGTACCTGAGAAGTTTTGATACAGGCATGCAATGTGAAATAGGCACATCATGGGGAATAGAGTCTCCATCCGCTCAAGCATTTATCCTTTGAGTTGCAAACAATCCAGTTATGCTCCGTGAGTTATTTTAAAATGCACAATTAAGTTAGTATTGACTATAGCCACCCTATTGTGCTATCCAATAGTAGGTCTTATTCATTCTTTCTATTTTTTGTGCCCGTTAACCATTCCAACCTCCCCACCCCCGACTCCCCACTACCCCTCCCAGCCTCTGGTAACCACCCTTCTACTCTTTTTCTCCATGGGTTCAATCGTTTTGATTTTTAAATCCCACCAATAAGTGAGAACGTGAGGTGTTTGTCCTTCTGTGCCTGGCTTATTTCCCTTAACTTAATGATCTCCAGTTCCACCCAAGTTGCTGCAGATGACTGGATCTCATTCTTTTTTATGGCTGAATAGTAGTTCATTGTGTATATGTACCACATTTTCTTTATCTATTCATCTATTGATGGACACAGGTTGCTTCCAAATCTTAGCTATTGTAAAC
>NW_012103087.1:640953-641833 GCF_000951045.1 Mandrillus leucophaeus | reverse complement strand
CTGGGCAAAATAGGGAGTCCCTGTCTCTACAAAAAAAAAATTTAATTAGCTGGATGTGGTGGTGCATGCCTGTGGTTCCAACTACTCAGCAGGCTAAGGTGGGAGGATTTCTTGAGCTCAGTGGATTAAGACCAGCCTGGGCAAAATAGGGAGTCCCTGTCTCTACAAAAAAAAAATTTAATTAGCTGGATGTGGTGGTGCATGCCTGTGGTTCCAACTACTTGGGAGGCCGAGGTGGGAGGATCGCTTGAGCCTGGGAGGCGGAGGTTGCAGTGAGCCGAGATCACGCCACTGCACTCCAGCCTGGGTGACAGGACGAGACTCCATCTCAAAAAAAAAAGTAATGCACATTATGTTGCCATTTTTGCAGATATGAGTGTGTGTGTGTATATATATATATATATATATGATAGAAGACCAGAAGGAAATGCCTTCACTCATCATCAAATATTTAATATTTAGTGACATAATGGTGTGCAAAAATCTGTTCTCCAGATACAATACTAAACAAAAAGTGACACAGTTCCTACCCTCAAGGAGCATACAGTCCAGTGAGAGAGATCAATAGTAAGAAACAAACACACACACTGCAATCATTCTAAATGCTGTGAGGGAGATGCAGTTGGTGAAGAACTTTTATCAAGGGCAATTTGACACGGTCAAAGAGGTCAGCGAAGGCCTGTCTGATGACCAAGATGTGATGGGTGAATATGCACCACCCACATGAACAGCAGGGAAGAGTTGTCCAGCAAGAGGTCACAGCATGGGCAAAGCCCCATTGGAGGAGAGACTACAGCAAGTATAAGAAACTGAAAGAAGGCCAAGTGGTTGGAGTAAAGAAAGTTTGGGCTGGGAATGGTGTGGGTTGTGAGAGGTAGGC
>NW_012103087.1:636135-638768 GCF_000951045.1 Mandrillus leucophaeus | reverse complement strand
GTACATTTAAGTGGTCTGAGTCCCTGGTAACTAGCAACAAATCAACATTAACTGATTTTTAGCAGAAGCAGAATTTATTAACAGAATATTGGGGGTGTAAATCTCGCTTGCATCTTGGATTTAAAAAGAAAAATAATCCGTGTTTATAGCAACATTATTCACAATAGCCAAAAGGTGGAAACAACCTAAGTGTCCACAGACAGAGGATCAACAAAACGTGGCATCGAGAGAATGGAATATTACTCAACCTTAAAAAGGAAGTTCTTTTTCATTTTTTTTTATTTTTGTAGGTACGTAGTAGGTGTATACATTTGTGGGGTACCTGAGAAGTTTTGATACAGGCATGCAATGTGAAATAGGCACATCATGGGGAATAGAGTCTCCATCCGCTCAAGCATTTATCCTTTGAGTTGCAAACAATCCAGTTATGCTCCGTGAGTTATTTTAAAATGCACAATTAAGTTAGTATTGACTATAGCCACCCTATTGTGCTATCCAATAGTAGGTCTTATTCATTCTTTCTATTTTTTGTGCCCGTTAACCATTCCAACCTCCCCACCCCCGACTCCCCACTACCCCTCCCAGCCTCTGGTAACCACCCTTCTACTCTTTTTCTCCATGGGTTCAATCGTTTTGATTTTTAAATCCCACCAATAAGTGAGAACGTGAGGTGTTTGTCCTTCTGTGCCTGGCTTATTTCCCTTAACTTAATGATCTCCAGTTCCACCCAAGTTGCTGCAGATGACTGGATCTCATTCTTTTTTATGGCTGAATAGTAGTTCATTGTGTATATGTACCACATTTTCTTTATCTATTCATCTATTGATGGACACAGGTTGCTTCCAAATCTTAGCTATTGTAAACCGTGCTGCAACAAATACAGGAGGGCAGATCTCTCGTCAGTATCCTGATTTCCTTTCTTTTGGGTACATATGCAGCTGTGGGCTTGCTGGATTATGTGGTAGCTCAATTTTTAGTTTTTTGAGGAACCTCCAAACTATTTTCCATAGGGGTTATACTAATTTACATTCCCACCAACAGTGTAGGAGGGCTCCCTTTTCTCCACATCCTCGCCAGCATTTGGTATTGCCTTTTGGGCATAAGCCATTTTCACTGGGTTGAGATGATAGCTCATTGTAGTTTCGATTTGCATTTCTCTGATGATCAGTGATGCTGAGCACCTTTGCCTATGCCTGTTTGCCATTTTTATGTCTTCTTTTGAGAAATGTCTATTCAAATCTTTTGCCCGTTTTTTGATCGGATAATTACTTTTTCGTATTGAGTTGTTTGAGCTCCTTATCTATTCTGATTATTAATCCCTTGTTATATGGGTAGTTTGCAAATATTTCCTCCCATTCTGTAGGTTGTCTCTCCACTTCGTTGACTCTTTTCTTTGCTGTGCAGAAGCTTTTTAACTCGATGTGATCCGTTTGTCCATTTTTACTTTGGTTGCCTGTGCTTGTGGGGTATTGCTCAAGAAATCTTTGCCCAGACCAATGTCCTGGAGATTCTCCCCAATGTTTTCTTGTAGTAGTTTCATAGTTTGATATCTTAGACTTAAGTCTTTAATCCATTTTGATTTGATTTTCTTGTATGGCAAAATAGTAGGTAGGGGCCTAGTTTCCTTCCTCTGCATATGGATATCCAGTTTCCCCAGCACCATTTATTGAAGACACTCTCTTTTCCCCAGTGTATGTTTTTGGCACCTTTGTCAAAAATGAGTTCACTGTAGACGTGTGGCTTTGTTTCTGGGTTCTAATAAAATAAAGAAAATTTTGACATATACTACAATGTAAATGAATCTTAAGGACATTATGCTAAGTGAAATAAGCCAGACACAAAAGGACAACTACTGCATAATTCCACTTACATGAGGGACATAGAGTTCTCAGATTCATAGAGACACAAAGCATGGTGGTTGTCAGGGGTTGGGGGAAGGAGGAAATGGGTAGTTGCTGTTTAATGGGTACAGAGTTTCAATTTTGCAAGATGAAAAATGTTTTGGGCTAGACTCAGTGGCTCTTGCCTGTAATCCCAGCACTTTGGGAGGCCGAGGCAGGAGGACCACTTCACCCCAGGAGTTCCCAAGACTAGCCTAGGCAACATAGTGAGACCTTGTCTCTACAAAAAATTTAAAAAACTTAAAAATCAGCCAGCCGGGTGCGGTGGCTCATGCCTGTAATCCCAGCACTTTGGGAGGCCAAGGCTGATGGATCACCTGAGGTCAGGAGTTCTAGACCAGCCTGGCCAACATGGTAAAACTCCATCTCTACTAAAAATACAAAAGTTAGCTGGGCGTGGTGGTAGGCACCTGTAATCTGAACCCAGGAGGCAGAAGTTGCAGTGAGCCGAGATCGTGCCATCGCACTCCAGCCTGGGGGAACAAGAGCGAGACTTTGTCTCAAAAAAAAAAAAAGCAGTCAGGTGTCATGGCTTGCACCTGCGGTCTTAACTACTAAAGAGGCTGAAGCAGGAGGATTGCTCGAGCCCAGGAGGTCAAGGCTGCAGTGAGCTGTGATGGCACCGCTGCATCTATTCCAGACTGGGCAAGAGAGCAACTCCCTGTCTCAAAAAACAAAACAAAACAAAACAGAGAGAGAGAGACAAAGAAAAAGAAAAATGTTTTAGAGATT
>NW_012103087.1:633248-635930 GCF_000951045.1 Mandrillus leucophaeus | reverse complement strand
CTGCCTCAGCCTCCCCAGTAGCTGGGACTACAGGCACCCACCACCACGCCCGGCTAATTTTTTGTATTTTTTAGTAGAGATGGGGTTTCAGCGTGTTAGCCAGGATGGTCTCAATCTCCTGGCCTCATGATCCGCCTGCCTCGGCCTCCCAAAGTGCTAGGATTACAGGCGTGAGCCACTGTGCCTGGCCTCTTTCTTTCTTTTTTAAAAAATAATGTCAATTTTTATTTTGGATTCAGAGGGTACATGTGCAGGTATGTTACATGAGTATATTGTGTGATGTTGGGGTTTGGAATATGGATGATCCCATCACCCAGGTAGAGAGCACAGGACCCAATACCTAGTTTTTCAGCCCACAACCACCCCCCTCCCTCCTCTAGTGGCCCCAGAGTCTATTGTTCCCGTCTTTATGTCCATGTGTACTCAGTGCTTAGTCCCTCTTATAAGTGAGAACATGCAGTATTTGGTTTTCTGTTCACGCATTAATCACTTAGGATAATGGCCTCCAGCTGCATCCACATTGCTACAAAGGACATGATTTCACTCTAAGAAAAGGAATTTTCATTCTAGGTTTAACATATTGCAAATACTAAGCAACGGGTATTCCAGAGCTCCAAAAGTATTTACACCAAATGTGTGTTTCAAAATATCCTTAGATGAAGCATATTGAACTTGGGCCTGCATTTGAAATGGAATGTTAATGAAAGTTGAGTACTGGGATATTTGAAGCCATCTAAGAAACTTTCAATTTATGCGTGAATTAATTTCCTATAAAAGCGATATTAAAAGGTTGATTACATTGTCCCCAAAAGGTAGCCATAAAGGATATTTTGGGGAAAGAAGGAAGATTTGAATATGAACTATGTTCGGTGATATTATACCAAGGTTGTGTTTCTTGGATGTGATGGTGGCATTGTGATTATGCCAGAGGATGTTCTCAGGAGACACGTGCTCTTTTAACAGTGACGCATCATAACATCGGCCATGTACTTTCAAGCAGTTCAACAAAAGGAAATATTTTATATAAAAAGAGAGATCAAGCAAAGAATATATGGGCTCTCATTATAGTATTCTTTTATTTATTTATTTATTTATTTTAATTTTTTTGAGACAGAGTTTCACTCTTGTTGCACAGGCTAGAGTGCAATGGCACCATCTCAACTCACCGCAACCTCCACCTTCCAGGTTCAAGCGATGTTCATGCCTCAGTCTCCCAAGTAGCTGGGATTACAGGCATGTGCCACCACGCCCAGCTAATTTTGTATTTTCAGTACAGACAGGGTTTCACCATGTTGGTCAAGCTGGTCTCAAACTCCTGACCTCAGGTGATCCACCTGCCTCGGCCTCCCAAAGTGCTGGGTTTACAGGCATGAGCCACTGCATCCAGCCACTTTTGTATTTTAAATGTAAAGTGTTTGCGGGATCATATGGGGGTCACACAAAAATCCATCATGGAGGAAGAACTAGACTTGAAAGATGCAGCCAAGAACGAGGCTCAAAATCACTCTAAAGGACTTGCCTGGCGAGGATACAACTCTCATCATCCCCCAGTGTGAGATGCTGCAGTTTGCACCACCGACCCTGCTGGTACCGAGCACTGGATGCCACTGCTACCTACACCCACTGTCATTGCTTCCCCAGGAACTCAATCTTACAACAACCTCCAATTGAGTAAATAAATCCCCCCAAGTGATGGTCACCTCTGGGTGTGCTGGCGCCATTAGAATTAATGTTGTGAACCTGATCAGCTAAGGACAAGACCAAGGTACACGGGGCAGGAACTTAAGGGCCAGGGATTTCTAATCACTCTTATTCTGAAGCAGCCAGGTGGCCTTTTCATCTTTAAGACACTTCATCTGGAGTAAAGAAATCTGTTCAAGTCTGTTTGAACTCTCAAGTTATAGAATTTTAATATACTTTTAGATGAGAGAAGGGAAAATGAGGAAAATAATAGGTTAATAAAATCTGCTTTTTCACTCTCCATTTCAAGGAAAGCTTTCATATATTTTCATGGGAGTATTGTCCACATTATTCAGAGATCACTGAATTAACCAAAGTTCTTCTAGACTTAACGTCTTGGAACCTGATATAATAAATACGACACAGTAGCTCTAATGTTTTATAATCCTGAAAAAATTACATAGAAGCATTTTAACATATTTTAAAAAGACTTTTAGACAAGCCCCAGTTAAGGTTAACAGCACTGCTGTTCAGCCTTGTAGATATAAGAAAACGCTATTCAAAGATGCCCTAAATAGCCAATATAATTTATCCATAATAAGTTTATCATTACACTAATCCTTCGAGGTACAACTATGGCAAGATAAATTGAGGGTAGGTCGGGCGCAGTGGCTCACGCCTGTAATCGCAGCACTTTGGGAGACCGAGGCGGGCGGATCATTTGCGGTCAGGAGTTCTAGATGAAACCCCATCTCTACTAAAATATGCAAAAATTAGCTGGGCATGGTGGCAGGCGACTTAATCCCAGCTACTTGGGAGGCAGAGGCAGGAGAATCGTTCGAACCCGAGAGGCGGAGGTTGCAGTGAGCCAAGATCAAGCCATTGCACGCAAACCCAGGGGATAAGAGCGAGACTTGGCCGGGCGCGGTGGCTCACGCCTGTAATCCCAGCACTTTGGGAGGCCGAGGCGGGCGGATCACGAGGTCAGGAGATCGAGACCAT
>NW_012103087.1:616097-633023 GCF_000951045.1 Mandrillus leucophaeus | reverse complement strand
AAAAAAAAAAAAAAAAAGAGCGAGACTTCTCTCAAAAAAAAAAAAAGTTAAAAAAATAAAGAGAAATTGAGGGTGGCAGGACTTAAAACTCCCTGCTCACTTCTGACTGTCCCACTGCCACTTTGCAAAGTGCTCCTTCAGCATGGTATGGGAAGAGATGTTATCAGATTCAAACAGGAGACTGAAAAATTTAGCCATCACATTCTCAGAGAGATCATTGAGATTTTGAGTGCTCAGACTTGGAGACAGAATCCTAGTGTGGGGAGAGCCAGAAGATCCATCATCTCATTTGAGGGGGCTTGGGGCTCTATTTGAGGAAGCAGGAAGGCAGATCGGTGCCCATTGGAAAGGGTGCAAACTCTAGAGTCAGACAGACCTGAATTTGAACAGCACTTGTAGCATCTACCAGAGTGGGGCCTTGGGTAATTTGCTTAATTAAGTCTTTGGATCCTCAGTTTCTTCATCTATAAAATGGATTACTCATCTCATCACATTGTTGTGTCTATTAAATGAGGGCTCATTATGGAAAGTTCTTAGCACCACACCTGACATACAGTAGTGCTAAATAAATAGCAACTATTAATAAATAACCAAAGTTTCAAACCGTAGGCAAAGAAGAACAGAGACATAAATTTCCTCCAGACATAACGAAAACCATTTTGGCTACTGACTGACTGACATGTAAATCATTTCTAACCCTCTCAAAATAACCCACTTTGACGGGAAGTCATTTCTATGTCTAAATTGGACAAAGTGCACCCCTTTCACCAGGCTCCCCTTTCTCTGTGGGCTTCGTTCTGAGTCATCACTATGTCCAAGAGAGTATGAACAAAGAGGACATTTAAACTGGGCCGTTTCCAGAATTTGAGTTTAAGCAATATTTATCAAATGTGAAACATGTGCCAGCCATGGTGCTAGACACAAGGGGATATAGAGGTGAATAGCCCTGCCCTCAAGGAGCTTCCAGCCTCATACAGCCAACCTGTGGACAGAAAAACTCTCATAGAATGTGGAACATTCAGGCTAGTAGGATAAAATAAAAAGTCCTAAATTGTATGGAGACTTTTAGACTCAATTTTTTTTTTTTTTTTTTTTTTTGAGACTGAGTTTGCTCTTGTCAGGCTGCAGTGCAATGGTGCAGTCTTGGCTCGCTGCAACTTCCACCTCCTGGGCTCAAGCAATTCTCCTGCTTCAGCCTCCTGAGTACCTGGGATTACAGGCGTCTGCCACCATGCCCAGCTAATTTTTGTATTTTCAGTAGAGACAGGGTTTGACCATGTTGACCAGGCTGGTCTCAAACTCTTGACCTCAAGTGATCTGCCCACCTCAGCCTCCCAAAGTGCTAGGATTACAGGCATGAGCCACGGCGCCTGGCCTCAACCCAAACTTCATTTATATATTTTCAGCATTTTATACTACTCTTCAACTTATTTCTTTTTCTTAAAAATCAAACACTCAAGCAGAGAGCGGTGACTCATGCCTGTAATCCCAGTACTTTAGGAGGCCGAGGCAGGCGGATCGCCTGAGGTCAGGAGTTCAATACGAGCCTGGACAACATGGAAAAACCCCGTCTCTACCAAAAATACAAAATTAGGCCGGGCGCGGGTGGCTCATGCCTGCAATCCCAACACTTCGTGAGGCCGAGGAAGGCGGATCATGAGGTCAGGAGATCAAGACCAGCCTGTCCAACACGGTGAAACCCTGTCTGTACTAAAATACAAAAATTAGCCAGGTGTGGTGGCACAGGCCTGTAATCCCAGCTATTTAGGAGGCTGAGGCAGGAGAACTGCTTGAACCCAGAAGGTGGAGATTGCAGTGAGCCAAGATCACACCATTGCACTCCAGCCTGGCAACAGAGTAAGACTCAGTCTCAAAAAAAATCAAAGCAAAACAAAACAAAACAAAAAAACAGGCATGGTGGCGCGTGCCTGTAATCCTAGCTACTCAGGAGGCTGAGGCAGGAGAATTGCTTGAACCCGGGAGGCAGAGGTTTAGGTGAGCCACGGTTGCGCCATTGCACTCCAGCCTGGGTGACAAGAGCGAAACTCCATCTCAAAAAATAAAAATAAATAAATAAATAAAAAATCAAACATTCAGCAAATGGGCTTATGTCTAATGTACATTCAAATGAGAAAACAAAACCCACCACTCTTCGTTTGCTTAAAACTGACCGTCTTTGTCTCAATTGTGTTAAATTTACAAGTGCTACTAGTATCAAAGGAGAGGTACCCAATTCCGTCTAGAGATGTCTATGCCGGTGTTCTCACTCATAGGTGGGAATTGAACAATGAGAACACTTGGACACAGGGTGGGGAACATCATATGCTGGGGTCTGTTGTGGGGTGGGAGGAGCAGGGAGGGATAGCATTAGGAGATATGCCTAATGTAAATGACGAGTTAACGGGTGCAGCACACCAGCATGGCACATGTATATATATGTAACAAATCTGCACGTTGTGCACATGTACCCTAGAACTTAAAGTATAATAGAGAAGAAGAAGAAGAAGAAGAAGAAGAAGAAGAGGAGGAGGAGGAGGAGGAGGAGGAGGAGGAGGAAGTCATCCATGCCGGAAGGATCTCTCTGTAACACTCCAGTGGTCCACTGTGCCTGCCAAAGGGCAGGATTGCACTCACAACTGCAGACACAATTTGCAGAGTGCTAATGAATTGGACTGCCTGGAAGGTCCCCAGTGAAGGATGCATTGATTGACCCTCTACTGGTGAAGCTGGTCCACAGAGGGAAGCAGCAACCTTTCCCAGGACAATCCTAGGATTACAAATTGTGTCCTGCTGGGTGCGGTGGCTCACACTTGTAATCCCAGCACTTTGGGAGGTCAAGGAAGGAGGATCACTTGAGCCCAGGAGTTGGAGACCAGCCTGAGCAACAAAGCAAGACTCCATTTCTACAAAAAACAAAAATATTAGTCGGGCCCATGGCAGGCACCTGTAGTCCTAGCTAATCAGGAGGCTGAGGTGAGAGCATCCCTTGAGCCCATGAGTTTGAGGTAGCAGTGAGCTATGATCACGCCACTGTGTGCCATCCTGGGGGTCAAAATGAGACCCCCATCTCTAAAAATAAAAAAGTAAGTTGTGTTCTTTTTCCCCAGAGACACACTGCTATTTATCACTCCTATGAGAATTGGTATAGTGCAATGGCTAAGAGAAGGTACTTGGAGTCAGACTGCCTGCCTGAGTTTGAATCTCATCTTTATGATTTACTAGTTGTGTGATCTTGGACAAGTTATAAAACCTTATGTGTCTCAGTTTTCTCATTTGTAAGATAAGATTGATCGTAATAGTACCTAGCTCATAGGGCTGACAAACTCTTCAATTAAATATTTACTTCTTTTCCTTTATAATATACACTTTACAGATTTAAATCCAATGGGCTTAAATTGAGAATAGGATAGCGACAACATCAAGCCTGCTTAATTGTTTCCATCTTTGTCTTAATTACGTTAAACCTGACATCTATAGCCCAGTGCAACAGTCCTCAAATTGGGTCCTGAGAGGAGCATCACCTGAGAACTTGTTAAAAATGCAAATTCTCGGGCGGGCCCTACTCCAGCCCAACTGAATCAGAAACTCTGGGGATGAAACCCAGAAACTCAAGCTTTAAGAAACCATCCAGGCTGGGCGTGGTGGCTCCTGCCTGTAATCCCAGCACTTTGGGAAGCCAAGGCAGGCAGATCACCTGAGGTCGGGAGTTCGAGACCAGCCTGGCCAACATGGTGAAACCCCATCTCTACTAAAAATGCAAAAATTAGCCAGGCATAGTGGCATGTGCCTGTAATCCCAGCTACTAGAGAGACTGAGGCAGGAGAATTGCTTGAACCTGGGAGGCGGGGGTTGGAGTGAGCTGAGATCATGCCACTGCACTCCAGCCTAGGCAACAGAGGGAAACTCCATCTCAAAAATAAATAAATAAATTAAATAAAAAGAAAGAAAAGCAAGAAACCATCCAGGTAATTCTAACGCTCACTAAAGTTTGAGAACCACTGGCTTAACCTTTAAGATGAAGGGCTCTGGAACCAGCCTGCATGGATTTAAAGCCAAGCTCTGCCACTTTCTAGCTGTGTAAACTTGAGCAAGTTGCGTAACCACTGTATCCTGTAGTTTCCTATCTGTAAAATAATAATAATAACAATTACTTAAATTTTTTAAAAATTACAATAGATAAATCGATATGAGTGACTTCTTAGGATTATTGTTAGATTCTTAGGATTATCATTAGAATGAAGTGAATTGGATAAATGCTTACGTCAGGGTACAATTAGGAGATGGAAAACAGTGAGTTGTTTTAACAGTGAGAATTTAATACAGAGAATGCTTAACTAGGTAATAAAGAATTAACAATGTAACTGAAAAGACAAAAAGAGAACAATAAGCTATCACAGAGGCGAACACTGCAGGAAGCAGCTTGTAGGGCTGAGGGAACAAAGGGAAGAGGTTGCTGTTATTAAGACTTCGAAGCTCAGAGGGGAGTCCCATGGGACTGAGACACAGACTTCTGAGGATGAGGTACCAGCTGGCTGGCAGCCATCTCTTCAGAGATGCAATGAGGCTGGCTTTGCAAATTGGAAAAACAGCAAGCTGGATTGAACTGCTTCTGCTAGACTGAAGAAGCAGTATTGCTGGATGATGGTGACAGGCACAGGAAGTCAACCAGAAATAAATGGAAAGCCAACGGGAAAACATCCCTTCTTTCTCATGTCTAATGTCCTTTATTAATAGAGCCTAACAGGAAGAAGGGGACAAAGGAAAGATGTAGTTTGCAGAATCCCAGCCCCTGCATCACACAGCCAAATATAGAAGAGTGGGAGATGAGTTTGAAGCTGAGAGACAAGAGTTTCGTCGCTGACACGGTGCTCAATAATTGTTAGTTATTCTAATCAATCGCTAGTATCAGAATTTTATTTCCATTACACACATTTTTATAATATAATGAGGGCAAGGTATGGTCAACTATTTAAATAATTGAACACACATACTGGATCACTGCTAAAGCTGAACTAATGGCTGGCAGGCTGGAACAGCACCATGCGGCACGTCATTGTCCACTGATATACAGTAGTGTATCGGTGGTCTTCAAAATTGACCTATGAAAAGGCACCATGTAATATGCATGTGTGATATGTACGGGATATAAGAAAACTTAAAATTTGCAAATCAAGGAATCAGCGAGTAGTACCTCTATTTTATAGCTCAGGAAATGAGGGAGAAGTTGTTTGCCCAAGTCATGCAGCCAGTAAGTGGCAGAGCAGGGATTTGAGCTGAGGTCTGTACCTCTCTCTATTTCCTCTCTGTTGAATGAAGATGAGTAGCTATCCCACAGACCTATTAGGAGGACTAAAGGAGTTAATGTATGTAATGGGTTTGGGACATAGCCTGGAGTATTATAGTGAGAGTTCAACAAATGTTGGTCATTGTTAAAATTCCGAGTCTGGAGCTGTTTCTATCATACCAGGCTCTCCCATTCATGCACTCATTGTCAAAACTTTACAGCATTTGCAGGATGGAATTGCAAAGAGAGATGAAGTTGGAAAAATGCCTTTAAAAATTCTTTTAATCATAATTATAGACAAATACTTATTGAGTACCAACCATATATATGGTAATTGCTGGAGACACAACACTGAGACTGTCACAGCCCTACCTTCAAGAATCTCACCATCTCTTTGGGGACTTAAGCAGCAGAGATTATGCAGAGTGAGGGCTGTGATGGAGGGCACACTGGATGCTCTGGGAGCCTGTAACAGGGGAAACTGACCTAGACTTGAGGAAGCCAGAGAAAACTTTCATGGAGGAAGTTACATCTAAGTTGAAAGCTGAAAGATACGTAGGAGATTGTTAGGCATTCTATACAAAGGGACAAACAAGAAAAAAAAAATCCTAGAGGAAAGAGGGAGCAAGAGGCATTCAGAGAACTAAAGGAAGCTGACTGTGGCATGGAGGGTGGGGTGACCAACAGGTAAAACTGGAGAGGTCCCCAGAGCCTGTTCCTGAAGGGATATGTGAGCCACAGGACCCTGAGCATGAACTGGAGGGCAGTGTAGGACACTGGTCTTTAAGAAAGTCAGTGACAATCAGATGTACACTTAAGATCTACCCTGGCTATGGTGTGGAGGACGGCTTGAAGTGAGGTAAGACAAGAGGTGAGGAAATCAGAAAGCAGCTTCCTGCTGCCCACAGATGAGAGAAGACAGAGGTCTGAAACAGGGAAGGACTGAGGGGATAGAGAAAAGTGAATGGATTCAATAAATATTTAAAAGGTAGAGCTGATGGGATTCGGTAAATGATGCAACCTGGGGAGCAAGGGACAAGGTAGGAAAAACAGAAATCAAGGAAAACATCCAAGTTTCTACTTTGGGCATTGGACAGACATCCTTTACTGAAGGTGCAGGAGGCAGAGCAAGTTTGAGGAAGGAGATGATGGGTTTACGTTTACACAAGTTGAGTCTGAAGTAGACAAGGGTCATCTCGATGGGGAAGAACTGTAGGTAATTGGATTCTCTCTAGGCCATCACATGTCTCAGTTTCCCACTTCAACTGGTGACCGCGGTCCTCCTCTCTAAGCCGCAGAGCTCTCCATAAACCAACCAAGAAGCGCTTTGAGTACCACCTGTTGTCTAGATATTATTAGCCTCTCATTTTAATAACTAATAAATTTAAATTTGCTCTTCTCCAAAATTCATCCTAAGCAAGAACAGGATGTGGGTACAGTACACCCAACAGATAATTATGTATGTACTCTCACTCGATTTAAAATGAAACGATTGTGGCTTTTCTAATTCAATTGGGTTTTTGGGTTTTTTTGTTTGTTTGTTTCTTTTTTGAGATGGAGTCTTGCTCTGTCGCCAGGCTGGAGTGCAGTGGCGTGATCTCGGCTCACTGCAACCTCCGTCTCCTGGATTCAAACGATTCTCCTGCCTCAGCCTCTTGAGTAGCTAGGACTACAGGTGTGCGCCACCATGCCCAGCAAATTTTTGTGTTTTTAGTAGAGACGAGGTTTCACCATATTGGCCAGGATGGTCTCAAACGCTTGACCTCATGATTCGCCCACCTCAGCCTCCCAAAGTGCTGGGGTTACAGGCATGAGCCACCTTGCCTGACCTAGGTTTTTTTTTTTTTTTTCTTAATGAAACAATTGTTATTCAATTGGTGGGTACTTTCTAAACTCAAACCAAAGTTATGTTCTTTATTTTGCTACCACCATTCAGGATAGAGGGTCCCATTTTTCCGTAACATCTTCCTTGTCTTATTACTCTTCACAAAATTGAACACTACAGAATGGAACACCAATTATTTAAATTTGTATTCTTCAAAGGAAAATTTTAAGCTCCACAATGTGAATGAGGTTTCCTAATCTGAGAATGTGGCAGGATCGGAATCAGAAAAATTATAGGTAGACCATGGCAATAAGTGGTTATTTTTAATTCAGACAACCCTACACACAGAGCTCTTCTGAATAAATTTTGGCCTGTGTTGGAAGATAGAGATCTAAGTGAAATTCTGGTCTTCTCCACAGAGGGTTAAGTATCAGTTTCTGGGGAGGAGGTGACAGTTTGTTCAGGTGTAGGCTTTTCCCAGGTGTGAGTTATTTTCCATGGAAGTAGGGGTGTCAGAGCCCAGGACAGAACTTTGAGCACGACTGCGCCTTTGAACACTGGGAGAATAGGAGAGCCACAACCCACCCAACCCAAAGGAATCTTATCTGCTGAGGTAGATTCAAGAAGGTCACTTCCTCCAGGAAGCTTGCCTCGCTTACCCCTTTCAGGTTGGGTGAGATGTGCTTCCCATTTGCTCACAAGGGACCCTGAACTTCTCTGTCATGGCACTTGACACTCCTTTGGAAGTATCTGTTTGAGTGACCATTCCCCTACTACTACCACGGGCAATGTGAGGGCAGAGCTGTGTCTTGGACATTTGTATCTCCCCAGCATCAGGTATAGTGTCTGGCATACAGTATATGCTCAATAAAATCTGATAACTAAAAGAGTGGATGCCCTAGACACATGTTTCTCAAGCAACTCTATCATCAGTAAAGTCACTTTGATACTTACTTCCATACACATAAACATGTAATTTTATAAAATCCTATTGAGTTTTAGCTCCACTACTTACATTTGACCCAGTCCCTGAAAAGTTCTTTTTAAGAAAGGCTTTTATACGTGCCCCAAATAAATGGGTTTTCTCTGTGATCAGTGACTACATGAAGTTTTCCTTTTCTTCTCTGCTTTGATCCACCTCTGTGGGGCCCCATTTGTACATATTTCCATTCAAAAAATATGTATTGGGTGCATACTCCTGGTAACTGCTGTGCTAATGGTAGGATACACAGCATGATAGACCAGGCCCATGCCTTTGTGGAGCTTATAGTCCGATGTCCACTAGCACCTATTCACCTTCAAAACCCCAGAGACCCTGAGACTGCCTCATGGGCATTATATATATATTTATTTATTTATTTATTTATTTATTTTTTGAGACAGACTCTTGCTCTGTCGCCCAGGCTGGAGTGCAGTGGCACAATCTTGGATCGCTGCAACCTCCGCCTCCTGGGTTCAAGTGATTCTCCTGCCTCAGCCTCCCGAGTAGGTGGGACTACAGGTGCGCACCACCATACCCAGCTAATTTTTGTATTTTTAGTAGAGGCAGAGTTTCACCATGTTGGCCAGGCTGGTCTCAAACTCCTGACCCCAGGTCATCTGCCCACTTTGGCCTCCCAAAGGCATAATATATTTTTATCTTTGAAAATGCAATACATTGATAAGGTAAACCCATGTTAATTCAGAAACATATGGAAATTTGCTCTCCAAAGTTAAATAACATCTGCTAAAGTATTTCAATTTTCTCAGAGCCACTGAGAACTGATCAATATCGAGGGATCCATATGAAGGTACATCCAAGTTTTCCTTGGCCTCCCTCTATGTGGGTACCTGCTTAGGGGCTTCCCACCCCCATTACCACGTGAGGATGGCCAAAGGGGGACAATGATACCTACCTCATGTAGCATCATTTACTAAGGTCCTTCAATTGCCTGCTTAGATGCCACCCTTGGGCAAATTTGGGGAAGGTACCTCCGGATAGGTATGTTAGAAAAAGTCACCCCTGGCCAGGCGTGGTGGCTCATGCCTGTAATCCCAGCACTGTGGGAGGCCAAGGTGGGCAGATCACGAGGTCAGGAGCTCGAGACTAGCCTGACCAACATGGTGAAAACATGGTGAAACCCCGTCTCTACCAAAAATACAAAAATTAGACCGGTATGGTGGCTCTTGCCTGTAATCCCAGCTACTCAGGAGGCTGAGGCAGGAGAATGGCTTGAACCCAGGAGGCAGAGGTTGCAGTGAGCCGAGATCACACCACTGCACGGCAGCCTGGGTGACAGAGCAAGACGCCGTCTCAGAAAAAAAAAAAAAAGTTGAAGAAAATGGCAACCGTTCCTCCCCCACAGATGCAGCCCCACTCAAGGGTACGCAGCTCAGTGGGCAGATTTTAATTCCAATCCACCCCCTCAGCACAGTCCCACATGGGGGCCCTGCCACCCACTTCCTGGCCCACTCATTGGGTGCAAAATCCATCCATGCAGTTACATTACAGGTCTTGTAAATGAACACTCATCACTAGGGAAAGCAGTTTTCTGGGAAATTATTAAGCTGTATGGAAATCATTTCCTAAGATTCCGGCAGCAGCCACAGAAACTTAAGCATGATTCAAACTCCTCAAACTTCTTCCAAGATTGCAACTTATTTCCTCCAAATAACTGTAACTCTTCAAAACCTGTGACTTCACCAAGCTCTCGGCAGTACAGAAATGGAAAATGAGCACAGTCTCCAGTCGTGTGGTTTGAAACTACGGCCCTGTGCCTCCCTGGATAAGTATCAAGGTCAGTGTTGCGACAACTTGCCAAAGTTCTATCACTCAGGAAGTGTAGTCTACTGGCCTTCGAGTGCCTCAGAGCTTAAGTTCCCAATAAAGTCTCTTTTCTCAAGAAGCAGATCAACAAATCCCCTCATCCTAGTCACTCACTATATTAAAATAAGCTACTCTCTATATCCTTTGAGTTCAACTATCTCCATATGTCCATAAACTGGTAATGGTTCAGAGTTCAGGCATAAGGAAAATGCAGAATCTTAAGCATTTCCTCCATCACATCATTCAATAAACCTGACTTGAAATGTGGCCCAGTGTCAGCTGGAGTAGCCCTGCTCCTTTAAGGTCTAGATAAGACAGGTTCCAATCTCAATCCTATGTCCTGTGGAAAGTCCAGGACTCTCCCTGAGATTTCTGCAAATGGGGCAGGGCAGGGAGGACTGTGCACACAGCTCCTGCGGCTCTCAGTCCCTGCCTCCTCTACACTGATGATCTCCATTCTGCCCCCGGGGTTGTTCGTTTATCTAGGCGCTGGTGTTATTTCAGCAGGACCAGCCCTTACACCTGCAGGTTGCTGCTGTGAGGAGGCAGAGGGAGCTGCCCCGCGCCAGCTCAGACACTCCTGCAATAACTCCTTCTCAAAAGACCCTTTGTAGCCGGGCGTGGTGGCTCATGCCTGTAATCCCAGCACTTTGGGAGGCCGAGGCGGACAGATCACGAGGTCAGGAGTTCAAGACTAGCCTGACCAACATGAGGAAACCCCATCTCTACTAAATATACAAAAATTAGCTGGGCATAGTGGCATGCGCCTGTAATCCCAGCTATTCAGGAGGCTGAGACAGGAGAATCGCTTGAACTGGGAAGGTGGACATTGCAGTGATCTGAGATCATGCCACTGCACTCCAGCCTAGGCAACAGAGCAAGACTCCATCTCAAAAAAATAAAAAAAAAAGAAGTCCCTTTGCAAAAGCATCCAGAACTGGGCATATCTCACCACCCATACCTGACCCAGGACACCCTGGCCCTGCTTGTGTCTCTCCCTCCTTCTGCTCTCCCATCTTTTCAGTCACCACCAATCCCCAAGTGCAAATTTGCCTTAGGATTTCAGGTGAGCCATTCAGCTCCTCCTCAAGTCACCCAGGCTGGCCTTCAAGCAAGCCCTTCAAGGAACAAATGGGCTATTTACTATTGAGCAGAGGCCTTGACTTCATAGCTGTTTTTCTCTAATGTTCATCCTCCTGAAAGACAGCTGCCATTTCAAAGAGCCATTGACTCTTTGCTTTTGCTTTTCTGATGAATGATACAATGAAAATCAAGCACAAGGACTTCCTTATTCACCTTCTATAAACAGTGGAAACCTTCCCCCGCCCAAACTTTCTATTGCACGTGCCTGGCCTATGGTAAGTGCACTCAGCTTTTCCAAGCTTAGAATAAACTGTTGAAATTACAAATTGGCAGGTGGTTTGGCCCTACTGGTTTATAGTGCTAGCTACTTAGGTTTAAAAATGGAAAGGGGGCCAGGTGTGGTGGCTCCTGCCTGTAATCCCAGCACTTTGGGAGGCCGAGGCGAGTTGCAGTGAGCTGAGATTGCACCACTGCACTCCAGCCTGGGCAATAGAGTGAGATTCCATCTCAAAAATATATATAAATAAAAACAGAAAGAGTTTTAGTTTAAAATCCTGGTCAGACCAGGTCACAGCCCAAGGTCTGACAAGCCCCAATTGGTTGACAAGCTCTGTGTCAGCCTGTCTCAGGAGCGCTACTGCCTGGACATTGGGCAGCTTACAAACAGGGCAAGTGGCTGGCTTTGTTTACCCTCATGTCATTTTTGGCTGGACAGTCATTTTGCTCTTTCCTCTGATCCTTCTCTGCCCTCCCTCCCCACACATCAAAAGCCAAAAGGGAGCAGATTCTAATTTTCTACATTCTCTGAAAAAATTAAACACTCACTTTCCATGTGTGTATGTATACATACACATTCACACACATATATGCACATATGTATATGTATGCATACATATGTATGTTTGTGTATATACATGTGTTCATAGACTCCTAGAGTTCATCATAGTAATATTCAACCTTGGACAGCATGTTAAAATCACCTGAAGAACGTTTTTTTTTTTTTTTTTTTTGAGACAGTCTCCCTCTTGTCACCCAGGCTGGCACAATCTCAGCCCACTGCAAGTTCTGCCTCCCAGTTTCAAGCGATTCTCCTGCCTCAGCCCCCTGAGTAGCTGGGATTACAGGCACGCACCACCACGCCCAGCAAATTTTTGTATTTTTAGTGGAGACAGGGGGCCGGAGGGGTTTCACCATGTTGGCCAGGCTGGTCTCGAACTCCTGACCTCAGGTGATCCACCTGCCTTGGCCTCCCAAATTGCTGGGATTACAGGCATGAGCCACTGCACCTGACCAGAACTTTCTCAAAGAGAGCAATGCCTGGACCCTATCCCAAACCAATTATATTCTTCTGTCTGGAAGTAGGGCCTGGGAAGGTGTGTTTTGTCTTGGTAGCTTTAAAACTCCCAAGGATGTATATCTAGGATTGAGAAGGAGGTCCTATAAGTCCTTGCTAGTCAAGTCTGACCAGCAGCAACAGCATCATCTGGGTTGCAGAGTCTCAGGCCACATCCCAGACCTATTGAATCAGAATTTTCATTTTAACAGAGCCCAGTAATTCATGTGCATGTTACAACTTGAGAAGTCCCGATCTAGTCACTCTTCCGTTTGACAGATGAGGACCAGAGAGGCTGAGTGATTTCAGGGGTCATGCTGTTAACTGGAGACTCAAATAGGACTGGAACCTAGATTTCTTCACTACTATTTCCATCACATTATCATTGTTCAGATTTAGCCAATGGTTAGCTATTTCTCAAAAGTTTGTCATCTTTCTCAAGTTTATCACAGCTCTCTATGATTTCCTCTGTTCACACACACACAAAAATCACATGTAAAGAACATTTAAGATTTTATTTTCTGCTGGTAGAGGACAAAATGATTAGATGGCATGACAAAAAAAAAATGAGAAAGGCATCACGGATAGATATAAAGAAAAGGTGGAAGACATTTAGCAAAACGATTGCCACCTAATTTGTGGATCAGGAGACTGCAGGGCCATAGCTGATCTTGAATAAAAAGGACAAAGACTGCCTGCAATCTAGCAAGGGTGCATCTTGTGACAGCCCAGAACTCAGCGTGGGTGAGACACCAAAGTCTTCATCTTGGACCTGAGGAGATCCAAAAAGTGGGGGAGGTTATTTATAGGCTTGTAAATTTCATAGGTATGTTTGGTGTGAGAAGAGTCCACATTTCATTATCACACATCATGGAAATGAAAAAAAAAAATCCTACAGATCCATAGAAGACAAAGTTTTGCGGTCAGGGCGGTAGACTATGTCAGGAATTCGATCAATCCTACACTTCTACAGCCCTAGGAAACTGAGGGAGACCCCTCCCACCAGGGTCCAGGCTCAACCTTCCAGATGCCACCCTGTACAGCTACTTTAAGCCCTCACACCCACCTCCAGAGTCACACCAGCCCCACAGGAACCCCCTCACAGATTTGCTATCCACAGCCTTCATGTTGCAATAGCCTCTTTGGCCATTCCTCACACTCTCTTCCATTCTGCTTACGCTGCTTATTTGGGGGATGACTTTGGCTCTCCACCCTAGCCACGTGGCCTCAGGCTGCTTCAAGCAAACAGCTCTCCTCCATCTGACCTGACTGTGATCCTTGTACCCTGGCTCCACTCCTGTAAGTAGTCTCCAGTCCTGAGAATGGCATCAGGCCATCTGGACCCATCAGTCCCAGGCCCAGGAGCACTCACTCCTCCCTGAGTCCCTTGTCCCGCCTTCTTAACACCATGGAAGCACCTTCCCAGCATTACTGCACCTATAAGGCTGCTGAAAGAAGAGGCCTCAACCTTGCAGACTGAGAGCTGACTGATGCCATGGGGCTGACCCCAGTCGCTCCCTGCCCTGAAGCCTTTGCTGGGGTATTTTTCCGGCATATTAATACAGTTTGTAATTTCACAGCTGTGGTTCTCAGGAGAGGCAGAATGAGTGGTGTTTTTGGTTTGCCGCCGGCTGAGGATGATCCACATCCAAGGACGCATTCCTTATGTGATGAATACTGCTCCTCTGGCCATCTCTGGCAATAGTGAGCTTAACTAGCAGAAAACTCTTCAGTGAATGGCAAGGATTGCAGAAAAGTAACTCTCTGCCACTACGAGGGGATATGCTATCAGGGAAAATACCCCTCTGCAAAGACATGCAGAATCTCTCTTCCAGCCCCTTGGAGGCCTGCTCTCTGGAAGCCAGCTGGAAGCCAGGCCCAGTTTGGGGCTGCACCAGAGAAGGAGGCAGCAGCTGTTACCAGATAATTAAAGTTACGCCAAGTACAGACGAGTTCAGGAGGCTGATGTGAGACTCAGTCAGGGTCAGGCAGGACATGAATCAGCTCAGGCCTGTAAAAAACCATGAGCTGTCAACAACGGACAGGAACAGCCTATTTAAGCAGTGTCTAAAGGTAAGAAAACTCTTTAACTGTAGGGATATAACAAGTCTTCCTTCATAAAGCACCAACACCAGATCCTCTCTCACTGCCAGTTGGCTTCGACTGGAGGCTCTTTTGGAGATATTGAGGAATTCCTGTGTCTTTTGTTATCAGATGATTTAACTAACAGGAAGCTCTTTTTCCTAGCTTGTGACATGATGAATGGATCAACGGGTGACATCATGAATAAGAGAGGGAAGTAGAAACAGGTGTACTCTATGAATAGAACCAATAGCAAAGATTTTGTTTAAGGACAGTTGGACTTATCAAACAGTCTCTATAAGGCTCAAATCCTCTAAGGTTTATAGAGATAGGAAGAGAAAGGTAAGACAGGCCTTGCATTTTATTATGCCCATAAAGTGTTTTAGCATGCTGAGTTGTAAGCCAAAAATCTACCAACATAATGATCATACCACTATTCATTGGGTCCTCTCCATGTGTCAAACCACTGAACCCAAACAACTTTGCAAAGGGTAATTTTGTCATAGATGATTAAGGTTCAGAGAGGTTAAGCAAATTTCCCAAGATCGTTAAGCCATACGTGACAGAGATGGAATTTGAACCCAGGTGTCTCTGACCCCCAAAGCCCATGTGTTTTCCACCATAGCATATTGCTTAAATAGTCATTGGCATCTATTGCTATTTGCAATTTGAATTTGGTTGTGAAGGAGGGAATGGGGGTTATAAACACACAATGGGGCCGGGTGTGGTGGCTCACGCCTGTAATCCCAGCACTTTGGGAGGCCGAGGTGGGCGGATCATGAGGTCAGAAGATCAAGACCATCCTGGCTAACATGGTGAAACCCTGTCTCTACTAAAAATACAAAAAAATTAGCTGGGCGTGGTGGCGGGTGCCTGTAGTCCCAGCTACCGGGAGGCTGAGGCAGGAGAATGGTGTGAACCCAGGAGGCAGAGCTTGCAGTTAGCCAAGATTGTGCCACTGCACCCCAACCTGGGCAACAGAGCGAGACTCCGTCTCAAATAAATAAATAAAAATAAAAAATTAATAAATAAACACACAATGGTATCCCCAAATTTCTCATCGCTTCTATGACTCACAGCACCTCGTCCGAGTCACCTTGGATCTTCTATTCGTTGGGGGTACACTAGACAGTTTTCAGCCTGAGGAGGTCTTGAGGGCTCCAGTGTAGGTACATGCTCTGATCGCAAGGATGGAGGTGTCCACCCAGGCCCTCTGCATGGAAGGGAGTGTCACTCTGTATGGCCATCAGAGGGTGGAATGCTTAGAGTATTACCCTTCTTGCCATTCTAGCAGGGTTTTCTTGGAGAGGGGCTGCCCAAGCCTTGAGAAGTTTTCTTATCTTTCATCTTCTAACTCAAAAGAAAACAAAATGACTTTCTGTTAACATCTAGCTTCGCCTGACCCTGAACATTCCCCTGTCCTTCTCTTCCCAGGTAACACAGTGGTGTAGGGTGGTGGCTCACTGAGTTGGAGGAAACCACACCTTGAAGCAACATCCTCTCCTCTGAACAAGCTTTCAGGTCTTGTGGTTTCACTCTGGGCTCATCTAACTCAGTCTACATAGTTCCTCCAGAGGACATTTACACATGGTTGGATGTTGCCCCTTTCATTCATTTATTCACTGAGTATTTATTGAGCACCTACTATCTGCCAGATGCTATTCTAGGTGCCAAGAATACTTGTGTGAATAAGACAGAAAGGTCTCTATCTCAATGAAACTCATATTGTGATAAAAGAGATAGACAATAATTACACAAATAGTAAGATAATTTAAATGTTTGATTAGTGCTATGGACAAAAGAAATATAGTGATTAGATAGAGAGTAACAGAGCGTGCATGAGAACCTGCTTTAGAAAGAGTGCTCAGGGCCAGGCAAGGTGGTTCATGCCTGTAATCTCAGCATTTTGGGAAGCTGAGACAGGGCCAGGAGTTTAATACCAGCCTGGACACCACAGCAAGGCTCCGTCTCTACAAAATATAAGAAAAATTAGCCAAGCATGGTGGTGTACACCTGTAGCCCCAGCTACTTGGGAAGCTGAGGTGGGAGGATCGCTTGAGCCTGGGACTTCAAGAATGCAATGAGATATGATCATGCTACTGAACTCCAGCCTGGGTGACAGAGTAGGTCCCTGTTTCTAAGAAAGAAAAGGAAAGAAAGCCTGCTCAGAAAAAGCCTCCCCAAGAAGGTGATATTTGAGCAGAGATCTGAAGGTTGAGAAAGACCCAGCCTTATAAGAGTCAGTAGAGGAACATTCTAGGCAGGGAGAACAGGAAGTAGGCAAGAAACTGGGACAGTCCAGCAAAAGCAGCTGCAGCTTAGTGAGCAAGAGAGAGTGGTCAGTTTTAACAAAAGAGGAAGACAGGGACTAGGTCATGGAGGCTTTTGTAGGCCATGGTTAGTAGTTTGAATTTTATTCTACATGAAGAAGGAAAATAATAGAAGATTTAAGTAGAGTGGTGACATGCATGATTAGATTTAAATGCTTAAGAATCCACTCTTGTGGCCAGGCA
>NW_012103087.1:606675-615762 GCF_000951045.1 Mandrillus leucophaeus | reverse complement strand
CCACTCTTGTGATGTAGAAAACAAACTAAACAGGGAAGTGGAAGAAGGGAGGCCAGATGGGAGGGTTTGACTGTAGTCCAAGCAAAAGATTATGGTGCCTTGGACTAGGGGGTGACAGCAGAGATGGCAGGAAGAGGACACATTTGGGATATATCCTTCAGGTAGAATTGGTAAGACTTGGTCATGAGCTGAATGCGGGCAGGGAGGACAAGGGAGAAATCTAAAATGATTCCTCAATTTGGGGGTTAAGCAACTGTTTGGAAGATTATGCTCTTTATTATATAATTTAACAAATTATATGGGAAAAATTGGAAAAAAAAAAAACCAGATGGTGAAGATGGGGCAGGGAAATTTGGGCATATTAAGATGCCTATTAGATATCCATGTAAAGTTGCCGGTGGCAATTGGATTCATGATTCGGGGGCCCAGACGAAATATTTGGGCTAAAGGTACACATTGGGAAGTCACCCCATAAGGAGAAGTTAAAGCCATCAAACGGAAAAAGAGAGAACACCCAGGACGGGACTTGAGGCATAAGTTCATTGAAAGGTTGGATAGAAGAAGAAATAGCCAATTTGAATGGTATATTGAGCAAGAGGGAAGCACGCAGTGTAATCAGAAAACCACTTTATTCTTTTCCTCCACTACCTGTTCAAACCATCCCCTCCATGGAACTAGTTGTTCCCTGCTCCCTTGAACAAAATTGAAGAGGACTGTGTGACTTTTGTGGACATTCTTAAATAATATAAAGCCATCTGGTCACTGCTGGTCACACACAGAGAGAGAGAGTGTGTGTGTCTCATTTCAATAAGCATTATGAATGGTCCATGGTAACAAGAAAGTGTTCCAAATTCATGAAGAGTTGAGGCTCTCCACTCCAACCTGGCTGCCTCCAGTGGGAGTCAGCTGTCCTCTATTTCACCTGAACTGTGAAGTCCACTTTCCCAGCTCATTTGGCTGCCTCTCGTTCCTCTAGAATTGAAGCAGAGTGTGGAGGGAGAAAGGGACAGGGCAGGAAAGATCCTACTTGGCTAGTCTTGTCGTAAACTAGTAAGAGCTATCTGGACTTTCCAGGCGTCCAAGAATCTAGAGCTTATTCTTTCTCTTTTGGGATAATATTATGGTTTCTTCAGACTCATCTTAGAAAATCTTACAATGGCAGTTCCCATGCTGTAAGTAAATGTATCTCCTAGGGCTGGTCACTTACAATTCCTCCTTCACTGCCTTGGAATCTAATAGTATATCTCCAACACTTGTTTGTGGTTGGGTTTTTTCCTCCAAGCAGCCCTCCTGGGCAGGATCTAAGAAAACCTCAAGCTTGCTTGCTTTCTCTGTGTGTGCTACCTCAGGCCCGTGGGAAGCACTCATAAACATCATTTGCCCCAACATAGCACCATCTCTTCTCCCTGCCAGTAGAGCAGCTAGCCGGCCAAGGGCAGACTCTAGTCCACTGGGCTCCACCCTCTAAGTGTTCCCCAGTAAAGCCCCTTTCCCTACACTTGTCAGGAGGAGCAGGCATCCCCCACTGCTTCTGTACGATGGGGAAAAACTCATAGGGCACATCTCTCTAAACAAATTTTCTCTCCAATTTCTTATGCACCTTGGTCTCATTAATCTCTTTTATAAGCTGGAGGTGTTTAATCAACCAAGGGACATAAAATCCATTCTTGGCCAAGCTGTAAGTCCTGGCCAATCGTCTCACTCCTCACTTGGTGAGGATCATTTGCTCTAATTGCGTTGGGAAGACAAAAATTTAGGACAAAATAGGATGTTTTAAAATCCTGTGTACCCAACGCAGAAAACTGACAAACAAGCAGAGGAGAAAGTCAAGCCAGGAGATGTAGAAGAAGCTAATGGGTGCTCAATTATGTCAAATGTTTCTAAAAGGAGGAACACATTGAAGACAAAGAAATGCTCACTGGATTTGAAACCTTGTGCAATTCCATTTCAATGTAGTGTTGGGAACAAAAGGTAGATGTAAATGTTAGATACTTCCCAGAATCTATTCACTCCTTTTTCTTTGCAAACAGAACCCCCACTGCCACCTCCAGTGTAAATCCTCACTGGTTTAAACCAAATACCATGATCCATTTTTCTTTGCCAATGGCCATGTGATACCATTATTCTGGCCAACAAGAGGTGAGGGGATGTCTGTTGAAGGATTTCTGTGGAGATCTCTCTTTTTTTTACTTTTTTTTATTTTTTGAGACAGTCTTGCTCTGCTGCCCAGGCTGAAGTGCAATGGCATGATCTTGGCTCACCACAACCTCCGCCTCCTGGGTTCAAGCGATTCTCCTGCCTCAGCCTCCGAGTAGCTGGGATTACAGGCATGCACCACGATGCCCGCCTAATTTTTGTGTTTTTGGTAGAGACAGGGTTTCTCTGTGTTGGCCAGGCTGGTCTTGAACTTCTGATCTCAGCTAATCCACCCGTCTCAGCCTCCCAAAGTGCTGCGATTAGATTACAGGAGTGAGCCACCGCGCCAGGCCAGAGGTATCTTTTTATCTTGAAAAGAGACACAAGAAGATCTCTGCCCTTCTCCCATTAGCTACTGTCATTTCTGCCTGTGACCCCCAGAGCTGTGGAAACCATCTTGGCACAAGCCTGAGAATAAAGCCAACCTCCTAGAGGAGGGTGGAGTCAGGGGAATTGCCAGAGCCCCTGTCTGGAGCCTGCTCCACCTGTGGAGTTCTTGTCGCTTGAGCTAATGAACTCCCCATCTTACTTTACACAGTTGATTCAGAATTCTCTGTTATTTAATGCCAAGAGCATCCCACAGAAAAAGAGTAGGCTGAAGGGAGGTAAAGAATTGCAGGCAGAGTAACTCTTCTGAGTTGGTTTTCTGGAAAGAAGGACAGAGACATGGTCTGTCAGCTGCAGGGATATGAGGGATCTAGTGAAGGCTTTTCCAAAGATGAGAGATATAGTAGCCAGTTTTTAAGGAGGTGGGGAGGATTCCATAGAAATGGGAGATGGTACAGCTACAGGAACAAGCATCCTCTTGCCACTCACCGAAAGTGCAAAGCCTTTCCTGGAGTCTTCTTCTTTTTGTACGTGTGTGTGTGTCTGTGTGTGTGTGTGTGTGTGCGTGTGTGTTTTGTTTTGTTTTGTTTTTGTTTTTGTTTTTGTTTTTGTTTTGAGATGGAGTCTCACTCATCACCCAGGCTGGAGTGCAATAGCAAGATCTTGGCTTACTACAACCTCCGCCTTCCAGGTTTGAGCAATTCTGCCTCATCCTCCCGATTAGCTGGGATTACAGGGGCCCACCAGCATGCCTGGCTAATTTTCATATTTTTAGCAGAGACAGGGTTTCACGATGTTGGCCAGTTGAACTGACCTCAAGTGATCCGCCCACCTCGGCCTCTCAAAGTGCTGGGATTATAGGCGTGAGCCACCGCGCCCCTGGCCATCCTTTCCTGGAGTGTTCTGCACGGATCTTGCTGATGCCCCTACAAGGAAGAGCTGCCAGTTTTCACAATATTGTGGCTACAACTGCTTGCATGCTCCCTCCCCAGTGACCTGTGGACGGAATCCCTCCAGCCATCTCTGAGCTCTTTCTTTAGAGAAGAAGCTGATCCCTGCAGGGCTGATCTATATCTCCAGGATAACCTCTGCTCCAGAGGGGCTGACAGGAGCGCAGCTTTTTATTCTCTTGAGGTTCTTCCCAAGAAAAGCCCAGTCTTATAAATTGTTACTTTCCCTCCAAAGAAATACAGATTATCCAAGAATCTAGCTTGCAGTTATTTGGTTTGTCTTCCAAGCTGCACCTACCCTTAAGCCCCACTTCACCTGGGTGTGCAGACCAGCTCAACCTAATGAAGTTTGTTGTTACTTAACCCTCCCCTTAACATTCGACTTCCCAATTGTAATTGCACAGAAAAATATATACACCTATGCCTGTTGGAGTATTAACTCCTCTCCCCCAAAGGTGGGAAGTTTGGCTTCGCAATCAGCAGCTCTCTTGCTTTCCTAGTCACTTGAATTCATATGCAAATTAACGCAAGGTACAAGGTCTCTACCCAGGGGAACAGAAACATTCAGTCTCAGCTGGGGCGTGAGCTATATCAGGCCACATACTTACTGAACATCTAAATAATGATCTAAAAGGGCATTGCTGTGAAGCATTTCCAGTAGAAATATGACAACAATGCAAAGGACCAAGTCGAGAACAACGCTGATTTGCCTTTCTATTGCTTCCTGTCCAGAGTAACAATTTGTTCCATATTTCACTTCCCCTCCTCATTTACCAGTACAAGAAGATACTTAACATAAAATGTTTAGCACCCGTGCCATGAGGTACAATTATCTACACTCAAATAGCAACACCTGGTAAAAGCCAGTCAAGTGAGTTTCATTTCCTTATGAAATTTCAACAATTCGTTAACTAAAACATTACATTGGCCAAAATATTTTAAACATCTAAAACTGGCTCCCTCTGTTGGTTAAATTCAAATGGATGTACCGAGTCTTGTTTTATGACATTGAAATGGAGCAGGGACCCCTCGTAGAGGACTGTGGGCCCCTCAAGTATGGAGATGAAAAAAAATCTTGAGTTTCTTCAAGGGAAATTCCAGGCACCTAGCTAACCCTGAAAAGTAAATGAGCAAATTGATAAGCAAAAAGGAAACAGTAGCTTAAAACAATAACCAAGGAATCATGAGAATGCTTGGTTTCCAACAGAAACATCTTAACATATGTCCCCGAGTTTTTTCCAGAAACCTGGACCCCCACCAAAGGGATCCACTGGCATGTGAACCTCAGACAAGGGGGAAATGAGGACTGAACTCCAACACCCCTTCTTTGTTCTAAATTTCTTCCTCAGGGTCCTGGCAGAGGTCACACCCACAAGCCAGTGCTAACGGTCTTTTCTGCTGATGCCAAATTTTTAGCACCTCCTTAATGTATATGGTTTGGATCTGCATCTCACCGAATCTCACCTGGAATTGTAATCCCTGGTGTTGGAGGTAGGGCCTGGTAGGAGGTGATTAGATCATGGGGGCGGAGTTCTCATGAATGGGTTAGCACCATCCTCTTGGTGCTGTTCTTGTGATAGTGAATGAGTGGGTTATCATGAGATCTCATGTAGAAGTGTGTAGCACCTCCCTGCTCCCTCTCTGGCTCCTGCTCTGGCCATGTAAGATGTGCCTGCTTCAGGCCAGGCGCAGTGGTTCAGCCTGTAATCCCAGCACTTTGGGAGGCTGAGGCGGTTGGATCACCTGAGGTCAGGAGTTCGAGACCAGCCTGACCAATATGGAGAAACCCCGTCCCTACTAAAAATCCAAAAATTAGCCGGACACAGTGGCGCATGCCTGTAATCCCAGCTACTTGGGAGGCTGAGGCAGGAGAATCACTTGAACCTGGGAGGTAGAGGTTGTGGTGAGCTGAGATTGCACCATTGCACTCCAGCCTGGGCGAGAGTGAAATTCCATCTCAAAAAAAAAGATGTGCCTGCTTCCCTTTCACCTTCCACCATGATTGTAAGTTTCCTGAGGCCTCCCTAACCATGCCTCCTGTACAGCCCATGCATGGAACCATGAGCCGATGAAACCTCTTTTCTTATAAATCACCCAGTATCAGGTATTTCTTTATAGCAGTGCAAGAACGGACTAATACATTAACCAATCACAAATCAGGAAATCTTTCAATTGACCTGTGACCTGCAAGCCACGACTTCAAGATAGCCTTCTCTTTCAGTCCAAGCCAATGTATAGCCTCCATGTACTGACTTGAGAATGTGCCTGTAACCTCCGCCTCCCTGCCTTTAACCTTTACCTATAAGCCATCTGGGGGGTTGGGTCTGGAGCATGAGCTACTCACTTCTCCTTGCCTGGCACCCTGCAAATAAACTCCTTCTTTTCTCCCACTGCAAACCTCAGTGTGGCTGTTTTGGCCTTACTATGTCGAGCAAGCAGACCCCAGTTTGGTTTGATAACAACATTTTCTACTAATGTAGTTTTGGCTAAAATTCAGACTGTGTAGGTAAAAAGAAATGAACAACATGGTCACTTTAAAAAATCTCTGCACTGGCTCACGCCTGTAATCCCAGCACTTTGGGAGGCTGAGGCGGGCGAATCATGAGGTCAGGAAATCGAGACCATCCTAGCTAACACGGTTAAATCCCATCTCTACTAAAAATACAAAAAATTAGCCGGGCATGGTGGCGGGCACCTGTAGTCTCAGCTACTCGGGAGGCTGAGGCAGGAGAATGGTGTGAACCCAGGAGGCAGAGCTCACAGTGAGCCGAGATTGGGCCACTGAAATTCAGCCTGGGCGACAGAGCAAGACTCCATCTTAAAAAAAAAAAAAAAAAAAAAAAATCTCTGCACTTACCTGGAAAGATTAGAAATGAGATTTTTTTTTCACTTAAGACAGTAATTCAAACTACTGAGTCATGTGTGAAAATGTTAATAATTTTATGTTAAAACGTATTAAATTTTCATTTATTTATTTTTAGAGATAAGATCTCACTGTCACCCAGGCTGTGCCACTCATAGCTCACTACAGCCTTGAAATCCTGCGCTCAAGTGATCCTCCCACCTCAGCCTCCTGAGTAGCTAGGACAGGGTCTCCCTGTGTTGCCCAGGCTGGGCTTGAATTCCTGACCTCAAGTGATTCTCCAGTCTCAGGCTCTCCATTAGTTGGGTTTATAACCTATTCAAGCATTTTGCATTTGATCTTAGCCAAAAGGCCAAGAAGTGATATTAAAGCATTTCCAGGCATAGTATATTAAAATCTGCACCTGAATATGCTTCATACTTTTAAGATTCACTGCCTCAGCCCCATGCACCCAAGTCTTAGCAAGCATGACTATAGCCACCAGTTACCTGGGCATGTCAGCAGCTTCAGAATTTTTGAAGCTGTCCTCACCCCCTTATCTTGATTTAACATTCTTCTAATTCTAACGACCCAATTTGTCTCTCCTCTCACCTTCAGGCCATCAAGCTCCAGAAGATTTTCAGTAAGGGATATCATCCTCTCAATAGTCCAAAGGCACCATTCTACAGGGGATCCCTAGACTGCCCATCAGTGGGATAGGAAGGAGGTGAAACCTACCTGTTTCCCTTGGACATGTCTAGATACTAGTTTCACTAAGTCACAGAGTCACCCTCCTGCACTGACAGCTAGCACGAGGTGAAGACCCACAGAACCACCAGTGCCCCATTGTCAGTGGGAAGCAATTACAGAAGACTGACCTTCATTCATTTTCCCCGAAAGATTTGGAGTCCTGGGCTCTTGAGGTGGGAGAGGTGTTAGTGCTAGTTAGACAGTCATGAGCAGGGCAAGAGAGGGCTCTGCCCCCACCCACTAGGAATGTCAGGTGACGGTTCAGCAAGGATCACATTGTCTCTCTAAAAGTGATAAATTGGCAGCTGGCACCAGGAAGAGGCCATTTTCTGATGGTCCACACCTGTTGCACTAACATGTTAATTGAATGCAGATGCCAGGGAGAAGCAACTTCCTGGGCATGTGCATTGACAAAATGGCAGAGTATGACTCTCTGAGGCACTCCACAGGAAAAGGAAAGGAAACCTCAGATGGGCATGCATACAATTTCCTAAACACACTGTGGTTGCCCACCTCCCAAGGGTAAGGAGGTCACTGTGCATGTGGGCAGCCCACCCTAAGGGAAGAATCACGGGAAAGGAGCCAACGTACAAAGCCCTAGGATCAAGGTTAAACACCGCACTTGACCTTCATGTGTCCACTGGGGTCTCTTCCAAGTGCATCTTTCTTTCCTACTCTAAAGTATTTTATCAAACTCCTACTCCTGCTCTTAAAAAACATATATAGCTGCCTCAAATTATTTCTTAGAGTTAGATAGCTATTAATTAACTAATGAATTTTGTGATGATCCATCTATTCGTGGAAGTCCTCACAGTGAACATCAACAATACACGGTTGAAGGAGACTGCTTTGGGGGTTTGCCTTAGAACTGCCCTTTCCTACAGAGGTCATTTCCACAGACATGTTATTTTTGACTTTCTTGGCTGCAATTAATTGATCCAAGGATAGACACCTGACCAAGCTGGGCCAATCAGATTGTCTCTCCTGGAAATTTGAAATTTGACATACCCATTCAAGTCAGGCTTTATAGGTACTTAAGAGGGTGTATGGGAGGCTGAGGACACAAAAAAGCACAGGGAAAAAAATGATACACAATCTCAGAAAGAACAAAAATAGAAGACCAGGGAGCCTCACAAAGAGAGGTGAAGGAGGAAGAGACAGCTTGGTTTCTGGTGGCCTTCCAACACCCATTTCTGGTGCTTCATGAGACTCTCTCTAGCCCCTGTGTTCTGTGAAACACCTTTATGTTTTGTGTTTTCTGTCTCTTCACTTAGGCAAGTTTGAGCGAGTTTCTGGAAGTTGGGATCAAATCTTCCCTAATGTGACAATGGGCCCTCAGGGTTTGTTAAAGCATGAAGGAGAGCCAGCAGCAGCAGCAGCGCTACATTCCCACAATCTATGCTTGCTGAGTTCTTGGGTCTGCTCTGTGTTTCTTTGATGTGTTAAGTACCTATACAGACCAAATAATGCTTTCAAAATGTTTCTAATCACAACACACTGGCAAGAATATGGTTTGTATCATGACTTAGTTGATACATTGTCATGCATAAATATTTGAAACAAGAGTACTTGCCACAGTACCTGACATAAGGTAGATGCCCAACAAATACTTGCTGAAATAATTACATGAATAAATGAATACAGTATGAGAAAACAAAGGTAAGGCCATGAATGCTTACGTTGACTTTGGAAAAAGAAATAGAAAAGTCAGGCCGGGAGCGGTGCCTTGCACCTGTAATCTTAGCACTTTGGGAGGCCAAGATGGACAGATAGCTTGAGCCCAGGAGTTTGAGACCGGCCTGGGCAACATGGCAAAGTGTTGTATCTACAAAAAGACAAAAAAGCAGTCAGGCATGGTGGCACATGCCTGTAGTCCCAGCTGTTTGGGGTGTTGAGGTGAGATGATCACTTGAGCCTAGGAGTTAGAGGCTGCAGTGAGCCATAATTGCACCACTGCACTCCAGCCTGGGTGACAGAGTGAGACCCTATTTCAGAAAAAATGGAGAGAGAGAGAAAGGGAAG
>NW_012103087.1:588624-606425 GCF_000951045.1 Mandrillus leucophaeus | reverse complement strand
AGAAAGAGAGAAAGAGAGAAAGAGAGAAAGAGAGAAAGGAAGGAAGGAGACAAAAAAGCCAAGCTTAACAAGCCAAGTTTATAACTATCTTTAAAAATTAAAATTAAAAATCCAGAATAAACTAAGCAAAGAAAAGACAAATAAAAAGAATTTAAAACTATAGAAATCTTAATTTTTATTAATTTTAATTTTTAATCTTAAAAACTATAGAACATTTATTTTTATAAAATATTAACAAAATTTTAAATCTCTAGCTGAATTTTTAAAAAGGAAGATCACAAATAAAAAAGAAAACAATCATTGTTTTAATTTAGGAAGAACTATTACTTATATCCTATTAAACTGAATGTTAAATAGGCAATTAATAAGTCCTTATATAGATATTACTTTGCATAGCTCCTGATGAGAAGTTTATTCTCAATCTTATTTTTACTCCTCTGGACAGCATGTGCCCTCTTTTTCTCTGGTTGCTTTTACATTTTTCTTTTTATCACTTGTTTTTAGCAATTTTATTATAATGGGCCATAGCATGATTTTCTTTATGTATATTCTGTTTGGGACTCATTGTGCATGACTTTATAGCTGTCATCAAAGTTAGAAAACACTTAAGTCATTATTTCTTAAAATTTTTTTTTCTGGGTTTTTTCCCTTCAACTCTCTTCTCTTCTAGAACTTCAGTTACAATGACTGCTCATATTGTACCACAGGCCATACTATTCTGTTCATTTATTTTCAGTAATTTTTTCTCTGTGTGCCTAATTTTAAACAGTTTCTATTGTTACATCTTCAGGTTCACTGGGATTTTTTTTCTTCTGCAGTGTCTAATCTACTGTTAGTCTCATCTACTATATTTTTTATCTTATATTTTTCATCTCTGGAAGTTCCATTTGAATTCATTTTGGATATTCTATTTGTCTCTCATGTTTTCCTTTACCTTATTGAACATATGGAGCATATTTATAAAAGTTTTTTTAACATGTTTGTCCTCTAATTCTTCATCTCTGTCATTTCTGGGTCTGTTTCTATTGATTGATTTTTCTCTTGGCTATAGATCATATTTTCCAGGTTCTTTGCATATCTGGTAATTTTTTATTGGATGCTTGATATTGTTGATTTTACATTGTTGAGTGCTGGATTTTGCTGAATTTCATCAATTAGTGTTGTATTTTTTTTTCTTGTGTGCAGTTAAGTTACTCTGCAGATCATTCAACCAAAGACCTATAGAGGTCTCTCTGTATATATCCAGACTTCTCTCTTTATGCAGCTCCCTCCTCTACTGTACTCTGCCCCACAAGTTCCAGCTGCATTGGAACAAGCTCTGATTTATGTTTTTAACTCAGACAGATTGCTGGGTTCTGCTTGTGTTCTCTCTTCCTACACTGGGTTCTGGAATTTCCATCCAGACGATATACTGGGTCAATTGTAGAACTCACCTCATTTGTTTCCCTTCTCCCAAGCATCACAGTCTGTACTGCCTGCCATCCAAATTCCAAAAACTGTTGCTCTCTATTTTGTCCAGAGTTCTAACTGCTAAAGTGGAGGATAAATCCAGTACCTATTACTCTATCATGTCCCAATGCAAAGTCAACTCATTTCAATTAAAAGCAGAAATCAGACCAGGACCCCTCAAATCATCCCTTTTACTTAAAATACCACTAACAATATGGCCACTGCTGTTAGTCAAGACAACAGAATAAAAGAAAAAAATTATTAAGGTGACATAGTCATGTAATTAGCAAATCCAAACAAACTATCTGTCTTAGGCCAACACTATTCCTGGTTATGCAAGTCTTGATGGGGTTCTTTCAGAGTTATGACTAAGAAGAGTTAAATGTTCCAGTCTCAACAAACAAGAGAGCTTGGGAATCCATGTACAGAAACCAGTGAGATAATGACCCACACTTCTCCACATATTTTAATCAACCCTTAGTCATGAAATTACAATCACGTTGTTCTATTATATTTCATTTTATTACCATTACGGATCATTTATGTCATATTTTTCTTATTTTTAACAGTGTATTGTTCCTATGCATTCACTATAGAAAAAGTTAAAACATCCAGATAAATAAATAAAAATAGGCCGGGCGTGTTGGCTCATGCCTGTAATTCCAGCACTTTGGGAGGCCGAGGTGGGCGGATCACCTGAAGTCGGGAGTTCAAGACCAGCTTAACCAACATGGAGAAACCCCGTCTCTACTAAAAATACAAAATTAGCTGGGCATGGTGGCAGGCACCTGTAATCCCAGCTGCTCAGGAGGCTAAGGCAGGCTTGAACCCAGGAGGCAGAGGTTGTGGTGAGCCAAGATCATGCTATTGCACTCCAGCCTGGGCGACAAGATCGAACTCAGTCTCAAAAAAAAAAAAAAAGTATGAAGATTTGAACCTCATATAAAAGAACAGCCATCACCAGCCTCTGGATAAGCGATATTTAGAGATGCCTGATATCATTAGGAAAAATGCTTGACAAGTCATCTAGAGGAAAAATGCTTTGCCTCACTAACAATCAAAGATACACAAATATAAATATTTTAAAGGTATCATTATTGATCAGACTTTGGAAATAAATACGCCTAGATATTATATTTGCATTTCAAATTCGTCCTTTTTTTTTTTTTTTTTTTTTTTGGAGACAGAATCTCACTCACTCTGTTGCCCAGGCTGGAGTGCAGTGACACGATCTTGGCTTAGTGCAATCTCTGCTTCTTGGGTTCAAGCAATTCTCCTGCCTCAGCCTCCCAAGTACCTGGGACTACAGGCATGTGCCACCATGCCTGACTAATTTTTGTATTTTTAATAGAGACAGGGTTTCCCCATGTTGGTCAGGCTGGTCTCAAACTCCTGACCTCAAGTGATCCGCCTGCCTCAGCCTCCCAAAGTGCTGGGATTACAGGCATGAGCCACTGCGCTCAGCCAGAAATTGGTCTGATTTTTATCAGCACCAACTGGCTGGCTAGAAAGCTGCTTACACCTTTGACCTACTGATTTCACCTCTAGGAATGGAGCACTAAGAAAGCTTGCATTCTAAGCCAAAGTTTCTATACTAGGATTGTTCTGAATAGTTTAGACAAGCAAAACCTTAGAAACACCAAAAACTCCAGCAACAGAACATAATTAACCAAACAGATATTTTAACATGACGGAATACTTTGTATAACAATATCAAGAAGTTTGATAACCATTTCTTGAGCACTTGTTATGTGCCAGACACTGCATTGAGTGATTTAAATATCCTATTCTGTATTTGCATTTAATTGCTTAATATTTTCTATCTGAGGTAGATAATTGCAAATGAGAAAATTAAGGCTCAGAGAGTTATATAATGGGCCCAAAGTTACAATTAATAATAGTAGACAGACAACTCCGGTCTGTCTTACTCTAAAACCTTCAAAAACTCTTTCCACTTTATCGTGAAATTGCAGGATCCAAATATGGCAAACCCCAAAGGTTGAAGGAAAAGTCAGAAGACATAAACCTTTGAGACCAAAGGTTGTAGTAAACAAAATAAAATTCTCTATTACTGGCCACCCAAAGACATCTTCCCAGGAAGATTAATAATTGTGATTGCAATACAAATTTTTAACACTGGACTATTTTAAAGTACCTAAATACCAGTATTTTTGTTTATAAACACCATCTTTTTTTTTTTTTTTTTTTTTTGAGACGGAGTTTCACTCTTGTTGCCCAGGCTGGAGTGCAATGGCGTGATCTTGGCTCTCTGCAACCTCCGCCTCCCTGGTTCCAGTGATTCTCTTGCCTCAGACTCCTGAGTAGCTGGGATTACAGGCATGTGCCATCACTCCCAGCTAATTTTTTGTATTTTTAGCAGAGACAAAGTTTCTCCATGTTAGTCAGGCAGGTCTTGAACTCCCAACCTCAGGTGATCCACCCGCCTCAGCCTCCTAAAGTGCTGGTATTACAGGCGTGAGCCACTGCGCCTGGCCTATAAATACCATTCTCAAATGAAACCTTTATGCACCCTTCTTGGCTCTCTCTGCAAACCATTTCTCTATACCTGTTTTGTCTCTTTGACACTCTTGTCACAAATCCTCCCTCTTTTCCTATCGGTTTCTGCCAGACCCCTGACCCCTCCCATCTCTTCTAGCCATCACCCACTCCCCTCCTCTAAAAGGGCAGATACCTGCTGCTGAAGGGATGGCGCAAGACCCAGAGCAGGGCCATCTGTCCAGGGTTGGAAAAGAGAATTCAAAACTGATACAACACGTAGTCTTGAAAGCTCACTCCTGGGAGCTGGACAGGGCAGAAAGGTACTAAAGCAGGTGGGTCTGGTACCTCCAGGCGACTGCTGTGACCGAAGCCCTCCTTCCCCGGAACAGAGGGGACTGAAGGGTAAGGGGCAGCCTTACCAAGCGTGACCAGAGGCATGTTTTGTAATAGGTTTAAAACATGTTATATTTGCATACAATATGTAGTTTCAATGATTTTTATTTTTTTTTTTATTCTTTTTTTGAGACGGAGTTTCGATCTGTCACCCAGGCTGGAGTGCGGTGGAACCATCTTGGCTCACTGCAACTTCCGCCCCCTGGGTTCAAGCGATTCTCCTGCCTCAGCCTCCCAAGTAGTTGGGATTACAGGTGCTGCCACCACGCCCGGCTAATTTTTGTATTTTTTAGTAGAAACAAGGGTTTCACCATGTTGCCCAGGCTGGTCTTGAACTCTTGACCTCAGGTGATCTGCCTGCCTCAGCCTCCCAAAGTGCTGGGATTACAGGCGTGAGCCACAGTGCCGGACCTTTTTATTCTATTTTACAAATTCTGAGGTAAATACAAAATATCAAACTGCCATTAGGTAGACTAGTCTGTATGTGTGTTGCTGATAAATAAGATTGCTTCATTAATTCCGAGGAACGGGCCCAAGATACCTCCTTTAATGGAAAGCATGAATTTAAAATGTATTCGGTGGGAGTGGGGGAAGCAGTAGATTTTAAAACAGGGTAAAGTCTGAGAATCATCAAGGAAAACTTCAAATACAGAATACTTCAGCAAGAAATAATGAAAGAGCAGAGGCTGGTCGCGGTGGCTCATGCCTGTAATCCCAGCAATTTGGGAGGCCGAGGTGGGTGATCACTTGAGGTCAGGAGTTCAAAACCAGCCTGGCCAACATGGCGAAACCCCATCTCTACTAAAAATACAAAAATTAGCTGGGTGTAGTGGCAGGTACCTATAATCCCAGCTACTTGGGAGGCTGAAGCAGGAGAATCGCTTGAACCTGGGAGGCAGAGATTGCAGTGAGCTGAGATCGTGCCACTGCCCTCCTGCCTGGGTGATAAGAGCAAAACTCCATCTGGCGGGGCGGGGAGTGCAAGGGGGCAGGGGAAGAGAGAAAGATCTGCCTATATTTATCGAGCACTGTTGACAGAAGAGAGATGGGATTTGGTGAATTCTAATCCTAGAAAAGTGTACCTTATAATGGAGGATAAATTCTCCACACGTGGTCATAGCCCAGCAGAAGGATTAGGTGCGCGCGCGCGCGCACACACACACACACACACACACACACACACACACAGAGCAGACTGCACTCAAGAGGTACAAATACAAACAGGAAATGGCTTAATTTTTCTCCTAATGTCCTTTAACATGCCTTACTGGATCCCTTTTTTTAATTTTCTTTTGAGATGGAGTCTTGCTCTGTCACCAGGCTGGAGTGCAGTGGCGCAATCTCGGCTCACTGCAACCTCTGCCTCCCGAGTTCAAGCAATTCTCGTGCCTCAGCCTCCTGAGTAGCTGAGACTACAGGCGCACCACCACAACCAGCTAATTTTTGTATTTTTAGTAGAGATGGGATTTCACCATGTTGACCAGGATGGTTTCGATCTCTTGACCTCATGATCTGCCCGCCTCAGCCTCCCAGTGCTGGGATTACAGGCGTGAGCCACCGTGCTTGGCCAGCTGGATCTCTTTTTTTAGGCCCTGGACACCTCAGGAATATCTTAAAGTTTTTCAGGCTCTTGTGATTGTATGAATAGCCTCATTTGGGGATGTTTTTAAAATTCTACTCTGATGTAAACAAAGAAACTCACATCCAATCCCCCTCACCTCAGGCCTGATCTGTGGCTACAGGATGAACACTGAAGAAGATCAGCTGGGCTTGCGTGGCTCACGCCTGTAATCCCAGCACCTTGGGAGGCTGAGGCAGGTGGATCACGAGGTCAAGAGATCGAAACCATCCTGGTCAACATGGTGAAACCCCGTCTCTACTAAAAATACAAAAATTAGCTGGGCGTGGTGGCACGCCTGTAGTCCCAGCTACTCGGGAGGCTGAGGCACGAGAATTGCTTGAACCCAGGAGGCAGAATTTGCAGTGAGCCGAGATGGTGCCACTGCACTCCAGCTTTGGTGACAGAACAAGACTCTGTCTCAAAAAAAAACAAAAACAAAACTGAAGAAGATGGATGCCCTATGGGAGGGAACTCCATCAAGGCAGCTCAAATCTCACTGCCTATTGCAGAGTTCACTCTGCCAGGAAATTCATATAACTTTGCCCCACCAAACTGTGGCTCTCATTCCTTACCATGCCATCATGGTCTTCTCTAGCCTTCCTCCTGACTTGATGATTTTCTAGGTAGGAAGCAAACATCGGCCTCTATGTTACTATTAACTACCTCCAACACTCCGCCACTCAACCACCAGCACCTCTGCAACCCCATAAACTTCAAAGCCTGCATGTCAGGCTTCCCAAGAACTCTCTTAGCTTTCAGCCCTGGCTCCACGGAAACACAGGGGCTGTGATTCCTTCTCAGCCCATCACTAGAGCACATCTCCTGCTCTGCTTCTAGGCAAGCAATCTGTAATCTGTAAGATTGCTTGCTTAGAACTCCTAGGCTTCTGTGCTTCTTGCTCCCTTAGAACTCCTAGGCTTCTATGAGGCTGAAGGTGGATGACAGAGGCTGATAGTCACAGGACCAGTTCTGCTATTTTTTAGACAACCTTGAGGGGACACCTAAAATCATTCTTTAGAAATAAAGAGGAATTCTTATCAGCTTTGAGGATTTAACCAAAATTATGAGACATCAGGAAAATCCCATTCCATATTGTTTTACATTAACAATAAGAACCAATTAAGTTCTATTTCTTGATCTGGTTACTGGTTACTTGGGTGTGTTCTGTTTTGGAAAAATATATGGAGCTATGTGCTTATGCTTTATTTCTCTTTATTAGGTTATACTTCCATAAAAAGCTTACTTACAGGAAATTATCCAGGATTCTCCCCCAACCCTGTATGCTGGATTCTGTGCCAGCTATTTTACATCTCTTATCTCATGTAATCAGGCTGGCTACATTTATTGAGCATCTACTATATGCCAGCAGTATGTTATATTCTTTGTTTTCTTTTAATTTTTATTGTGATGTATAACATACACATAAAAATAATTCAGTTTAACAAATAGTTATAAAGTAAACACACATGTAACCACCACCCAGATGAAAAAATATATTGCCAGCACCCCAGAAGCCCCTTGTGTATCTCTTTCCAATCATAATCCCCTGCAATACTCTTCATACGCATTATTTAATTTAATCCTCACAAAAATCCTGAGAAGTTATTACCAGTAGTTGCAAGCTGAAAAATTCCCAGAGTTCATCCAGACCTAGGAGACATTTGAGTTTAATCAACCAGAAAGAAGAAACTGTATTAAGCACCTGGGGCATTCAGTAAAGACCCCAGAAGGGCTACACCTTGCTTGTAGGACTACCCTAGTCCCAGAGTAAAGGATACTCTAGACCTAAAATAACAAAAGTGAAAAACAAGCTTCAGACAGATCAAACTGATCTTCTAATAAATTAACTGTCTGCCAGAACAAAGTCTAACATACTTAAACAGAAAAAAGCAAAATTGAGCACTCAACAAATGTTGAAATGTCCAGCATCCAATCAAAAATCACCATAGTAGACAAGAATGGTTGTGTGCACCTGTAGTCCCAGCTACTTAGGAGGCTGAAGCTGGAAGGTTGCTTGAGCCAGGAGTTCTAATCTAGCCTGGGCAACATAGCAAGACTCTGTCTCTAAAATACAATTACAAGACATACGAAGAAGTTTTCTTAATTTTAAGAAGTGATCCATGACTAGAAGAAAAATCAGTCAGTTAAAAACAAACTCAGAAATGACAGAGGTGATAAAATTAGCAAAAAGAAAAAAAAGCAAAAACAGAGAGAAATGAGAGATACAGATACAAGCCAAATGGAAATTCTAGAGATGAAAAATATAATGTTTGAAATAAAAAACTTACTGAAAGAGTTAAACAACAATTTAGGCAGTGCAGAAGAAAAGATCAATGAACTTGGAGACATAGTAATAGAAACTATCCAAACTAAAGCACAGAGAGAAAAAAGATTGAAAAAACTGAACAGAGTTTCAGTGACCTGTAGGGCAATAGAAAGTCGTATAATGAGATTACAAGATGCAGAAGTGGGGGAGTGACCGAAATAATATTAAACAAAAATATTGCTCAAATTTTCCAAATGTAATAGAAACTATAAACTTGTAGCTTCAAGAATCCCAACAAACCTTCATGCAAGATAAATACACACACACACACACAGCATATCACAATCAAATAGCTGGGGGGAAGTGATAAGAAGAAAATATTAAAAGTAGGCAGAGAAAAAACATAACATACAAAGGAAAGAAATAGAATGATCACTGAGTGAGACTCCATCTCAAAAAAAAAGAAAGAAGGAAAAAGAAAGCTAGAGTGGCTTTCTAAATATCAGGGTAGACTTCAGAACCTTATAAAAGGATGAAGAAAAACATTTCATTATGATGAAGTAAACAATTCATAAAAAATAAGTAACAATCATTGATGTGTCTGCACTGAATAATAAAATTTCAAAATACATGCAGCAAAATTGACTAAACTGAAGGAGAAAGACAAATCCATAATTATATTTGGAGATATAAACACTTCTTACCCGATAGTTGGTAAAATAAGTAGTCAGAAAATCAGTAAGGATGTCAAAGATTTGAACAATACTATTGACCAACTTGACCTAGCTAACATTTATAGAACACATCACTTAACAAAAGAAGAAATATTTTAAGTGTGCATGAAATAATCACGAAGATAGACCATATGTTGAGCCATCAAACAAGAATGGGACCAGTAATGTTTTAAATTCTTGGGGCTTTTTGGATCAAGCACCTTAATCAGATATTGAGTATCAAGTCCCTGCTCAGTTTTTATGACACTGGTTTCTGCCCTGTTCTTCATGACCCAAGTCCTTCCAGAGGCTGAACTCAGCTTCTGAAGTCCAGGCCCTGCACCTATAGTTTCTGATACTTTCTGCTGATGTCCCTGGCACTGAATTGCTAGACTTGCCTGACCACTAGCCACTGATAGAACTTACTCCTTTTTTTTTTTGAGATGGCGTCTCCGTCTTGTTGCCCAGGCTGGAGTGCAGTGGCACGATCTCAGCTCACTGCAACCTCCGCCTCCCAGGTTCAAACGATTCTCTTGCCTCAGCCTCCCGAATAACTGGGACTACAGACACCCGCCACTATGCCCGGCTAATTTTTGTATTTTGGCTCACGCCTGTAATCCCAATACTTTGGGAGGCCGAGGCGGGCAGATCACCGGAGGTCAGGAGTTTGAGACTAGCCTGGCCAACATGGTGAAACTCAGAACGTACTCCTTTTATCTGCCCCAACTTCATGAGTCCCTAAGCTCTGGTTCTAGCTACCCATAGTCTGACTCAATTATTCATTCAACAATCATTTATTGAGCACCCACTATGTGCGAGGCACAGAGCAAGATGCTGGAGATACAGCCACGAATAGGGCAGACATGATCCCTTTTCCAAAGTAGATAATGTCCAGTAAGAGACACAGACAAGTAGCGAGACAATTACAAAGCACTGTGATATATCCTATGAGTGAGCAAGTCCAGGGAGCTTTGAAGGCACAGAGACTGAATACCTAATTTGGACTTCAGGTTTAAGAAAGACTTTCTGGTGGAAATAAAATCAAAGCTGAGACTTGAAGGATGAGTAGGAGTCAGCCAGAGGGTAGAAAATGTGGTACGTTGTTCTAGGCCAGTGATTCTCAAAATGTGTTTCCAGAACAACAGCACCAGCATCAATTAAGAACCTGTTAGAAATGCAAATTCTCAGGCCCTTCCCCAGACATACAGTCAGAAATTCTAGATGTGGGTTCCAGAAATATGAGTTCTAGCAAATCTTACAGGTGATTCTGATGAATTGTAAAGTTTAAGAATCACGACTCTAGACTGAGGAACAACATGTACAAAGGCATGGAAAAAATGTGGTCTTCTCCAAGCCATACTCAAATATGAGAATGGTGATCCTAGTGCCTATCAGAGATGGCAACACCAAACCTAGTTCAATTCTTGTTTAACAGAAAAATAGAATAGGAAAGAACTATTATTTGTTAAACAGAGAGTATATACCAGGCCCTATGCTTCACATTGTTTCTCTTATCTAATCCTTACTACATCCCTATTATTAATATGATATCCATTTTACAGCTATGGAAGTTGAGGTTCTGAGAGTTACAGAACTTGCCCAGCCTCACTCAACTAGTAAGTACCAGAACTGGGATTTGAACCCAGTTCTCTCTGACTCTGGAATCCAGGGAATTCTCTATGCCAGCCCACTGCTTCCAGGAAAAAGAGTTGAAGATGAAGAGGTGAGGGCATTTCAGCAGCTTCACTCACTAAGACTCCTGGGAATGGAGCAGGCTGACACAGCAGCCGTTGTTTGATGTCAAAAACTGGCTTTTTGACTTTATCATCATGCCTTTGGAGATGGAGCCCAAAATGAGCAAATTTGCCTTTAGGTATCAGAGAAGTTCCATATCAGATAATGATTCTGGCTATGCACTGGAGGAGTACTTCAGGGTCCCCTGGGCCTTAGACCAGAGCAGAACCAGCTCTATTTTGCTTGCTTATCAGCGGAAAATGTCCTTATATTAACATCCCTGGAAAGAAACATCTGATTAAAGGGCTTGTATACCAGTTGCCACCACATGATAATGAGATATAGTACTGTCAGTCTTTGAATGAAGATGAGAATAAAGAATTCCAAGTGTTCAGTGCTTAGCAGCAGAAAGAAGCACTTGGAAGAGGCATGATTAAACTTTTGTCTAGAGCAGTAATGCACGCCATGTGTGAGCAATGTGGGTTGAAGATCAACGGAGATAAAACTGCAGTGTTTGCCTCTCGAGTGGGCCCTGGAGTGTGCTGGTACTCATTCTGTTTTGTCTGTTCCACGTATAAAGAGCTGCTGGTCAACCTCGTCTATTTTTATCAGGATGAAAAAATTCACTGTGGCAGGCACCATGCTGAATTGCTCAAACCCTGAAGCTCAGCATGTGCTGAGATAATTTTGTTGATGTTTGCACAGAAACTGAGAGTCACCATTGGCACATGAAACACTTCTGCTGCCTTGAGCGCAAAATGGTCCCCAGAGGACAACGTATGTTATGAAGGATGGCCACCCATTCTGCTGTGGCTGTTTTGAGCCTGTCTACACAGAGTGCTGTGAAATCTGTGGGAACATATTAGTGTCTATCATGTGCAGATGACCTATGATGGGAAGTGTTGGCGTGCTGCAGAAGCATGCTTTTCTCGTGCCTAGCATAAATCCTTTTTGTTGGATATCTCTTCTTTCCCAAAGTCAGATTTATTACTCAAAAATATGCAACCTTGGGCTGGGCATGGTGGCTCATGCCTGTAATCCCAGCATTTTGGGAGGGCAAGGCGGGCAAGTCACAAGGTCAGGAGTTGGAGACCAGCCTGGCTAATATGGTGAAACCCCATCTCTACTAAAAATACAAAAATTAGCCAGGCTTGGTGGTGGGCACCTGTAGTCCCAGCTACAAGGGAGGCTGAGTCAGGAGAATCGCTTGAACCTGGGAGGCGGAGCTTGTAGTGAGCTGAGATCACACCACTGCACTCCAGCCTGGGTGACAGAGCATTACTGTATCAAAAAGAAAAGAAAAGAAAAGAAAGAAGAAAAGAAAGAGAGAGAGAGAGAAAGAGAGAAGGAAGGAAGAAAAGAAAAGAAAAGAAAAGAAAAGAAAAGAAAAGAAAAGAAAAGAAAAGAACAAGCTAAAGCAAAACAACCAGAACCTTGCAAGTAAAAATTACTGACCTGATATGGACTGGGCACAAGATGAACAGTATTTCTGCTCATGGCAACCACCCAGGCCCTGCAAACAGTAGAAGGCTCCAGAAATTGGATCTGGACCATGGGGCTTCAGGGTAGGCTAACGATCAAACACAGGGGTATGAAAATCCCTGGGGTTTTTGTCAGATTTGAAACCAGAGCAACGTGCTCAGGATTCTATGGATTCTTTGGCTTTGTCCAACATCACAGTAGCTTCAGAGGATGGATGAAGCAAGCTGAGGTCATCCTTATATTCTCTGCAAACTCTGAAAAAAACGGAGGCAGAAGATTGTGAGAAAATCAGCAGTATGGAAACTTTGAACTCTGCTGCATGGAAGTACAGAGTGCTTAAAGAGTCTAAGTTCAAAATTTTGTCTAGAAAAAAAAATCATGCCTGATGAAAAACTAGTACATCTGCCAGTACTCAGACAATCCAAGTCTCAATCCAGACCACAGAAGGTCAGATGATGTCATTGACAATGGAAACTGCAACATCAAGATCAGGCAGTGTCCAGTGAGTGACAAGACCTGGGTGTACCATTCTGAAGAGAGGGAATCCAGATCTCATCACCATTTCCACAGGACAAGTAGAAAGTCCCACTCTGACAATATCCTGAATATTGTTACAGAAAGAGAATATTCTCCCAAGGACAGGCTGCAGCTTTATATCCCCAATAAGTACAGTAATTTATGTGGAATAAAAGGGCCCAGGAAATCCAAGCATACATCCAGAATGCCGATCTCTATAGACAGCATGCCCATCCACTTCCGACCATTTCTATGTCCCCGGGAGTGAAGAGGTTTCTGGGATTCCTGGTGTTCCTCCTTCTCGTCCTCCTCTCCCAACTCAGAACAAAGGGATATTTTCTTGAACAATCAGTCCCTCAACCCCAGCCACAGAGATACGCCTACTATAGAGACGCCCTTTCCAGTCCAACTCCCTGCCCGTCAGCTTGGTTAGAGGACAACTAAATTCAAGAAGAAAAGCAGACACAAATGCAAAAACTATTATTTCTTAAGATAGTAGCTATGGAGATAAATGTGTTTAAAATATAGCATTAACCATCAAAATCCTATTTTTTTCTTACATAAAACAGTTGCTAAAATAGTTTAAAGTGTTTTGCCTGTGTAAATGAGAAGTCAACTGCTGTTTACAGCATCAGATTAATGTTTGAAAGGTGAACTTTCTCCTGTTTACCCTCCTTAGATGGTACCTAACGGGAACATTACAGTTTTACACAGTGCTTTGGTCTCTGATCCTTAAGAGAATACTCAAGAAACTGCCTCGAAGTGATTGGACAAGGGTGTCGATTTTAGAAGATGGAAAACTCCAGCCACCTCGGAAAAGCAATAGTGTTTGTCATTCAGGTCAATCACATTGGCTGAGGTCCTCATTAGTCCATCTTATGAGGCAGAGGGCAAAAATTAACCACCTCTACTGGGGCTTCCTGGGCAATCTCAGTTATGAGTTAAAGTCCTAGCTTTCCTCTCTCTGGGAATTTAGCCCTCTGTTAGGGATTAACTGAGTCCAGGGGACTCCAAATTAAATGGGGCTTAAACAGATTTAAGCAGAAAGCAGTTCTGTGTAGATCTCACCTCTCGGCTGCTTACCCTCCAGCACCCTGCATGTCCCAGATGGTGAGACCCATCTGTAATCCTAGCTACTCCGTAGGCTGAGGCAGAAGAATCACTTGAACCTGGGAGGCAGAGGTTGCAGTGAACAGAGATCATGCCACTGCACTCCAGCCTGGACAACAGAGTGAGATCCTGTCTCAAGAGAAAAAAAAAAAAAGGAATATGCCTATCTCAAAAGAAAAAAAAGGAATATTTCAAAATGTTAAAAGAGCTTCTCCCTCAATCCTTTATAAGAATTATGTTCATTTCACAGATGAAGAAGGAGAGTGGTTACCTCTAGAGATTTGTAATCGTGGGTGGCTTATTCCAATTATTCATACTGCTATATATTTTTCTATAATCCTACCCTTTGCTCTTATCCCAGGAGGTGGGAGGCAGGATCCTGAAAGAAAAATTCAAAGAATATCACTGAGACTCAAATATATCCCCCGTGCCCAATGGTACAGCACTGCCACCTGTCACGGACATTAGCCCTCTGGGGAACTAAGAATGGAAGTGGCATTGGACTTCCCTGAGAGATCTGGTCCCTTGAAAGCCTAAATAGACCATTCTGTAGGTGCAGCTATGACGACATTTGATTTACAATTTAATTTAATTTTTCAAAACCTGAGCTATCCCAGATCCAAGGCCACAGGACTGTGAGCTCCTCTCAGGGGAATCTGGAACTTTCCTGGTGCTGTCTCAGACCCCCAGCCTTCATTTCTGCCTTATCCAGTTCCCTAGTTCAGGATTACTTTGTAAATCAGAAAATGCAGCTTCCTTCTGTTGTTAACTGACCTGATAGTTCTTTATGCCCACAGCTCACCCAGATCCTGTTTGAGCCAGTTGGTGACCCAGCCATTGGCCACCATGCTCCTGCCTCCCTGGTCCCTACCCTGCTGGCCACGCACAGCCACCCCTCAGATTGGAGTTCCCACCAGCCAGCACTGTCACACCAGCTCTGGGCCCTGTACTCAGCACACATACAACACGATGTTTTGCTGGTGAAAGTAGTGATCCAGAGCAAGCAGTCAGATTTTATTACTGGTGGTGGCATAGACAGGAATTTGAACTGGTCCTGGCTATAGTTAATAACGCAGAAACTAGCTGAGACAATTCAAGTGCTTTTTATTTTTTGCTGTTTCTATCTCTCTGACTGCACTGGCCACTTTCTTTTGCCACTGAGCTTTGCTGTTACCATTAAATTTTGTCTCAAATGGAAATTCTTGGATTCTGAACAGAGAGTCAGATCCATCAGTTGTACCTTAAATGCCCCAGCTCCCAATGGTTCTTTCTTAAAATGTGCGTACTTGTGAAATAAGAGAGGGAAATGTCTCCAGCAGCATTGCCAGCTCCCTGCCCCAGAGGACTCTAAATTTTATCTCCAACTCCTTAGGCTGCAAATTCTACTTACCATTAGGCTTTAAGGCAAATTTCATTTTCAGGCAACTTGAGGCATCTGGACAGTAATCCAGGCCTCTGTATCCCTAGTGTTGTGTCTAGTTCCACTCTGAACTGACTAATGGAATGGAAATGACCTGTAACCAAGCCACTGCCATGAAACCACATGTGACCTGGATCTCCTGCCTGAGTCCCCAATGCCAGACTAGCCTGGCATCCCAAGGACATAAAGGCAATTACCCTGTAGGAGGGCCAGGTCCTTCTCAGTCGCTGTCACAGGGACTATGAGAGGTGCTGTTGTTGGTTGTTGTAAGGTGTTGTGAGCAGAGGGGAAAGGACACAACCTGGGGTCTTGGCTTAGCCCTGGCCCAAGCCAGAGGTGGTGGACCTTGGGTAGTAACCAAGGGATGTTAGTTAGCCAGACTTCAGGGGGAAAGAAGCCTGAGGGGCTGATCTCTACCCTACCTCCTGCCAGGCTCAGAGATGGCTCCTAAATCAGGTTGTGCTTAATCAGCAGAGAACATCTGTGAACACAGCTAGGAGGGAGGGGGTCAGACAAAGCCAGTCTCCCTTCCACTTGCTGGGCCTCAGTTCCCTCAATTGTATTATGAGAAGATTGGATCAGGTGATCTCCAATTTTATTTCTCATTTCGTGAATGCACTAGAAGGCCTATTCCATTCTATAATCAGACAGAACAATAATATTATCGAAAAGCGTATCTTGTGAGAAACAAATTAGATAATATGTGCAAAAGTGTTCTGTGAAGCAATGTCTTATGCTTATGAGATTAATTGCTATTAATTTTCATAATTATCCTGCTCTTTCCCAGGCTGTTAACCATTATACTCTGTTAGTTAATGCTGCTATTACTGTCACTTACATCTTGCAGCCCTATTGTTATGTTCCCTACACTGTCACAATGTTTCACCCACCACCATCTCAGTCACTATCAACTTTAGCACCCTGTTTTAAAAAATAGGTTTTATTGTCATAATTCAGGAATGGTGAGGCCAACAGATGAAATGACTGCCATCGAAAAGATAGTTCATCAATGAGAACACATGGACACAGGGAGGGGAACATCACACACCAGGGCCTGTTGAGGGTGGGGGACAAGGGGAGGGAGAGCATTAGGACAAATACCTAATGCATATGGGGCTTCAAACCTAGACGACAGGTTGATAGGTGCAGCAAACCACCATGGAACATGTATACCTATGTAACAAACTTGCACATTCAGCACATGCCTTCCAGAACTTAAAATAAAAATAATTTTTTAAAAAAAGTTCATTACTCACAGTTCCTAAGAGAAGGGGGCACACTATGCCATCCAAGGCCACATGGGGAAGTACCAGGATTGGTCACAAGCCAGAGGGAGCAAAGGAAAAACGTGGGCAAGAGTCTTATCATGCTTTTCACAGGAAGAAATGGGCAAGGCAGGGCAAGCAGCCTTAGGATTGGCTAGTTTGAATAATTTCAGTGGGCTCTGGAGCATCAGGGTTGTCCCTGCTTGCCTGTTACCTAGCCCTGGGGTACCTGGAGCAGGGGGTTAGTAGCCCAAGTGTCAGAGCCTCATAAGGGAGGTGATTGGGGTGTTGAGAGGAGTTAGCTAGCTTGCTTTTGGTAGACAGCAAGGTAAGGGTTTTTGGAGAGCTCTTTGTATAATCAGCAGGCTCCCCCCAAAAAGTTTCTTCTCCATTTGTGGGCATAAACACAGTGGTGCCCCCTCTCTGCTGCACAAATCTTTCTTCTTTCACTTACTAAACTTTAACTCCAACCTCACCCTTGTGTCCAACCTCCTTAATCATCTTAAACATAAAACAAAAAACTCCAGGTATTAAACAACAAAAAATTGACATCTTAATGCATTGGCAACACTACAACAGTACCATCTTCGGATTGGTTGGTTTGCATATGAAAGGCATGCTCCTGGGCGGGTTGATTGCTATCTCTTAAGAATTAGCTAACCCCAGATAGGGAGTTCCTTTCAAAATCCACAAGGTCCCAAGCTGCCAAAGCATCAAAATAAAAAGACATGCTTACACGCCCCAGCTAAGTACTGTTCCTATCACAGTTAACCTGATTGAAAATGAGAGTTCACAGTTAAAAGAGGTCTTTCTCTACCCTTCATTCTTCATTCAACAAGCATCTACTAAGCACCCACTATGTGGTGCACACTATGTTAAGCCCCCAAGTACAAAGAAGAAAAACAGTCCTTTTATTTAAGTAGGAGTAACATAATGAAACAAGTTACAACACCTGTGAGAAATGTTATGCTAGCAGGAAGCCTGGACTGTTCCATAATGGAAGAGGCCCCAAACAGCCTGAAAGGGACCCGATTCCTCAATGCCTCTCCTGCCCTCCCCTAACTCCATAGGGTGGAGCTCAGGAAGACAGCCTGTGGAAAAAGAGCTAAATTCTCTTCATCTTTTCCCATTGTTTCATCCAATAAAGTCCTTTAGAATAAAACCTTTGAATAAAATCTTTCTCCCTTTCCATGTCCTAGAACTAACCATAAGAAAATCATGTTTTGGGGCCAGGTGTGGTGGCTCACACCTGTAATCCCAGCACTTTGGGAGGCTGAGGCAGGTGGATCACTTGAGGTCAGGAGTTCGAGACCAGCCTGGCCAACATGGTGAA
>NW_012103087.1:553963-588149 GCF_000951045.1 Mandrillus leucophaeus | reverse complement strand
AAGAAAGAAAGAAAGAAAGAAAGAAAGAAAGAAAGAGAAAATCATGCACTGGAAGCAACAAAACTATGTGTGTGCACGTAAATGTACCTTGCAGAGTTGTGCAAATAGAGGAAAAAACACCAACTGGATGCAACATCTGTATCTAAAACCAATGGAGCAGCTGAATGAAGTGTAGTATATCTGCTAAGGGACATTATAAAGCAAACAGAACTGTATACTGGATTAGAGAAAGCACCAAACCTAGGGTCAGACTTTCTAACTTCAACTTTTTGGGCAAACTGGTTAAGGATTCCAACTGTCAGTTTTTCCATTTGTCAGATGGGGGTGGCTAATAGTAGTCACTACCTCATGACGTTGTGTGGAGATTAAATAAGATAATGCAGGTAAAGCATTTAAGCACCTGCAATGGTGCTCAGGAAATGTTGGCCATTATTACTGTTATTATTAATGTGAGGTCAAGGAAACAGGATAATTGGATGGACCTAATAAAACATGGAAAATGTTCCTAGTAGTCTTAAGTGAAAAAAACAACAACATAGGCCTGGCGCGGTGGCTCACACCTGTAATGCCAGCACTTTGGGAGGCCGAGGCAGGTGGATCATGAGGTCAGGAGTTCAATACCAGCCTGGCCAAGATGGTGAAGCCCTGTCTCTACTAAAATTACAAAAATTAGCCTGACGTGGTGGTGGGAGCTTATAATCCCAGCTACTCAGGAGGCTGAAGCAGAGAATTGCTTGAACCTGGGAGGCAGAGGGCGCAGTGATCCGAGATCTCACCACTGCACTCCAGCCTGGGCAACAGAGTGAGACTGTCTCAAACAACAACAACAACAACAAATAAAAAACACCACATAAAGCAGTATGTAGACAAATTCTGAGCCTATGAAAAATATATGTGAAATACTTAGTTGGATGGATAGCATAATGTCATTATGAATAATATTTAATGAAATATTTATTTTAATGTTATTACAAATTTCTCTTTCTTAAAAAAATGGGGAATATAGAAATTAAAATATAGGGGAACACCAGAAGCAATTATATATTAAGAAATTTTAAAAACAGCAAAAATAAAGTTGTCCTAGTAATCATGTCTGCAGAGTTGATGAACTTAAAGCATCTTCAAATTCGAGAAGGACTTTTTTTTTTTGAGATAGAGTCTCACTCTGTTACCCAGGCTGGATGGAGGGCAGTGGCGCAATCTTGGCTCACTGCAAGCTCCGCCTCCCGGGTTCACGAGTAGCTGAGACTACAGGTGCCTGCCACCAAGTCCGGCTAATTTTTTTGTATTTTTAGTAGAGACCAGGCTTCACCGGGATAGCCAGGATGGTCTCGATCTCCTGACCTTGTGATCCACCTGCCTCAGACTCCCAAAGTGCAGGGATTACACGCGTGAGCCAACGTGCCCCACCAAGGACTTTTTTTTTTTAGCTTATAAAACCCCTCATTTATCTCAATATTTGGTAATAACATGCTGATAGAAGCTAGCTCCAAGTTGCAGATCAATGTCATTGGGACTGGGAAGAGGCAACCGATCAAGACAGACCAGACAGAAGGGAACAGAAAACCACCCATTAATACTGACATGAGTTTATTTTGTATAGTATAAACTCAAATATGTAAAAGCACATATAATAGATATAAATAAACTATAAATATGGATATGAAGGACTAAACAGTAGTTGTCTTTGGGTCAGAAAATCATAGATGATATCCAGTTTCTTCTTTATGCTTTAGAAATTTTTCTACAACTCGTGTGTAATACTTTCAAATTGAGGGAAAAGGGACTTTTAAAAACTATTAATTTATTCTTTTTAAAGCAAGGGATAATTAATGAGAAGATAGCAGGGAGCATGCACAAGCCAGCAATGTCACAAATGTCATAGTGCATGTGATTGTTTATTCTAAAAAGTCCCTGAGTTGGGAGCTAAAAATAGAAAGAGCTAGGGGCAGAATTGTGGGAGGCCAAGTGTCCCACCAGGAGGGCGGTGAGCAGGGAAAACTTCAGTTAGGTACAGGAGTGGGATGGCTTGGAGGGAGGGCAGGTTGGCTCAGGGCTGTCCCTGAGCAGTGGGGGCTGCAGAGGAAGAGGTGCTCCCCCAACGACCCAGGTTGGAAAGCCTTTGAGGACTGCATTACTTAAGTAGTGGGAGAGTTGCTGTAAAGGTTCGGGGTAGGAACTGGGTTCAGTTTGATCCCAAAGTAAACAGCTGTGTCCTCCTCATATCCCATTAGCCTAGAAAGCTGGTTTTTCACTCCCTAAACTGGAATCTGATTTCTGGTTATTTGTAACCTCTGACTTCCACACAATTCCTTCCCAAAGAATTCATGTGCCCTCAGGTATGTCCTGAATTGGGTGTTTCTTGGACCAAAATAACTTTTCCACCAAAATTTCTTCAATCAAAAACTACCCAGTACTGGGCCGGGTGCTGTGGCTCACTCCTGTAACCCCAGCACTTTGGGAGGCTGAGATGGGTGGATCACCTGAGGTCAGGAGTTCAAGACCGGTCTGACCAACATGGCAAAACCCCATCTCTACTAACAACACAAAAATTAGCTGGGCGTGGTGGCACACACTTGTAGTCCCAGTTACTTGGGAGGCTGAGACAGGAAAATTGCTTGAACCCAGGAGATGGAGGTTGCAGTGAGCCAAGATTGCACCACTGCACTCCAGCCTGGGCGACAAGAGCAAGACTCCATCTCAAACAAACAAACAAACAAAAAACTACCCAGTACTTCCAAAATCAAACAGACCTTTGGAAATAGTTTAGCCTGACACTCTCTCGGGTGCAAGGAACAGTGCTCCTTTTAGATATGAGGAAACTAGGACCCAAGGGAATTAGGTGATTTGTCCAGGGTATCTGAGTGGCTGAGAAAGTTATGGTGGGGCTCCCCAGAACCCTTCTCTTTTTCTGTGTGTCTTGTTCCATTACCCCATGATGTTCTCTGATAAGAAACTTCCTTTGCTAGGATATGTCAATGCAACGTTATGTCCTGTCATAACAGTACTTAACCATTGCATCTTGATAGAATTACACTCACCATTATGTCTTGAGTGAATAATTCTTACTATTTATTGAGAGCTAGGTGCTGTTTTTTAATAAGCTGTCATTTAATTCTTATAAGAAGAAGATATTACTAGATTCTATTTTCAGACAAAGAAGTCAAGAATCAAAGCAGTTAAATAAACCACCCAACATCATCCTTTTGGTGGTACCAGAGCCAGGATCTGAATCCAAATCCAAAGGTATATTCTTTTTTCTTTTTTTTTTTTTCTTTTTTTGGTTTTGAGACAGAGTCTCGTTCTGTCACCCAGGCTGGAGTGCAGTGGTGTGATCTTGGCTCACTGCAACCTGCACCTCCAGGATTCAAGTGATTCTCCTGCCTCAGACTCCCAAGTAGCTGGGGCTACAGGTGTGTGCCACCACACCTGGCTAATATTTGTATTTTTAGTAGAGACAGGGTTTCACCATGTTGGCCAGGCTGGTCTTGAGCTCCTGACCTCAGGTGATCTACCCATCTCAGCCTCCCAAAGTGCTAGGATTACAGGTGTGAGCCACTGCACCCAGGCCCAGAGGTAAATTCTTGACTCTCCATAAAGATATACTGTGGAGCTGACCTTGCCAGGAGCCGGTTCTTTGCCAAAGTGTACTCAGCATTCCTTAAAGGTTCTGTCCTTAATTTCTTCTTAATTTATTGGGAAAGTATCTTTTCTTCAATTAAAATGGCAAATTTTATGCATCAAGACATTATATTAGAGCTAAAATTCCTAAACTGTATTAACGCAAGACACTCCTATAGAGTTACTAGGAAAAAAAATTTTTACTCTGGGTTTGTTTTTACTTCACGTGACTTTGCAAAGTATTATCATATTATAACACCATATTATAATAATAGATTATGGTAATACTTTGCTAACTCATATCAAATAAAAACAAACCCAGGGTAAAATTTTTATGTGAACTATAAAGCAGAAATCTTTTTGTTTGTTTTATTTTCCATTAATACGGCAATTTTCACAGGTCTTGCATTATAAAATATCAGCTCTGGCATTTGAATTAATAAATAAAAAGCAAGGTGCCCTCCAACTTCTTACTAGTCTTCGGGACAAAGATCACTCAGAGTTCATCCTGAAAAGCATCTAAATTTAGAGATTTGCTGCCGGAGCAAAACTTTCATGTACCAGCAATAGAACCAGGCAGGCCTTCCAAAGTATGTCAGGCATGTGCTTGCGATGCTGTCACAAGCGGGGTCAAGAGGCTCTGTCCCTGTGTGCTGGTGACCTGGGAGCCCTCCTTGTTTTCTAGGCCAGTCTCAGAGCACTCCGGGGTTGGAAGCAAAAGAGGTTGTGCAATAATGAATACAGGTGCTTATTTTGATCATGAATCAGGCAAAAAAATATTTAATATTTTAAAAAATATTTGAATACTACATATATGCACATAGTTTTTGGGTTTTTGTGTTGTTGTTGTTTTTTTAATGTCAAAAGGTTACTGAAAGAAATGTAGGTTTCCTCAATCCATGACTCCTCATTCCTTGGTCAGCAACCCAGAGGCAATCAAGTTTAAGCTCAGTTATTTGGCCTTTGCATGTAGATATTTTAAGAACAGAGGCTATTGCTTCTCTCCACCTGGTTGACAATCTCTCTTTAGAGGATAGGATCCTGGATGGGTGTTCGGAAAAGCTGGCTTTGGTTTCTAGGTTTTAAAATCATTTCATTTCGCCAGGGTTGTTTCGCCAGGGTTGTTTTTCAAATGTATGTAATAGAGGTTATATATTCTTTTACTTTTCATTTCTTTCCTTCTTTACCTCTCCTGTTCTTAAAGCAAAGGACAAATCACAGAGGACATAGAATTGGTGGAGGAGAAGGTAACAACAACTTTGGTTGTTATTGAGCATTTGTTATATCCCAGGCATGAGATATATATTTTTTTCTCATTTGATCCTCATAACAATTCTATAAAGTGTTTTTATCCCATTTTACAGATGAGAAAACTGAGGCTGAGAGAGATTGAGTAATTTACTCGGGGATATATAGCTACCAGAAGTAAAGCTAAATTTTGAGCCTAGACTCTTCAACTTTAAAGTTAAACTAGGAACACTGAGATTTTAAGTCTTTAGAGGGAGACAGAGGATATGAGTGTCAAATTGCTGAGTTTATATAAGAGAGTGAAAATGGCACCACATAGACTAGGGTAGTCCCTGGACTAGCCATGTGTAGAAACTGCTCTCAGATCTGCACTGGAGCTTTTGAGTGGTTGCATTGTTCTGAATGGGTGTTTCACAGGGAGGCTCCGATGAGCACAACCTTAGATGAGATTACTAAATCGATCATTCTTGGGCTGGAGATTGTTGTTTCAGCCTTAACAGATGATTTCTTAAGAAACTGGATGGGGTCTTTCAAGAACAGAATAGGAGGTCAGCTGCAGACACCCTTGGATAGGTCCAACCCCTTCCCTTCATACCTACTACAGGGTTCCTGAGAGGGTTCCCCAGGCAATCAAGACCACAGGTGGACAAGACACACCCTCAGAAACTGCAAGCAGTTGGAGGGAGAGCACGGCCAGGCGCAGCAGAGAAAAATCAAGTTAAAGTTAGTGCATGCCTCCTAAGTGTCATGCAGGCAGGGAACCTTGGAGGCAAGAAACCAGGGATAAAGTCAAAGCCTGCTGGGATTCCAGCAGCAGGAATTCTGTTTGGTTTTGTTGTTGTTGTTTTTGTTTTTTTGAGATGGAGTCTCGGCTCTGTCGCCCAGGCTGGAGCGCAGTGGCATGATCTCGGCTCACTGCAAGCTCCGCCTCCTGGGTTCACGCCATTCTCCCCCCTCAACCTCCTGAGTACCTGGGACTACAGGCGCCTGCCACCACACCTGGCTAATTTTTTGTATTTTTAGTAGAGACGGGGTTTCACCGTGTTAGCCAGGATGGTCTCGATCTCCTGACCTCATGATCCACCCGCCTCAGCCTCCCAAAGTGCTGGGATTACAGGAGTCAGTCACCGCACCCGGCCAGGAATTCTATATGGAGATGAAATCAGATGTCTGTGGGTCAGAATAAAGAGTGTAGCTAGGCCTGGCATTACAGTGGAGGAGGCATGCAGGTGTGCCTCACCCCTCTGAAGTCAGAACCTGGGGCTCATGGTGATGGCCACCACCTTATCTGCATCTACGTAGGTTTGGTCACACACAAAATCCTGAGGCCACTGAGGCACCAGTCGCCTGGCACCTCATCAACTTCAACCGGTGAAGGCCAGTTTTAGGGACAAACCAAGGATTGCCACTTCCCTCCCCTCCCCATGAGATGGAAAGGCCCACTTCTTCCTTCAGTTGTGAGGAAGGACACCCTGTGGCAGATGGCACCCTTGAGGGAAAAAGCTCAGTGAAGGAGTTGGGAGAGCTCGCCTGCCAGGTGGCAGATTTCCTTGTTACCCAGATTTCAACACAGAAAAATTTCCAGCTATGTCTTTCCTTCTTGAAATTTATGCTGGTATCTTTGATCACAAGCTTTGCCTGGCCTAGTGGGGCCATAAGTGGCTGGGCTGGAGTGGGAGTGGGGTTCCAGAAGGGCAATTCAAAATTTTCCTGGTATCTACATGGCTAGGAAGGGTCAGACCTCTTCATCCAATAGGGCTTCAGAAATGTGTCACCTGACCTCACCAGAGAAGAAAGGAGGGAGGGGTGGCCCTCAAGACTGAAGAGGCTCTGGTGCCTGAGCAGCTAGCCTATTGTGTTTGCTTTCCCCTCCACTCAACACTCTGGAGAGGGGAGTATTTTTGTAGCAGGCTTGCTGGGATGTTAAATATGTTCGAAGGAAAATGGGGCGGGGGTGGGGTGGGCAGGGATAATTGTATTTATGATGTTCTCTGGAGCTGTCTTGTTTGCAAGGTGATGAGTGTGAAAATACATATTACAGAAATAGAGATGGGAGGAGGGAGTGTGTTTGGGAAGAAGGTGGCAGAGATCACTGAAAGGGAGGAAACCCAAGCGTGAGGTTGGAGAGAGGCCCAGACAGAGGGTATCAGTGGGAAAAGAGGAGTGCTGAGGTGAGGGAGCAGAGGTGGAGATTGCTACGGAGTTTTGTAGCATGAGATGCCATGTAATTCTCTCTTCATGAAGCCTTCAGTAAAATCTCCATTCACCAATGCTTTTCAACTGGGATTTGTTATGAGAGAGGAGCTCCAAGTGCTGACCTTGTAGCTCGTCAAAGGACCCTGAGTGAAAACAGTGCAGGTGTCACTTTCTAAAGGACTGGAAGGTGTGCACTGCTTCGCAGCAGGTGGGGGAGAGAGGAGTGAATCAAGAAGACCCCACCAAAGAGATGGCACCTGAGATGGGCCTTAAAGGATGATCAATGTTTCTACTATAATTGGGGACAGGGGAGACCCCAAGTGCTGGAGGCCAAGAGGGGAGGCAGGGAGGTCTGAACGTACTGGGGATGTCTAGGAAGTGGTTCAGACCACTGCAAGGGGAAGAGGCTGCAGGGGGAAAAATGAGTGGCTGGTGGAACTATGGATGCTTGGCCATTTTCAAATCTTAAGGGCTGTCATGGATGCTATGGAGAGCAAAACAAGGACTACTCTGAGGGGTTTGCAAGAAGACACAATATGGAATGATATACTCTATTCCTGAAAGGAGAGGAAATAAGTCTGAAGACTTTCTGGTTCCTCTGACTCCAACTGTCTACCTCCAGGCAGACTTGGGTTGTAAACACTGCACAAAATAAATCACATTATGGCTTTATCTCACTCGATTTCAGCAGATTCCCTCTGGACTTGACAGCTCTGCTTCTGTTCCAGCCCCCACTGAGGAAAAGGTTGCTACCCAACCACACTGAATTCTGGGATAGGCATAACCCCAGGGTCCTCCACCAATGCCAAGACCACCCATATTCTGGCTGCCTGAGGAGCCCCCACCTGCTGAATAGGCCTCTGCCTGTGTGCCAGGGCTTCTGGTCCCCAAGACTGCCTGCCTGTAGGTCCTCTTCCTCCCTCTCTCAGAGTTGTGTTTGATGACTCTGCACTGTCTGAGGACCTCATCGTGTAGGTGAGCCCCAAAGGGTCTACTGGCACTTTCTCTCTCTCTCAGTTCCCTTTAAGAAGTAGAGATCAGGGCCAGGCACGGTGGCTCACGCCTGTAATCCCAGCACTTTGGGAGGCCGAGGTGGGCAGATCACGAGGTCAGGAGTTCAAGACCAGCCTGACCAGCATGGTGAAACCCCGTCTCTACTAAAAATACAAAAAATTAGCCAGGCATGGTGGTGTGTACACCTATAATCCCAGCTACTCGGGAGGCTGAGGCAGGAGAATTGCTTGAACCTGGGAGGTGGAAGTTGCAGTAAGCTGAGATTGTGCCACTGCACTCCGGCCTGGGTGACAAGAGTAAAACTCCGTCTCAAAAAAAATTCAAAAAACAAGAAGTAGAGATCATTCCATCAGTTAACAGATACATATTGAACACCTACTAGGTGCACTGGGATACAAAATTAGTTAAGATGATCCCTGAGCTCAGAGGGTACTCAGTTGGGAAAGGCACATAAATAAAGCTGGACAGGCTGGGCAAGGTGGTTCACACCTATAATCCCAACACTTTGGAAGGCTGAGGCAGGAGGTTCACTCGGAAGCCAGGAGTATGAGACCAGCCTGGGCAACATAGCAAGACCCCCATCTTTTAAAAAAACTTTTTTAAATTAGCTAAGCAAGGTGGCATGCACCTGTAGTTCTAGCTATTCAGGAAGCTGGGAGAGGAGGATCACTTGAGCCCAGGGGTTCAAGGTTTCAGTGAGCCAAGATCATAGCACTGCACTCCAGCCTGGGCAACAGAGCAAGAACCTGTCTCTAAAAAATAATAAAATAAAATACTATAAACCTGGACAATTAGTGTGATAACTGCTGGGAAAGAGATAAGGACAGGCTACTGTGGGAAGATAGAAGGAAGATACTTAGCCCAGGGGGAAATGGGGGGAAATGAGAGTTCCCAAGAGAGCAACTCCCAGGCTGCCTCCTAGAAGGAGGAGCAGGAACTAGCCTAGTGAATGGGGTGAAGGGAAGGAGGGGGCATAAGATGCAAAGGGAGCAGGCTATGGCTGGGAATGGTCTGGAGATGGAGAGAGCAACAGTTCTCTGGGCAACTGTAGGTAGTCCACTGAGGCTATGTTCCAGCTGCAGAGGTAGGCCCTAGGGTGCATCAAGAAGGACCTTGTATGTATTGTCAGAGAGTTGGGAGTTTATGAAGGTAGAGATGACCCACTAGGTGCTTCATGACCTGTCTCTTACCTCAAGGCCCTGGCCCAGCTTAACGCCATGTGCTTCTGCACATCCCCAGACGTTCCTGCTCCCTGAGTCCCTTTAAAGTAAAAGTCACAAAGGTACCCCTCAACCTGGCTTGAGCCAAAGCACGTCCTTATTCTGTCGCTTACATCACCAGATTTTCCCACTGTAAATGTGTAAAGAATCCTGAGGTGTTAAGTCAAGATCTTCCTACGACCCCCAAACTCCTACGCAGGAGGATGATAAACTTCTGGCCTATACCATAATGAAGAAATACATGCATAAAAATAATCAGGTGGAGAACAAGGTAAAGTGTGACAACATCAACAACATGCAGGTCAGCTGTGACTATTCAAAACTGGAAGGATCAAGTTCCAAAGTCCAGGCCAGGTGCAGCGGCTCATACATGTAATCCCAGCACTTTGGGACACCAAGGCTGGCGGATCACTTGAGGTCAGGAGTTCAAGACCAGCCTGACCAATATGGTGAAACTCCGTCTCTACTAAAAATACAAACATTAGCTGGGTGTGGTGGCAGGCACCTGTAGTCCCAGGTACTCGGGAGGCTGAGACAGGAGAATTGCTTGAACCCAGGTGGTGGAGGTTGCAGTGAGCCGAGATCACGCCACTGCACTCCAGCCTGGGCGACAGAGCGAGACTCCGTCTCAAAAATAAAAATAAATTAAAAATAAATAAATAAGTAAAGAAAAAGTTCCAAAGTCCAGAAATTTTCTTAAACCACAAGGAATAACAAAACTGAAGAAGGCTAATCCGTGAGCCTGGGGAGGTCATAAGGAGCTGCTAAGAGAAAACCACGTGAACCTATTCAACAGTTACCTCCTGAGGAGTGGGAATTATTAAGCACACATCAACAAATATAAAAATCAGTATAAGAACAGCATTGTACTTCTTGACAGCAATACCGGAATCTAGGTGTTAATAAAGCCGTATCTTCGAAATCCTGAATAAACATAATTTATAATGTAGATTGTATGATTAGGCAACATCATCATTCAAAGGTAAAATAGAGTGATGATATTTTTAGACATGAAAAGTACAAAAAGATTTACTTCTCATGGACCTTTTCTTAGGAAGCTATTTAAGAGGAATCTGCTCTACCAAAATATGAGGAAACGCTCGAAATCACAGAAGAAAATGCTAGGATGCTGGAGAAAGGAAGACCCAAGAGAAAGAAGCAAGCTTCCCAAACACTCATTGGAACTGTGGACCAATGACTCTAAGAAAAAAGTACAGATACACACACACACACACACACACACACACACACGATGGATTATCTTATGGGTTTGATTATATGGAGTTGTATTGAAAGGATTTTATCGTTTTAGAGAAACTGAGAGGACATTGTGATAGATCCATAATAAAATAAGCAAAGAAAGAGGCCAATTATTAAAACTCCAAGGAAAACCAAAAGCCATACAAGACGGGAAATTGTATATGACTTGTCTCAACAATGAATAATAAATACATGGTCTCATTAGCATAAACAGTAATGATTTAACCAGATTATGAGAAGGATAGCTTCCTTAATAGGAAATAGTCATACATTATTTGGAAATATATAACTACCAGAAGAAATAGCTCAAATAATTGAATAAGAGATGGAAAAGAGGCCTAAAAAGTATGTTTAAACGGCCTGTATATAGGCCTTCCATATTATTTCCACCTCTGGTCATCTGGTCATCGGAACACAACCCCTAATTTAATAGAGGCATGACTGTATTCTTGACATGTAGAAGATAGAGATTTTTAAATTTGGTATCAGAAACCAAAAGCTAGTTAAATGGTTGCAAAATCAGGAGGCATATTCATCCTTTAAAAGAATACTTGCAGGCGGGGCGCAGTGGCTCATGCCTGTAATCCTAGCACTGTGGGAGGCCAAGGACAGCGGATCACTTGAGGCCAGGAGTTCGAGACCAGCCTGGCCAACACAGTCTCTACTAAAAATACAAAACATTACCTGGGCGTGTTGGCGGGCGCCTGTAGCCTCAGCTACTCTAAGGAAGGAGAATGGCGTGAACCCGGCAGACGTTGCAGTGAGCCGAGATCGCGCCATTCTGTCTCAAAACAAAACAAAACAAAAAGCTTACAGACACAAAACGACAAAATAATGCCCTTTAGGGACTCCATCTATCTTGGAAAACAGGGATTTGTGACAGCTTTGGTCGACGTGCATGTGCGTTTAAAATAAAAAGGTAACCTAGGATTTGATACCAGTGACAGTAACAGCTTTATCAAAAAAAGAGGTGGTTTTCCTTGCTCCTTCTAGGGACTAGGGTTTTAGTCTCGTCCACCCTTCAGGCCTGAGGATTTCCGATTGTCTATCAAAGGGTCAAACAAAAAGCTCTCTAAGCTTCTACCCAAGCTTTAAAGTCGAAGGGCTGATCGCGGGCTTTTTCCTTGGGACGTGGCAGGGGCCTTTGAGGGAAAGAAACAAACGACTCCGGCTTCTGACTCGGCTCCTTACACAAAAGGCATTTTTTTTTTAACTATCTCTACTTAAAACAGTGTTTTTGAGTCAGCAGCCCTTGGAGTGGGTCTAGTCCTCCTGGCGCCCGACACCCACCCCATGGCTGGAGCCCCGGGTGGCCCCGGAGGCCACCGGGAAGCGAGAACTACATCTCCCGGGGTCCCCCGGGGCGGAGGACGCCCACCCGGATTGGCCAGGGGTCGGTGACGCTCAGTGTTTTGGCCCGGAGGGTCACATGTTTCCTTTGTTGTGAGCTGCGGCAGAGACTGGTGGCTGGAGAAGACGCCGGCGCTGGAGAGTGCGCTGCGCCGCCGGCGGCTGAGGAACCGCGGGGTTCGCCGCTGCTGGCTGCTTCCAGCCTTCGCCGAGAGGTACCGGGGGTGACAGCTCCGGGACCGGCCGAAAGGCGAGGAACCGGCCAGAGTCTGAGTCCTCAGGGGCGGAGGGGCGGCGGCGGTCCTGACCACCGGGGTGTCTGCGGGAGGGCAGCCAGCGGCGGCCGGCCTCTCGGAGCCAGATTGGCGGTCTGCGGAGAGGCTGCAGCTGGTCTGCAGGGCCCCTTTCTGAGGCGAGGGGCCTCCAGGTCTCCCTGGGGGTTCTTCCTCCCCGCTCGGTAGCTACAGCCCTGAGGGAGGGCGCCCGCGCCTCCTGGCACTACGGCCCGGAACCATGGCGCGGCTGGCGCGGCCTGGCAAAGGCGAGGTGGGAGGGGGTGGCCGCCGGGACTGGGGGTAGCCGCAGGTGCGGTCGCCTAGTCGCCGCGGGGCCGGGCGCCGCCGGGGGTGCTGCTTGTTGCCGATGGGCTGCGAACGGGGCGCTGCTTTTTATTTCAGGAAGCGCGGGGGAGTGGGACCGCCTCAAATCCAGCCTTCCCGTTTGGTGGGACGACCGTCGGTTCTGTCCGGGAGGAATGACGGGGTCAAGGTGGGGTTCCCGGGGCAGCGGGCCAGCGAAGCCCCATTAAAGCGATTGCGAAATGCGCTCGGCACTGTCACCTGACCGTTACCCCCGCCCCCGTCCCCTGCGAGCCTTTGTTTACCACGATCGCGACACCGGGCTCGCTGCGGCCGTCCCGGGGGAGCCAGGGCGGGCGGGGGAGCGGGCGTTCAGCCGCCGCAGTCCCCGCCTAACCTCCCCACCTTCTTACCACTCCAGGACTTGGTTTCTTAATTTAGTTCCTAATGGACCCGCCCCCAAGTTCTGGACACCCCGGGTGAAGACTGTTAACGCGGCGGGGATTGGGCGCCTGCGGCGGCTTGTGGGCGGTACCCGAGGGCGAGTTCGAGTTTTTATTGGCGAGTTTTTATTGTCACTAGGTGGGCCTGTCCGGGGCCATTCTTCCCGCCCCCTTGAAGGTGATCTGTAGGACGCGCGGGAGCGCGCGCTCTCGCTGCTCTTGCAGCTGCGGCCGGAGTGGAGCCTGGCGGCGCGGATGCGGGCGGCGCGCGCTCCCGCCCCTGCGGCGGGTGGCTGGGAGCTTCCGTGGCTGCCAGCCTCCGTGGCTGCTGCGGCTGTTGCCTGATCCTGCAGGCAGTTCTGGGCACGCAGCGGTCGGCAACCGTGGCCCGCCCTCCGAGGACCGGAAAATTAACACCCTTTAACTAGTGTCGCGTTATCTGCCGGGGTGGTGCTCAGGAAGTCCTGCGAATTCGTTGTTGCCAGTTCTGTAAACGTGTTTAGATAGCTAAATATAGATCACAGTGCCACATCTTAGGGGGCCCCGCGGTCGCCCCTGAGGCAGTGGCTGTTCACAATTGATTTTAGTGGATTTTAATGATTAATCACTTGCTCTTGTGGGCAGCTTTTCAAAAATCACGTCTTTGCATTTGCAGCTACAGACTGGGTCCACCAGCTAAGAGGTTGATTTTTATTAGGGTTGTAAAATAGATTTTAAAAATCTGCTTGTTGTTGGCTGAGATTTAAAAGCAGATTTCTTCTATTTAAAAAAGATAGTTTAAAGATGCTCCCCTAAAAGGTAAAGATTCTTCCATACTTGTCTTGGATGAGTTGTTTTCCTTGTTTGAGGGATTCTAGGTCACACACTTCTATGTTTTAATTCCCGTGGTAATTCAAAATGTTTGAGAAGTGGGTTGCAACTGTGTCATTTTAAAATTATAAATTAAGGTGACGGTAATAAAATCTTTAAGACCAATCATTTTTAGCCATAGTGGGTTGAAAATGGTTTTTGTATTCTCTTGAGTTAATAGGGTATTTGCGTTTTCTCAGATTTTCTTCTGCAGATGTAGGAATTCACTCAAGACTTAATACACTTGTTTTGTTTTTGAGACAAGGTCTCATTCTGTCACCCAGGCTGGAGTGGAGTGGTCTCACTGCCACTCAGGCCATCTCAGCTCACCGCAATCTCCGCTTCCCGGGTTCAAGCGAGTCTCCTGCCTCAGTTTCCCGAGTAGCTGGGTTTACAGGCCCCCGCCACCACATCCGGCTAGTTTTTGTATGTTTAGTAGGGACGGGGTTTCACCATGTTGTCCAGGCTAGTCTTGAACTCCTGACCTCAGGTGATCCGCCCGCCTCAGCCTCCCAAAGTGCTGGGGTTGCAGGCGTGACCCACCGTGCCTGGCAGAGACTTAATACATTTTTGTAGAAGGAAGTTTGAGCTCCCCTGGATGAAGCAGGAATTGAATATGAACAGTTCCCATTGGTTATGCATTCTTTAAAATTCCAGAGGAGATGGTTACACCGGAATGAGCAGCTCCTGTGATCAGAACTGCCTCATCACTTGTGCATTGAGAGTATTTAATGTATCTAAATAAGTACAAAATGTAATCATCTAAACTTTTGAAGAAGTAAAACCATCACTCAGTAAAGGCTTGCTTATTCAAACAAAGCCAGCAACTTAAGTCTCTAAACAGGAAGAAGAAATAATATTCTGAGTTAGGGCTGACTACCAGCTTTAACCTAAACTTTCCTGGCTTTCGTCCAGGTTGTTGAACCTTAATGCTTTTTCAGTAACCTTTTTTTAACTTCCTTGTTTTTCTCCCATTTCATTAAAACCCAGAGGTCAAGCCTGTGAAAAATAAATACTATTTATCAAATAAGTGACCACAGTTGTTTTTGTCTAAACTTTTGTCTTACCTAGAAATTTGGGACACTTTTTTCAATAAATATTTGGGTACGGACTGTATAATGGAAAAATGTCAGTAAATATCTTCACAAGTGTACATATGAAAAATGCATTTTTGTATAATTTACTTCTGGTGTGACTGAAACAACTAGAGAGTATATAACCACTTGACAACTGTTGACATTTAAAAATTGCTATTGTTTCTCCTATTAAAAACACATTAAGTGCTTGCTTGTCATCCCAGCTACTCCAGAGGCTGAGGCAGGAGAATCTCTTAAGCCCTGGAGTTTGAGAACACAATGGGCAACATAGTGAGACCCTGTCTCAAAAAATAAACAATACAATAGTTAAGCAAACTTTTTTAAATTGAAGAGTTTGGCACTCTGCCTATATTCATCATCCCAGAGTTAAAATTTTTCAACATTTGACACATCTTAAAGACTACTAAACTGATGCTTTAAAAGTGGGCTTTGGCTGGGTTCGGTGGCTCACGCCTGTAATCTCAGCACTTTGGGAGGCTGAGGCAGGTGGATAACCTGAGGTTAGGAGTTCAAGATCAGCCTGGCCAACGTGATGAAACCCCGTCTCTACTAAAAATACAAAAATTAGCTGGGTGTGGCAGCGGGTGCCTGTAATCCCAGCTACTTGGGAGGCTGAGGCAGGAGAATCCTTTGAACCCTGGAGGCAGAGGTTGCAGTGAGCTGAGATCATGCCATTGCACTCCAGCCTGGGCAACAGGAGCAAAACTCTATCTCAAAAAAAAAAAAAAAAAAAGGTGGGCTTTACTCTTAACTGAAGTTTCCAAATGCTACCACTGTAAATAATTAGTGTCACCACGAAGGTAAATATAAACTACTGACTACGTGCTTTTATTCATAGAGAAGTCATGTAAAATATTAGATCTCAAATTTGTGACCGGGCACGGTGGCTCACGCCTGTAATCCCAGCACTTTAGGAGGCTGAGGCGGGCAGATCACGAGGTTAGGAGATGGAGACTGTCCTGGCTAACACGGAGAAACCCCGTCTCTACTAAAAATACAAAAAATTAGCCGGGTGTGGTGGCGGGCGCCTGTAGTCCCAGCTACTCGGGAGGCTGAGGCAGGAGAATGATGTGAACCCGGGAGGCGGAGCTTGCAGTGAGCCAAGATTGCGCCACTGCACTCCAGCTTGGCAACAGAGCGAGACTCTGTCTCAAAAAAAAAAAAAATCTCAAATTTGTTCAGGTGGCAGAGCTCCTTGCTGGCATCCTTGCAGATTTAATTTTAATTAAAAAACCAAAACCAGGCCAGGCGTGGTGACTCATGCTTGTAATCCCAGCACTTTCGGAGACTGGGGCAGGTGGATCACGAGGTCAGGAGTTCAAGACCAGCCTGGACAACGTAGTGAAACCCCATCTCTACTAAAAAAAATAAGAAAAGAAAAACAGAGAAAACACAGAAAATATTATCCTGGTGTGGTAGCACGCTCCTGTAATCCCAGCTACTCGGGAGGCTGAGGCAGGAGAATCACTTGAACCTGGGAGGTGGGGGTTGCAGTGAGCCAAGATTATGCCACTGCACTCCAGCCTGGGTGACAGAGTGAGACTCCATCTCAAAAATAAATAAAAAACCAAAACCATTTTGCTATCAGAAAACATAACCATATCATATATCTATAAGTATTTTGATTATAGAATAAAACAATGCATTAAATACTTAAAAGAAACGTTAGCAAGATAAAACCAAACAACATTAAATTTACACATCAAGTCTAGTCAGAAGCATGAGTAGGCTCAATGCGGCACCTTGGTATACCAGGTGTGATGTCTGATGGTTAGCAAATTTTTTTCTTCCTTTAGGGTTGGAGAATATCAGTAGCCAGAAGTTTTAAGTTGAGGGAGAGAAACACTGGAGAAATTCGGGGTTTTTTTTCCTGTGATTTAAGAGACAGTAGTAGTCTTTTTTAGTTAAAGAACCATATTGCTTAGTCTGACACGTTGTTTAAGCTTTCCTAAATTTGTCATCAACAGCTATCTCTTTTGTTTCTCATCAAGCAAAGTCATACAGTGTATTGCGCATTTGAGGTTCTAATAAACATGGGATAATCCCTAGTTGCTATCATTCTATCCAAAGAAACTCAAGGTTTTAGTTGGTTTCTTACCAACTAGTTACCTTTTCTTTTCTTTTCTTTTTTTTTTTTTTTGAGACAGAGTCTCTGTTGCTCAGGCTGGAGTGCAGTGGCGCCATCTCGGCTCACTGCAAGCTCCGCCTCCCGGGTTCAAGCGTTTCTCGTGCCTCAGCCTCCCAAGTAGCTGGGATTACAGGTGCCCGCCACCAGGCCCGGCTAATTTTTTCGTATTTTTAGTAGAGACGGGGTTTCACTATGTTGGCCAGGCTGGTCTCGAACCCTTGACCTCGTGATCTGCCTGCGTCAGCCTCTCAAAATGCTAGGACTGCAGGCATGAGCCACCTCGCCCAGCCGGTTTCTGTTATCTCATGGTGGGTAAATATGGGCTTGGTGGTTCCATTAAGAAACTGGAAATGTTGAAAATAGCTTGAAGGCTGGGCTTTAAACATTACATTTGTAAAACATGGTTCAGGAACCACTGCTGCAGAGTAATTCTTTAAACTGAAATTTTGATAGTGCAAAATAATTTTTTTTAAAATTATGATATTAAAAAATCAAATAAATTAGCTTTTGAGACTATAGGGTGAAAATATCTGAAATGTATAAAAATTTGCTTGGTTTTGTGTAGTACCTTACTATATATAATTTTCTGGTTATTTTTAAAATAAAAGATGTACTGGTTGGGCACGGTGGCTCACACCTGTAATCCCAGCACTTTGGGAGGTCGAGGCAGGCGGATCATGAGGTCAAAAGATTGAGGCCATCCTGGCCAACATGGTGAAACCGTGTCTCTACTAAAAACACGTGGTGGTGCACACCAGTAGTCCCAGCTAGGCGGGAGGCTGAGGCGGGAGAATCACTTGAACCCAGGAAGCAAAGGTTGCAGTGAGCCAAGATTGCGCCACTGCACTCCAGCCTGGCAACAGAGTGAGACCGTCTCAAAAAACAACAAAAAAAAGATTTATTATATTGCAATTATTTTCTGGCTTTCCTTCTTTTGAGTTACTATATATCTTTCAAGATAAACCTCTTGGTTAAACTTTCTTGTCATCTCCTGTGATGTTCTTTCAAGGTTAACTTTGAGAAAATGGAGTAGCGTAGAACATAGCATGCAGCAGTTCACTACTACAAGTTTTAGGGGCTACGCTAGTCAGGATGTTGTTGGTTCCTTCATTTTCTGGCATTAGTTTTTAGAAGCCCCTCATTAATCCATACTATCTTTAAGGCTGTTAGTAACCTCTTTGTATAGAATTTCTGCATGCTAAAGGAAACATAAGCTTGTTTGAGTACAAACTCACGCTGTAGATTGATTCTGATATTACACATTTCCTTCAGACTTTGTACCCTCTCTCTTCCATCCCTTACCCTTACCGATTAGGTTGGTATTACCTAAAAATCCGTAGAAAATGCCCAGGTGAATTGCCTTAGGCTTTCTACCCCATAAGGTATAATTCTAGACCAGATTGGTTATAAAAGGCTGTATTCCAATCTGCACCTGCTAAGAATTTGAATCTATTTTAGTACCAGTCTTGGAGTTCTTGTTTGGCTCTACTCTTAGCCAACCCCACAGAGTCCAAAATTGGATCTGAATCCAGTATTTGCCACGCAGTGACAGACATAGACTAGGTTCTTTATAAATGTTTCCTGAATTGACCTGAATCCCTACATTGATTCAGGATCTTATTGTCCATTGGGAAGGAAGATTTACTTAGCTGGGAGTAACAATTCCCAAATTTGCCCTAGTTGCAATATTTTTTTACCAAGGGTACATACAAGTCAGGCTCACTTCTGAAAGTAAGGAAACACAGGATAGCATTCACTTCATGATCATAACACAGTCTGGTATACATATGTGTTTGTGTGTACACGTTTTTTAAAAAAGGTCATTTATATTTGGTTTTGGAATGAACTTTTGAATTTGTCTAAACTTGTTAAGAATTTACAAGTTCTATTTAAAGATATCTGGGCCAGAAACCAGAACCACTTGTGTTTAAATACTATTGCTATTCTGTACACAGCTGAAGGTTCTGGTATTTTCTCTTAAGCATTCCTCTTATCCCTTTCCACCAAATAAATAAATAAATAAAAGGAATTGTGCTGAATTAGTTGGTTTCTATGGGATATGGGGATTAAGTTTCTATAAGATTCAAGGCAGAGGAAATATACATTTATATATTAAAACATTAAAAAATAATTATTTGCTAACTCTTAGAATTATTTCATGGCCCCAAACTTGGATGAAACATCAATTTCCAGACACTCTTCAAATATCCGATGCAGAATTATCACAGAGTACATGTTTTTTCAGTGCTACCATTAGCTTGCTATTGACATGAATTTTCTTTTACTCATTTTTCACTCAAGAAATTTTACTGCAGGATAACACTCCAGGATAAAACTGTCAAGTGCCGGGTGCGGTGGCGCATGCCTGTAATCCCAGCACTTTGAGACGACAAGGCAGGTGGATCACCTGAGGTCAGGTGTTCGAGACCAGCCTGACCAACATGGAGAAACCCTGTCTCTGCTAAAAATATAACATTAGCTGGGCATGGTGGCACATGCCTGTAATTCCAGCTACTCGGGAGGTTGAGGCAGGAGAATCGCTTGAACCTGGGAAGCGGAGGTTGTGGTGAGCCAAGATCGTGCCATTGCACTCCAGCCTGGGCAATAAGAGTGAAACGCAGTCTCAAAAAACAAACAAACAAAAAAACTGTCAAGGAAGTTGATAAATAAGAAAACTAGTTATGTAAAATAGCATTAAATTATTAATTTGCTTTAAGGAGATGTTATTCACTAATTATTTTTATACAAAAATGAACTGCAGTCAGAAACTAGAATTTACTAAAAACTTTGTTCAACATATTAGTAAATAATGACAACTGTACATGAACTGACAACTATCTGATTTATATGTTGCTATTCTTCCTTTATTTTAGGTGTGGAAATTAAAACAACACACATATTTTGACTGGGGCTTTGATCAACCAAATGCTAAAAAGGTATATTTATAGTATGTATAAACTATCTAAACGTTGTCATTAGAGAATTTAAACCATTTTCCTTTCTTTAACCAGAGATCACTTAAGCCAATCAGAGTAACAAGGCACAACTCTATGCTTACAATCACAAAAAACGGCAGTGTGACAATCATTTCTGTTACTAAATATTTACCCACTCTTCTGTGCTTTCCTGAGAGCCTCATTCCTGTCTGATCAACTTATATCCATTAACTCATGTAGATACAACTTTCAGTCATTGTGTTTCTTTGGAAAGAAACTTTTCCTACTAATTTTGTTTAGAGATGCCTACTTAGTTATTTACTTTTTCCTGATGGGAATAATTCTGCTGTGATATTTGCAAAAATGCTACAATGGCTCAATCTGTAATCTTATGTTTCGTTTGCTTGATTATACATTATGAGTTCATTTTGATCAATCCTGAACCTATATTAAACACCATACTTTGAGATAGAATAACATTTTTCTTTCCTTTTGTTCTGTTTTTTTTGAGATGGAGTCTCGCCGTTTCCAGGCTGGAGTGCGGTGGTGCGATCTCAGCTCACTGCAACCTCTGCCTCCTGGGTTCAAGCGATTCTCCTACCTCAGCCTCCTGAGTAGTTGGGACTACAGGCGCCCACCACCATGCCCAGCTAATCTTTGTATTACTTTATTGTATAAAATGGGAAGGCAAAAACTAGCGAATTACATCTGGAAGCCCAAAAGATACATTCTGAATGAATCTCACACTCCTAAGATGCCCTCATGCAAATAATTTATACATAGGAAGTGTTTACATTTGGTGTCATTATGGAGACCAGTCATGGGAAAGTTCTCAGAAAGTCCAGAGGAAGTCAAGATGCCCGAAAGTCAGGAGGCAGCAGGCTGAAGCTGTTTGCAAAGATCTATGAGATAGTCTCTTTTACATACAGAGCAGTAAACAAATATCTCATTGCTGTTGAAGACTTTGTAATGCAAGGTGATTTTATAGGTGTTCTAATCCAGGATTTTCCATTTTTTATTGGGTAAAAGTAGTGGAGAGGAAGACCTCTTTTGTCAGTGAACAAATCAAGGAGCCAACTATGAAAATAAGGGGCAGAAAATAGCATAAAAAGACAGACCCTTAATTGATACAAATTTTAATCAATTTTCTATTAATACTTAACACACCGTTCCCAAATTTATGTAATAAAATTAGAGTAGGATCATTGGATACAGAAAACAAAGTATACTTTTATATGTGTTTTCCTACTTGTCCATTCTAGCCAAAGGGAAATTCTTAGTTCCTACAGTGTGCTATTTTGTTTTGTATTCTGAACAAATTTTCATTTAAACATTGAGAAAATGAAAATGTATGCAGGAAGAAGCTCACAATTTCCATTGTTGTTAATACCAATAATTGTATCTCTAGTCAAAGTCACAATCACTTGTGTGAATTTTTTGAACCTGAAATGCAGTAAGAAGTTAAACTAAATAAGCTGGAATGAATAATAGGTTTTTGATTTGGGTACCTGACTTGTAGCTAATTCAACCATAATTTGAGTCTAGATTAATAAGGCATTAAGATTAAAATATGAGTTATATTCCATGTCATCACAGTTTATGTTTATCATAGTTGAAATGTTCCCTTTTTGAATTACTTGTGATATTACGTACATTGAACTTTTTGAAGTTTCAACAACAACAAAAAATTGACATTCAGGCACAGTAGTGGTCTCTCTTGATAAGGGGGATACATTTCTGTTTATAAAACAGTTATTGAGATAACTTCAAATTAAAAGCATGTTTGATAGATATGCTACTGCTCATGTGTGAGAGCCTGGAATTTGGAAGTCATTCTATGCATTATAAATGGAGTTTTAAATGTTAAGCTGTGTGTGTGCACATGCATCCAGACATGTACACAAATATATGGGTAACTATAACGCAAGTTGGATGACCTGTAATGAGGCAAACATGAATACTCTCTGAATAATCAGAAAAATCTTAAAAGAGGTGGTAAGAAATCCCCTTTTTTTAGTAGTGATAATAAATTTTAAAACTAATAAAATATTTTAAACTCATACATTTTTATTCATTTAGGTATTAAAATTAATTAAATAGAGCTTTTATTTGTTCTCAGGCAAGTCTGTTACCTAAAATCTGCAAAACATAATTGGATTGAAGTTAAAAATCTAGCTTGTTTGGACCATAACATACATGTAGAGGAAAATATTTCCTCAAATTTAAGAGAAACTAATTTTACTAACTAAATTTGTGGGAGTTACTTTGTTGACATTTACTCCAAAACCAGCCATTAGTAAGCATTGTCTTGTGTTTATCTTTACTTTTATATGTGTTCATTTAAATAGGCCTTCTCCATGAACTTCCATTGCCGTAAATATTATATTACATCACAAAGCTTTGTTATGTATTTAGAAAATGCATGTATATTTGTACATTTGAAATTTATTTTTTATTTTTATTTTTTTAAAACTTAGAAATGAGGGTGGCCAGGCGTAGTGGCTCACGCCTGTAATCCCAACACTTTGGGGGAGGCCAAGGCAGGTGGATCACTTGAGGTCAGGAGTTCAAGACCAGCCTGGCCAACATAGTGAAACCCGTCTCTTCCAAAAATACAAAAATCTTCCAAAAATACAAAAATGGGCATGGTGGCATGTGCCTGTAGTCCCATCTAATCAGGAGGCTGAGGCAGGAAAATCGCTTGAACGTGGGAGGTGGAGCTTGCAGTGAGCCAAGATTGTGCCACTGCACTCCCCCCTGGGCGACAGAACAAGACTGCATCTGAAACAAACAAAAAAAAGATATCAACATACTGCCTCTGACTCTCCACCCTAGTGATTTCAAATGAAAATAGTATTTATTTCACTTTAGTCTTATTCCATTTGACTGATAAAATTGCTTGGATTTTTTCTGACTTTACCTGCACAATTGGGGGATAGACAGAGAAACAGAAAAGATCCTGTGTAGCATGCAATCATTTAGGTGTCCTTCAGATGTTGTTATAGCCATGTATTTTTCCCCGAATGGTCAGAATAACCTAGCATATATCTGCCCAGAGAAAATCCTATCACCTAGACTTCAGGAAGTTGAAGTGCTAATTGATAGGAAGAGATGTTTTTTAAATGTAATAGAAGTTTAAGGAGGAACTAGGCTGTCTGTACCGATGGGACATATTGTCTGTGCTACTTTATGTTGTTATTTATCTTGTTTGAATATGTTTTGTTGCAACTCTATTAAAAAAAAAAAAAAAAAAAGCCTGGCGTGGTGGCTCATGCCTGTAATCCTAGCACTTTGGTAGGCCAAGGCAGGTGGATCACGAGGTCGTATCGAGACCATCCTGCCCAACATGGTGAAACCCCATCTCTTAAGAATACAAAAATTAGCTGGGCGTGGTAGTGCATGCCTGTAGACCCAGTTATTAAGGAGGCTAAGGCAGGAGAATCGCTTGAACCTGGGAGGTGGAAGTTATAGTGAGCTGAGATTTGCACTGGAGTTGCACTCCAGCCTGGGGACAGAGCGAGACTCCGGCTCAAAAAAATTAAAAATAAAAAGGATCACGCCTGTAATCCCAGCACTTTGGGAGGCTGAGGTGGGTGGATCACGAGGTCAGGAGATTGATACCATCCTGGTCAACATGGTGAAACCCCATCTCTACTAAATATACAAACAATTATCCAGGTGTGCTGGCGCGCACCTGTAGTCCCAGCTACTTGGGAGGCTGAAGCAGGAGAATCGCTTGAGCCTGGGAGGTGGAGGTTGCAGTGAGCCAAGATGGCAGCACTGTACTTCAGCCTGGCAACAGAGCGAGACTCCGTCTCAAAACAAAACAAAACAAAACAGGCTAAGCGCAGTCGCTCACGCCTGTAATCCCAGCACTTTCGGAACCCAAGGCGGGAGAATTGCTCGAGCTCAGGAGTTCGAGACCAGCCTAGCCAACATGGCAAAACCTGTCCCTACTAAAAAAATACAAAAATTAGCCAGGCATGGTGGCATGTGCCTGTAATCCCAGTTACTCCGGAGGCTGAGGCACGAGAATCGCTTGAACCCGGAAGGCGGAGGTTGCAGTGGCCGAAGTCATGGCACTGTACTCCAGCCTGGGCAACACGAGGAGACCCTGTCTCAAACAAAAACAAAAAACTCCAATAACAATATCTTACATCTCTGTAAACCCTCGCCTAGTACAGTATCTTGACAATAGTGGGCATATAATAAATATTTGTTGATGATGATGATGGTAAAAGCTGCAATATTAAGTAAATTCAGTGAGATAATTCATGAAAATTCCAAGTATCTAGTGAATATTGGAAGTAGGATATCTGGGGCATTACAGTGAGAAGAGAGGATGGAGATAAATAAGAACATAAAAAAGAAGAGAATACCATATATAAGAGAATGAGTTCTTCTTGATTTTGATATTGCATATTTTATTTCCCTTTGTGTCACTTAAAAAGTGGGGTACAATTTAATATGTGACAGGGTACTCAAAATGCAGCCTTAATATTGTTAAATTTCAAGTCTCAAGTTTTATTTGTGGCTTGGGAATGTAGGATGGCATCTCATTTTTTAGATTGTATTATCTGTGACATCCTTTAGCTGCCTTCTTTTTGCTGCCATATTTAGGCCTGAATGTCTGACTTGAAATATTTCAAGAAGTTGGGAACGTTACAAGGGATATATGAAATTCTGAGAGTATGGCAATAGATGAGATACTCTTTGGTCTTAAACCAATTACTAATACACTTTGAATCATGTATCAACTTCTGAAGATGTGGAAAGAGAGTAGAAGAATCTCCTTAAAATTAATATTAAAGAGAATTCGGCTGGGCACCGTGGCTCATGCCTATAATCCCAGCACTTTGGGAGGCCAAGGTGGGGAGATCCCTTGAGGCCAGGAGTTCAAGACCAGCCTGAGCAACATGGCAAAACTGCTTCTCTACCAAAAATACAAAAATTAGCCAGGTGTGGTGGATACGTGCCTGTAGTCCCAGCTACTCGGGAGGCTGAGGCAGGAGAATCGCTTGAACCCAGGAGGTGGAGATTGCAGTGAGTCAAGATTGCGCCATTGCACTCCAGCCTGGGTGACAGAATGAGACCCTGTTTCCAAAAAAAAGACAGAGAGAGAGAGAGAATTGATGGCTATAGCCAAGTGCCTCAGTCCATCAGTTACTTACTGATAGTCATTTCTGAGGGGTTTTTGGGATGTTTCTTATTAATGAAAGGGAACAAGACCTAGATAACATGCATGAAAAATTTTTAAATGAATATTACATTTTATAATAGACATTTTGGTGGAAAATAGAGAAGATAAATAAAACATTTTGGCATATGTACATCCTATCCCTAGATTCACAGATACATTATTTTTTCTGTTGGCATGTTTTGTGGTCTACTTTTTCACTTACTGTGTGGTTACTACTTCCCCGTGTCGTTAGTCTATATAATTTTTAATGGCTGCATAGACTTTGTTCTAGCCAGAAGATGTACTGTGGTTTAACCAATCCCCTCTTACAGGGCATTTAGGTTATTTTGAGTATTTTCTATCAATACAGCATTGGACATCTGTATAGATAAATCTTTCCACATAATTCTGATTATTTCCTTAGGAGAGAGTACTTTAAAAAAAAAAAAAAGGACTTGCTGGTCAAACAATATACATATTTTTAAAGGCTATTAATAGATATAGCTAAATTCCTCTCTAGGAATTCTATATTAAGATAATAATTATTTCACCAGGCATTGTGGCTCATGCCTGTCATCCCAATACTTTGAGAGGCTGAGGTGAGATGATTGCTTGAGGCCAGGAGTTCAAGATCCCATCTCTACAAAAAGTAAAAAAATTAGCGAGGCATGGTAGTACGCACACATCGTCATAGCTACTCAGAAGGTTGAGGCAGGAAGATCGTTTGAGCCTAGGAGTTTGAGGTTACAGTGAGCTATGATCATGTCACTTTACTCCAAACTTGGTGACAGAGTGAGACCCTGTCTCAAAATAAAGAAGATTTTTAAAAAGAAAGATAACTATGTTAGAATTCTAACTGTAGTCAAATTCTGTCTTACACCATTCTGACTTAACTCTACAGTCAATAGTATGAAACTCAGCTCTGTAAATGGGGAGGAAATGGAAGATTAGTAACTCACGAAGTACATAGTATCCTTTCAGCTAGAAAAGGGGAGCTTAAGGAGTATTATTGCAAATTACCCGTAATGTTCTAATTGTCCAAATGCAAATTTTTGTTTATCAGTTTTTATTAACATGAGATAGTGCTGTGTACCCTATATGAAATATATTAATTATGTGATTTTGTTGTAGTGTTTATATTAAAATGAAATTATGTAATTTGAATACTGAATTTTTTGCATATTGAAATGTTTTCCTTTTTTTACTTTTAGCCACATAAAGAAGATCCCTAACAGTCATTTCTCAACAATTATATAGTCAACTGATGTAACAATGGTACTAATATTGGGACGCAGACTAAACAGAGAGGATCTTGGGGTGCGTGATTCCCCAGCAACTAAGCGTAAAGTTTTTGAAATGGACCCCAAATCTCTGACAGGTCATGAGTTTTTTGACTTCTCTTCAGGATCATCCCATGCTGAAAACATACTCCAGATATTTAATGAATTTCGAGATAGCCGCTTATTCACAGATGTTATCATTTGTGTGGAAGGAAAAGAATTTCCTTGCCATAGAGCTGTGCTCTCAGCCTGTAGCAGCTACTTCAGAGCTATGTTTTGTAATGACCACAGGGAAAGCCGAGAAATGTTGGTTGAGATCAATGGTATTTTAGCTGAAGCTATGGAATGTTTTTTGCAGTATGTTTATACTGGAAAGGTGAAGATCACTACAGAGAATGTACAATATCTCTTTGAGACATCAAGCCTCTTTCAGATTAGTGTTCTCCGTGATGCATGTGCCAAGTTCTTGGAGGAGCAACTTGATCCTTGTAATTGCTTAGGAATCCAGCGCTTTGCTGATACCCATTCACTCAAAACACTCTTCACAAAGTGCAAAAATTTTGCATTACAGACTTTTGAGGATGTATCCCAGCATGAAGAATTTCTTGAGCTTGACAAAGATGAACTTATTGATTATATTTGTAGCGATGAACTTGTTATTGGTAAAGAGGAGATGGTTTTTGAAGCCGTCATGCGTTGGGTCTATCGTGCCGTTGATCTGAGAAGACCACTGTTACATGAGCTCCTGACACATGTGAGACTCCCTCTGTTGCATCCCAACTACTTTGTTCAAACAGTTGAAGTGGACCAATTGATCCAGAATTCTCCTGAGTGTTATCAGTTGTTGCATGAAGCACGGCGGTACCACATACTTGGGAATGAAATGATGTCCCCAAGGACTAGGCCACGCAGGTGAGAAGACTGTTTTCGAATATAGTTAACAAAAGTTTTAAAAATGTCTTTAAACCTCCTGAATGCAATCTCAGTGTCGTCATTTATATGCACTGTTTACCTGTGGCTGTATATAATTTTAGATTTATTTTGGATTGTATAAGTCACTAGAAAGTCTCTCCTAGTGAATTCTAGATTCAACAGTAGCATTTTTTGTTATTGTTGTTCTGTGCTATCAAGCGGTGTAGCAAAGGGTCTTTGCAACTGTGCGTATCTCAACATATTTCTACTAATTTCTCGTAACCTTTGTAGGGCCCCAGACCATTCCACTTTTCTTTCCAAAGAGTCTTTGGATACAGGGTAGCTAAGACTTTAGTAGGCTCTCTTGGACTGCCTCTACTTACAAAAAAAAAAAAAAATTTACTCCTGGGCACAGGGGCTCATGCCTATAATCCCAGTACTTTGGGAGGCCGAGGTGGAGGAGCGCTTGAGCTCAGGAGTTCCAAGACCAGCCTGGGCAACATAGCGAGACCTCATCGCTACTAAAAATAATTAGCCAGGCATGGTGGCACAGCCCTGTAGTCCCAGTTACTCAGAAGATTGAGGTGGGAGGATTGCTTGAGCCCAGGAGTTTGAGGATGCTGTGAGTCATGCTCTTACTGCTCTCCAGCCTGAGCAACAAAATAAGACTCTGTCTCAAAAAAAAGAAAAAAAAAATGTTCGCACATCCACAGACTGGCCTTTGTCCTAACACAGAAGCATGAAATACAGAGGTGAAGTAAATAAGCTGGTATACATTGAATGAATTCTGAGATGTAAAATCCAGGCCTAAAATCTTATTTAATTGCCACAGTTATTACATTTAATATCAATCTCAATTTTAAAAAATCTTTTTTCTGAATGTGAAAATTATGTCATCATTATAGAGAATTTAGAAAATGTATGCTTAGGGGGTAGAATGCAGTTAAATATTGTAGCATATTTGTATCTTCTTCCAATGTTATTTCTATAAAATACCTATAGATTTTAATTCAGAACTATAGAAAAATAATCTCCATGCCTTAATAGTGGAAAGAATATTTATTGTGAATAAGCAAGAAATGCCTATTGTGAGAAATATTAACAGTAAACTATCCTTTTAATCCTTTTAATATTTTTCTAACAAAGCTAATGTTGGTGTTGGTTTTTTTTTAATTGTGGTAAAAAACATATAACATAAACTTTACTGTTTTAATCATTTTTAATTATACATTTCAGTAATGTTAAGTATATTTACATTGTTGTGAAACTAGTATTTTTATTAGTTTATTATTGGTTTATTATTAAGCCATCTCCATTTTGTCTGTAAATTTACTATAGCGTAGCTCATAAACCACATTTTGACCTTAAATTTTGACTATCATTGTTTTGGAATGTTACAGTTCAGCATATTGTGAGATAGCTTGTTTTTAAAATTTATACTAGTTTGAATAATGTATCAATAAAGAAAACTAAACAGCTTCAGAGCTATGTGACTATTAGCTCTTTGAGAACTTGTATGAACACAGAGTATCCCTCTAAAGGGAAAATCACTCCTTTTTCCAAGACAAATAGCCCTGTAGCAGACAGAATGGTCTGAGGTCAGATGGGGCTAATAATACTCAGCCTGCATATCTCATAGGATTAGAGTAGGAACCAAGGGTTATATGTTGTAAAATCAAAATAAGACATTTATTACTAATATTTATAAAGACATAATTTGAATGCAATCAGATTGCAGCCTAACAGTCCCATCACTCCTTTAAAGAAATACTTTTCCTAATTTACTTAATTATTTGATTTCCAAAAATGTATTTTATATTCAGTTTTTAAGGGAACAAATCTATTTCCACAGTGAAACATCTACTTATAAATTGCAGTATCACCTTTCTTTAAGAGACAAGTATAAAAACCAAACTATAGTTCTACTGAATTTGCAGACTCTTAAAAATATGATAGCAGATATTTATTTTATGTGGGCATTACATGAGGAATTCTTTATTTTATAACTCTGTTATCACCTTCTGTCCCTTCTTTCACTTACCTGTTACTGCATGTTTGCTGTGGGAATTAGGAGACTGGAGAGACCACTGGGTGAAACAGGAGGATTTTATATAGGTGGCCACCAGCTTAGCAGATGAACATCTAAAGGCTGAGCAATGAACAAAGACAGGGCTTGACTTTTATTTATGCTACTGAAGTGGGGTGGCTAGCCAGTGGTGCGAAATTTGCAGGGCAGGGAAACCAGGCTTGCAGAAGCAAAAGAAAGGCAGTTAATTATACTGTGACAGATTTTTGCAATTTAGGCATGTTTTGTGACTTTGCCATGTTACAGAGAGAAAAACAGGAAGTTATAAAACCTTTGCAAACTCGCAAAAATAGTTACAAAACTAGTTATGAGAGCAGAACAAAGAATGATGGGATGGGGAGAGAATTTTAGGGGGACACTGAAAGAACTTGTTTTTCTCATACTTGCTTTTGGAACCCATTTTTGGGGGGCTTTGCGGATAATGTTATTATAGCTCCAGCTGGACTTTGGCTGTTCATCTGCTGAGTTGGTGGTCACCTAAATAAAATACTCCTGTTCCACCCAGTGATCTCTCTGGTCTCCTGATTCCCACAACATGTTAGCATTAATCACTAGGAATTTCATTATCTGAACAATGTGTATTATTTGTACAGGTTCTCATCTTTCTGAGAAGCTCCAAACTTCTTTGAAAGAGGAGTGATGAATCCACTTCTTCAACAGCAGTTCATTCCTCTGACTTCTGCTCCAGTCACTCTACTGAAACTCCTCTCAATCAGGTCATCACTGACCTTCTGTTTGTTATTTGCTAGCCTCTCTTCAGTCTTTATCTAGCTTGAGCTCTTTCGAATCTGATATTATTAATTGCCTTATCCATCTTGAAATATCTCCATTGGCTTCTGGAATGCCATTCTCCTCATGGTCCTCCTATGTCTCTAGTTGCTCTTTTTCAATTTAATGGTTCTTACTCCTACATCTAGCCTGAAATATTATCTGCCTGATTCACATCTCTTTGTCTTCCCTTATGTACTTGCCTAGGTGACCTTATCTCATCTATTTTCATGGTTTTAATTACCATGCATGCTGTTGACTACCAAACCAGCCCAGACTTTTCTCTTTCATTCATTCATTCATATTTCTTTTTCAAATTTTATATATCTTATTTATTTTTTATTGTATGTATATATTTCTTTTTAAATTTTTATATATTTTTTACTTGACTATGCATCTTTTTAAAATAACAGGCAAAATAACATTAGCACATTTAAAGTTAATAATAATAATTCATATTATCTAATACGCAACCTGTATTCAGACTCCCCCAGTCTTCCAAACTGTTCTTTAATAAACCTGGATCCGATTACTCACTACATCAGGTTATCTCTATGAAATCTCTTTTACTTCAAAACAGTTTCTTTTTCATGATTCTGACTTGTCAATGGGGAAGTTGTCCAGAAAAATATTCTACCTTTTGGATCAGTCTCATTGCTTCCTTATGGCATCATTTAGCTGTGTTTCCTGGAAACTGGAAGTTGGTTCTGTGAGCTTCAGTTAGATGAATATAAGTTAAATATTTATGGCTAGAATTAATCCTATGTAATGTGTATATTATATTGCATCATATTAGGAGTCACAGCATATCTGGGTGTCCCACCATTAGTGATGCAGAGATTAACTCTGGTTTAGGGTGGTGGCAGTCTAATCCCTACAATGTACAGTTAGGTTATACTCTCTTTATCAGCCAGTGTTCCTTTAGTATCTATTCTGTGCCAAGTATTGTCCAGAGCTCAACCCATAATAGAAGTTCTCCCTGTATACCCACATGTCTCTTAAATGACAGAGAAAACCCGAAAATGCATTATATTAAAAACAGTGTGGTAATTAGTTTCCTAGAAAGAGGATATAGGCCAATTTAAGAGCATGAAAGCTTTGATAATCTGCCCTGCCAGTTGTAAACCCTTAGGTGTGTGGAAAAAACAGTAGAGACTAATCACAGGAGTAAATCTTAGAAACAATGGCTGTAGGCTCACACCTGTAATCAAGCACTTTGAGAGGCCAAGTCATGGGGGTTGCTTGAGCCCAGGAGTTCAAGACCAGCCTGGGCAACATAATGACACCCTGTTTCTACAGAAAAAAAAGAAAAAGTTAGCCAGGCATTGTAGTATGCACCTGTAGTCCTAGCTACTTGGGAGGCTGAGTGAGGCAGGAGGATCACTTGCCTAGGAGTTTGAGGTTAACAGTGAGCCATGAGCAGGCCATTGCATTCCAGCCTGGGTGGCAGAGCAATACCCTGACTCAAAAAAATTGTATTGGCCGGGCGCAGTGGCTCACACCTGTAATCCCAGCACTGTGGGAGGCGAAGGCGGGCAGATCACAAGGTCAGGAGATTGAGACCATCCTGGCCAACATGGTGAAATCCCGTCTCTACTAAAATACAAAAAATTAGTAGGCATGGTGGAGTGTGCCTATAGTCCCATCTACTCGGGAGGCTGAGGAGGCTGAGGCAGAGGAATTGCTTGAACCTGGGAGGCAAAGATTGCAGTGAGCCAAGATCGCACCACTGCACTCCAGCCTGGTGACAGAGACTCTGTTTCAAAAAAAAAATTAATTAAAATTTTAAAAATAGACATTCTTCAAAAATGATGATACTGTATAACTGCACTACATCCTCTGCCTTCATTCAGTGTGCCCTTAGCATCTTTTTTTTATTTTATTTTTTTCTGAGACAGGGTCTCACTCTGTCACCCAGACTGGTGTGTAGTGGTGCCATCACTGCTCACTGAAGCCTCCACTTCCTAGGCTCAGGTGATTCTCCCACCTCAGCCTCCCAAGTAACTGGGACTACAGGCATGCATCACCATCTCTGGCTTATTTTCTGTAGAAATGGGATCTCCCCATGTTGCTCAGGCTAGTGCCGAACTGCTGGGTTCAAGAGATCCTTCCACCTAGGCTTCCCAAAGTGCTAGGATTACAGGCATGAGCCACTATGCCAAACCGCCCTTAGCATTCTTAATTTCCTCTCTTTCCTCCTTTCTTCCTTCGGCCCTCTTCCTAACTCCCCAACATGATTTTGAAACTTGTTTCTAGCTCAAAAGTTTAATATTAGTGTGGAAAACATTTGAGGTAGAAAAAGTTCATATTAATACTTAGATGTGGCCGGGCGCAGTGGTTCGAGCCTGTAATCCCAGCACTTAGGGAGGCCGAGGTGGGCGGATCACGAAGTCAGGAGATTGAGACCATCCTGGTTAACACGGTGAAACCCGTCTCTACTAAAAATACAAAAAATTAGCCGGGCGTGGTGGCGGGCGCCTGTAGTCCCAGCTACTCTGGAGACTGAGGCAGGAGAATGGTGTGAACCTGGGAGGCGGAGCTTGCAGTGAGCTGAGATCGCGCCATTGCACTCCAACCTGGGCGAGAGAGCGAGACTCGGTCTCAAAAAAAAAAAAAAATTACTTAGATGTATGTTTGGGCTCAGAAATACTTTTGAACTCGGTAGAGAATTAATATGGTAGCTAACTTAAGCAGGTCTTAAATTTCATCTAATAAATATTTGAGTTACCTGTATATGTGCCGTCTCAGTATGCTAAGTGCTAGGCTTCAACCCTTTTCATCTGGAGAAAAGTAACTTACTTTTCTGCTTGTGATGGGCCTCTCTGCCCCACCCTCATCCCAACTCATGAATAAATTGTGATATTTACTCTATGGTCCCTAACTGATGTTTCGTATTCCTGACTATTGTTTTAACAGTCTGATTCTGATCTCTAGTACACCTAATTTCCATTTCTTCCCCCTCTTTTACTCCAAATACTGATTTCCATATTTCCCATACCAGCCTAAATACCAAACTTTTAAACTCATGATTGTGTGGTAGTGTGGTTCTGATGCTGCTGCTTTCACATCCTGTCCTGATCCACATCATTACCACCTACCATAACAATTCCCTGGAAAGAGCCATTTCCCCTGATAGATGCTAATTTTCCATTTTGGTAGGCCTGGGCTGCCTACAAAATGAGGTTCCCAAGAGGAAACATGGATGGCATTAAACTGGGCAAGTGTCTTCTGATATATTGACCATACATGGCAAGTTGTTCATGTCTGAAAAAAATTGATGCCCTCTGCCAGACTCCACTGAGCAATAGACATAGCTAAGACTTAGTAAGTTCATCATTTTGAGGTTGGAATCAGCCATTCAGTACTTGTCTCTTCTAATATTTTCTACTATCTCTTACCTGATAATGTTACTATATAGTGATCATAGGAATCTAATTGCCGTATTGAAGGCAAGCCTCAAGTTCCTGTTGAAAACAAATGAGAAGACCAAGGGAGTTCTAAATATATTTTTTCTTAAGAAAAATCATAGTGTTTTATGATTATTTAATAAATCCCTTCATTCTGTATTTTACAGGTGATAAAACTGAGGCACAGTTAACTCACTTGCTCCTAGTCACAAAGCTAGTTAGTACCAGAGCCAGGGCTCAAAGTTAGTGTTCTGAATTCCTATTCCAATCCCACTGAAGAATGCTATTCTCCTATATTATAGGATGAGTGGCCTACAGTCTATATATATATACACACACATATATATGTTAATTCAATGTTGTTTTGAACTCAAATATTTTTACATAAAGAGTATACATTGTAAATCTCCCTCTGCTTGACCCTTCAGAGAACCCTTGATTCTGCTCTCAAAGGATACCTTTATTGCTAGTTTTTTGAACCTCTTTTAGAAGTATTCTTTGTATAGCTGGGCATGGTGGCTCACGCCTGTAATCCTAGCACTGTGGGAGGCTGAGGCGGGCAGATCACCTGAAGTCAGGAGTTCGAGACCAGCCTGGCCAGCATGGTGAAACCC
>NW_012103087.1:549475-553583 GCF_000951045.1 Mandrillus leucophaeus | reverse complement strand
GAATGCCTCCTTACTTCTTTTTATGCAGATAGTGGGGTACAGCACTCACCTTGCATTTCCCACTTAAAAGTATTTTGGAAACTGTTCTATATCATCACATATAGATCTCATTATTATTACTATTATAGAAAATGTCAGACTTGTTCTTTTGAAAGAGCTGTATGGTGTCCTACTTATGGATAAACCATAATTTATTTAATCAATCTCTTTATGGATATTTAGGTTGTTTCTAATTCATTTTTTTGCCATTGCAAACGATACTTAGTGAATATTCTTGTACATTGTCTTTGTGTACATTACACTGTTAATTTATAGTTTGAATTACTAGAAGTAGACTTGCTCAGTCATAGGATATTTGCATTTTAAATCTTAACAGGTATTGTAAAAATTGCCTTTCAATTTATACTTCAGCAAAAATAAGAAAGTGCCTATTTTTGCACTCCTTTGCCAGTATAATTTGTTTACATTAGTTTTTGTAAATCTTTGCTACTCTGCAAAGTGAAAGTGTTATCTCTTAATTTTCATTTACATTTCCTTCCTTCCTCCTTTTTTTTTTTTTTTTTTTTTTTCAGATTCTTGCTCTGGTTGTCCAAGCTGGAGTACAGTGATGCAGTCGTAGCTCACGGCAGCCTCAATCTCCCAGACTCCAGCAGTCCTCCCGCCTCAGCCTCTTGAGTAGCTGGAACTACAGGCATGGGTCACCATGCCCTGCTAATTATTATTTGTTTTTTGTAGAGACAGGATCTCACTCTGTTGCCCATGCTGGTCTCAAACTCCTGGGCTCAAGTGATCCTCCCACCTCGGTCTCCCAAAGTGTGCATTTACTTTTTTCGTGTAAATGATTGAGCATCTTTTCCTGAGTTTGAAAGTCATTTGTAGGTTGTTGGTTTTTTTCTCCAATCCATTGAACTCTAGTGTATCCAAATTCTGATTGCAAATAGAAACAAACTCACCAGCTCAAGCATAAAAGGGAAATGTATTAAAAGGATACAAGAGTCCGGGCACAGTGGCTCACACCTACCTGTAATCTGAGCAATTTGGGAGGCCGAGGTGGGTGGATCACTTGAGGTCAGGAGTTCGAGACCAGCCTGGCCAACATGGTGAAACCCTGTGTTTATTAAAAATACAAAAATTAGCTGGGCATGGTGGTGCGTTCCTATAATCCCAGCTGCTCTGGAGACTGAGACAGGAGAATGGCTTGAACCCGGGAGGAGGCAGAGATTGCAAGATTGTGCCACTGCACTCTAGCCTGGGCAACAGAGAGTGAGACTCCGTTTCAAAAAAAAAAAAAAAGATACAAGAATCAGTGCCTTGTAGGACCTAGGAGCAAAAATTCGATAAGACCTCAAAGAAGACTGGAACAGGCTACTAAAAAGCTATCAGAAACCATACAGTGCCTTCTCTCTACCTCTTGCCTCTGCTTTTCTCTGCATGTCTGCATCATTCCCTCCCATTAGTCTGGCAGAATATGGCCATACATAGGTTTGGGGTTGACATATTACAAGTTCTGTCAGTCAGAGAGAATGAATCTGTCCTTCTCTTGGGGAGACATAATCTCTGACATAGCAGACAACATTTTCTGGATATTTACCTATGGTCATGGGAGCAGAATCATGTAGCAGAAATGTGATGACTGAAAATCCCGTTCCGTACTAGTTTGAGCACATACTCAGTAGTAACCATTAATAGTAAGGTGGTGGTGTTCTTTTTGTTCTTTTGTTCTTTCTTAACAGAAATAAGCAATATGTTAATTGGAGAAAATTTAGAGAATGAGAGAAGCAAAAATTATTACCCAAATTTTCAACTCGAAAAGGTAACATTGTAAACCTTTGGCATTTTTCTTTTCTTTTTTTTTTTGAGACAAGGTCTCCCTCTGTCACCCAGGCTAGAGTGCAGTGGCGCGATCATGGCTCATTGCAGCTTAGACCTCCCTGGCTCAAGCGATTTTCCCACCTCAGCCTCCTGAGTAGCTGGAACTATAGGCACACACCACCATGCCTGACTAATTTTTGTATTTTTTGTAGAGACAGGATCTCCATATGTTGCTTAGGCTGGTCTCAAACCCCTGGGCTCGAGTGATCCTCCCCCTGTTTTAGCCTACCAAAGTATTCTCTCTTTTTTTCTGTATGAATTTATTATTTCATTTACAGGGTTGTGATCTATTTCATAGTCTGTTTTTACCAGTTAGTATGTGGTAAATGTCTTTCTATAACATGAGTATTCTGCAACCCACCCATCCCAACATTTGTTTTTAATTTTTTACCATTAAGTAAGATGAGCATCTTTGTGGCTACATATTTAAGCATGTCTGTGATTAGTTTCTGATGATAAATTCTTGGATAATTGCCAGTTTTGAAAAGTTGGCATTTTGAGTCTTTTGATCAATATAGCCATTTTCATATAGAAGCAGTCCTACCTATTACAGTTTCAGGTGGAAAGCCTTACCACACAAATTGATACTGTGTCCTCAACCAAATTTAAAAGCTCTGGCCCGGCGCGGTGGCTCACGCCTGCAATCCCAGCACTTTGGGAGGCCGAGGCGGGCGGATCACAAGGTTAGGAGATTGAAACCATCCTGGCTAACACAGTGAAACCCTGTCTCTACTAAAAATACAAAAGCAATTAGCCAGACGTGGTGGTGGGCTCCTGTAGTCCCAGGTACTTGGGAGGCTGAGGCAGGAGAATGGTGTGAACCCAGGAGGCGGAGCTGGCAGTAAGCTGAGATCGTGCCACTGCACTCCAGCCTGGGTGACAGAGCAAGACTCCGTCTCAAAAAAAAAAAAGCTCTAAGGCTTATGGCTGGTGTAAGTGTCTAATGGGGTCATTTATATTGGTGAATTCACCATGATCCAGTGATTCCTCTAGGCTCAGGAACTTTTTCTTTTTATACAGTAAGAATAGATCAGACTATTAGAGGCAGACTTAACATTAAGAATGACAGACCAATTACTCATCTCCTGGTCTGTATATATCTGTTTGCAATAAGAAATGGAATTAACAAACACCTCTAGGCTCAGGAACTTTTTCTTTTTATACAGTAGATCAGACTATTAGAGGCAGATTTAACATTAAGTATGACAGACTAATTAACTCATCTCCTAGTCTGTATATATCTGTTTGCAATAAGAAATGGAATTAACAAGCAGGCTACCTATTTTAAGTCAATCTGCCCGGTAATATTCTCTAACTATGGACAAGTCACTACATGGGAAGCCCAAGTTTTCAAAGGTCATTTGGCAAGCATGGAATTCAAACAGAGTTAGCAGACCTTTAGAACTGAAGTCCTCTCAGCTAGTATATAGCTTGAGGAAGTCTCACCCACCATCAAAACATTCTTGCCAAAAGACCAATACTATTCTAGGTAGCTTAGCTTAGATTGTCTCTCCCTTAGATAATAACCTGAATGGACACAGCAAATGTTTGCCTCTGTGATTATCATTTACTCTTTGATTCATTTCTTTATTCATTTACTTATTGCTTCTACAGCTGACCTCCCCTTTTTTGATGCATAGTTTCTTTTAGATAAATTAATACACTGAGTTTGGTAACTGTCATATCTTAAAGACTAGAGAACCATTCTGTCTCTTTAAGGCTTAAAATCTCGTATCTCTATTTTAGTTCATTATTTTGATTTGATGGTTTGATTTTCAGGTATTTCTGGGTTTTAGAATAGTGAACAGACTATATCACTAATATCTCTCCCTTCTCCTCCCCAATTTCATACTACATGGACATACTTCCTTTCCTATTGTATATGTTTTAAAAATATATATTCAGATATTCTTATTAGCCAGGATCACTTTTCAACACTTTTTTTGGCACTCCTCATGTTAGCATATTTGGCATTAATTATAAGTAGGTCAGTTATTTCAGCCAGCAATTCCTCTATTTTACCTTTCAAGATATTTAAATTGAATCCAATAATTACTACATTTTTAAATGTGGTTTAGAATATCCTGTGGAATTTTTTTTTTTTTTTTGAGATGGAGTCTTACTCTGTCACCCAGGCTGGAGTGCAGTGGCACAACCTCGGCTCACTACAACTTCCGCCTCCTGGGTTCAAGGACTTCTGCCTTAGCCTCCTGAGTAGCTGGGATAACAGGTGCCT
>NW_012103087.1:544544-548830 GCF_000951045.1 Mandrillus leucophaeus | reverse complement strand
AAAAAAAAAAAAATTTAAATTCACTAGATGTGGTGACATGTGCCTGTAGTCCCAACTACCTGGGAGGCTGAGGCAAGAGGCTCACTTCAGCCAGGAGTTGGAGTGGCAGTGAGCCACGATCTCACCACTGTACTCTAGCCTTGGCAATAGAGTAAGACCTTGTCTCTATTTTAAAAAAAAAAAAAATTAGTGAAATACAGTGACATGACATTCACTCTAGAAACAGATTACATGGGTATCCAAAATTTTATTTATGCTATACTATCATCTTGCCTGCCATTTTGTTTTACTTGCCATTATCAGCTGGAGTAACCTATTTCCTTTAAGGCCATTAGCTCTCTGCCTGAGATAAGTCTCCAAGCTCAAGAAATAATGCTTTTATTGGGTTAACAGTCTCTGATGAGAATATCAGATATAGCTAAAAGCCATTTGGTTACAAATAGGATATTTAATACAAGTAAAACTACTAGCTTGCTAATCCTTTCAGATAGACACACGTTCTAGCAGACATTGAAGTTACCCTTTATTTATTGGTACTAAATATTTTAGCAATTAGCTTTTCATGCTGTTTTCTCTTTCTGTTCCAAAGTACAAAAACAGATAACATATGTTTATCGGGCTAAGAAGTCTTGAAAAAGGCAAGCAAGTTAAAAAAAGGGAAAGTATAAACCAAGTAATGTGCAATAAGGAAAGGATAAAACAATATCCTATGATATATAATCATTACTCTGGATTTTATATTAAGACAGTTAGAAGTGATTTAACTTCAGTGACTAACAGTGTTTGTTTTGATTAACCAATAAATAAGACTTTGAGGAATATCACCTTTTTTTGATGATTTGTCTTAGATTTTAAGTGTGTTTTAGGAAATGATACTTAATGGAAAGAATGATAAATCAGTAGTTATACTACTAAAGTATCTGGTGCTGTGCCCTCTTTATTTTTAATATTTTTATTTTGGAATTACTTGGAAAATAGTAAATATTACTGATAATATTTGGGTCCTTCTGTTAATGTTTTACTGAATACTAGGTAAAGGTTATATAATTTCCTGGATTCCTAAAAGTACTTTTGGTTGCATGTATGGAGAGAATTCTTTTCTCCCATATGTATTTCTGATTTTATAATGGAAAAAGTATGCCTGGCATAGAATAGGTAAGTGATTTGGTTAGTTGACATAGCTCTGAGTAAATATAGCTAGAATAGCTCTGTTAAAAGAGACACGCCAGTATTACTTGTTTTTTTCCTACTGTAATTGTGTAACAGCACACTGACTAAAATTACAAATCAGTGTTCTGATGTGGGTTTTTTTTTCCCCCTCTATATTTAAGTAAGAGAAGAAGGATTGTTGGCATTTTTCTTGTGAGACTTAACTTGTAGCAACCATAAAATGTAAATATGAAACATTTTCATTTAGATTATATTTGTGAAAAATATAAAAGCTAAATAATTTTAAAATTCCTAAACTGTCAATTGAACCTTAAGAACAAAAAAATTGTGGATAAGCTTTTGGTTATTCCTGTCTCTATTTTAAATTTTTAAAATGACAGAAGCTAGCGATTAACATAAACATTAGAATTCTTTTAGTGGTGTTAAAAGCTGTTTTTTGCATTCTAAAAATAGCTCAGGCTCATTATTGGTTTGGAAATTTGTAATGAGAGAAATGGGAGCCACACAATTCAGAGACAACTATCTTTAGCATTTTGGTATATTCTTTCCAGATACACTTTTTAGATAGTATTGAACATGCCTAATGTACAATTTTTCATCTTGCTTTTCTCCTTTAACATTCTTTGTTATAAACTCTGTTAGCCTTTTTAGTGATTACCCAATATTTTGAGTTGGATTACCTTAATTTACTTGACTTTGTATTTTAAATATTAATTTCTAAACAAGCACATATACATATTCCTTTAAAGGGTGCTTGAATTATACTATGAATTAATTTTTTAGAACTAGCAAGCTGATGAAAAAGCACCATTTTCCTACAGTTAGAAAAAAATGCATTATCTTCCCTTGTGTGGTTATGCATATCTGAATCACTGCAAAACTGCATTTGAAAGTCATCCTTAATATTCCCAGGGTTCTGATTGGGTTAGATAGGATTTTTGGACTGCTTCACAATTTTCAGGTCAAAACCAATAGTAAAAAATACCAACAGAAATTTTCTGTGGAATAATGATGTCACTAGCTCCCCTGTAAAGGTTCTCAAAGTAAGTAATTTCCAGCCTGTACTGTTTGGCACATGCACAGAGAAGAAACTTAACTGTTTATAATAGTGTGTGGTTTGTTTTTAGAGTTTTAAGAAAAAATCTTGAGAATATTTTAATGTAATATTATTTATGTACACTAATTATTATTATTTTAGGTCCACTGGCTATTCTGAGGTAATAGTTGTCGTTGGAGGATGTGAGCGAGTTGGAGGATTTAATCTTCCATACACTGAGTGCTATGATCCTGTAACAGGAGAATGGAAGTCTTTGGCTAAGCTTCCAGAATTTACCAAATCAGAGTATGCAGTCTGTGCTCTAAGGAATGACATTCTTGTTTCAGGTAAATATAGAATTATTACAGTAGCTACTTTTAATTTGGACACAGCTTCATTATTTTAAACATCCACAGTGTCTTAAAATGTGAATACTCCCACTTTAGGAAGATCAGTTTACAACAAATAAAACCAAGCATGACTTTTTGCTCTTAAAAGCAGGTACAAGGCCAGGCACGGTGGCTCACACCTGTAATCCCAGCATTTTGGGAGGCCGAGGCGGGCAGATCACCAGGTCAGAAGATCGAGACCATCCTGGCCAACATGGTGAAACCCCATCTCTGCTAAAAAAAATACAAAAATTAGCCGTGTGTGGTGGTGGGCAACTGTAGTCCCAGCTACTCGGGAGGCTGAGTCAGGAGAATCGCTTGAACTCAGGGGGTGGAGATTGCAGTGAGCCGAGATTGCACCACTGCACTCCAGCCTGGTGACAAAGTGAGACTCAGTCTCAAAAACAAAAAACAAACAAACAAAAACAACAAAAAAAACACAAACAGGTACAAGATGACATGGAATGACTTACAAAAGATCCACCAGAAAATGCCTTTAATCATGTCATATTTTAAATGCTCTCAAATGCATGTAGAATATGCTATAATTTTTTAAACTTTACCTCTTTGCATGTCAGAAGTACTCGTAGAATTAAGCATCTCTAATTCACCCATGTTTTTGAAATTCTCCCCAAAGTTTATGAAATAAGATTTGCTTTAAAATTCTTAACTTGAACTTCTTTATGATATGTGATATGTTACCTTTAAAATTAGAAAATAAAATGACAGACTTATACAAAGTATAACTATAGTGTCTATCATGGGAAGTCTGTTAATTGGTAAAATAATTTCACCAGCGTTGCAGATTATTGTATATATTATCCACACTGAGAAATATAACAATACATACTTTATTTTTTACAATAGTATGCTTTTTGAAAAATGGGTGATTTAAAGAACAAACCTTTAGAATAATACCATTATTTGGGTGCTTCCGATGTCTTACTCTTAAATTAATAATGTTTTATGTTTGTAAAATTCACATCCTGTATTTTATTATTTTGGATCTATAATTATCACGTATCAAGATAACAATTGGTAAAGTTTAAATTTGCTCTGTAGAACTATTTCCATTAAACTTCAAGAGGTCTTTATTGAGCTGAATTCTCAAATTCTTGAATTAGATGAATGAATTCCATGTTTTCTTTACCTATGCCTTGGTGGCACAGATCTCTTGGTGACAGCTATATTGTGATAAATTATTGTGTGTACATTGGTTTTGCATTTAAAGGTGGAAGAATCAACAGCCGTGATGTCTGGATTTATAACTCACAGTTAAATATTTGGATCAGAGTTGCCTCTCTCAATAAAGGCAGATGGCGTCACAAAATGGCTGTCCTCCTTGGTAAAGTAAGAGAAACCACTTTTTATTACTATTGCTGGTACATTTCCAAAGTAAATACCACAGCTGAATCTTTCATTTTACTCACCCTCTGGGTATTTTGGATTCAAATTGTATTTCCTTCCATTTCTAACCTCAATAGATAAACCAAAGATATAAACAATATGACACTGTACTTTTGAATGGATATTTTGTTCTCCTAATTTGGAATTCATGGCAGTGCAGCACATTTCTCTTCTCATGCATCACTGGAGTCCAAATGCCTAAGAAGCATTGGAAAATAAAGGAGTTACATCAGATACAGACAGGCCAATGTCTAACCCATGCAGTTTGTTTTCTTTTTACTAAC
>NW_012103087.1:537055-543814 GCF_000951045.1 Mandrillus leucophaeus | reverse complement strand
ATGTTGGCCAGGCTGATCTCCAACTCCTGAGCTCAAGTGATCCTCCCACCTCGGCCTCCCAGAAGGCTGGGATTATAGTCATGAGCCACCGCACCTAGCCAGTTTGCAAACTTTTTAAAAACAACTACAGGTGGAGTTTCCAAAATGCTTGGGACCAGAAGTGTTTCTGATTTGGGATTTTTTTTTTCTTTTCTTTGTAGACAGGTTCTCACTCTGTTGCCCAGGCTGGAGTATAGTGGTGCCATCACTGCTCACTACAGCCTTGACTTCCTGGACCCAAACTATCCCTTCTACGTCAGCCTCCCAAGTAGCCAAGGCCACAGGTGCACACCACCACGCCTGGCTAATTTTGTATTTTTTGTAGAGATGGAGTTTCTCCATATTGCCCAGGCTGGTGTCAAACTCCTGGGCTCAAGTGATCTGCCTGCCTCAGCCTCCCAAAATGCTGGGATTACAGGCATGAGCCACTGCACCAGGCCAAATATTTTGGATTTTTTTCATATTGTGGAATATTTTCATTGTATTTGTTGAGCATCCCAAATCAAAAAATCCAAGATCTGAAATGTTCCAATGAGCATTTCCTTTGAGCATTAATGTCATCACTCATAAAGTTTCAGATTGGGAACATTTTGGATTTCAGATTTTTTAGGATTTGGGAAGTTCAACCTGTATACTCTCTTTTAAAAAGTCATATCTAATACAAAAATTTATTACATAACAGATGAAAATACAGCAGTTGTACCAAGGATTACCTTAGAGTCTTTAGCTTCTCTCTGCCCCCATCTCCATATGCTCGTCCAAAACCACCTCAAATTAATGAACAACTAAAAGCAGCATACTTGCTTTCGCATATGTCTTCGACTGATCTCCTAGCACCCCCTTCTAAAAAGATTGCTGTCTCATAGGCCTTCCTATGGAGACAGTTAAGTACCACCACTGAAAAAACAAAGCTCTAGTTGAAACAGAAATGGTGATCAGGAACCTTTCTTGGTCACCCTCTTAATAGTCCTCCTTCCTCTCTTTCCTCACACGGGTTTCTTAAAACCTCTATACTAGGCTGAGCACGGTGGCTCACACCTGTAATCCCAGCACTTTGGGAGGCTAAGGTGGGCGGATCATGACGTCAAGAGATCTAGACCATCCTGGCCAACATGGTGAAACCCTGTCTCTACTAAAAATACAAAAATTAGCCAGGTGTGGTGGCCGGCACCTGTAGTCCCAGCTTCTCGGGAGGCTGAGGGAGGAGAATCGATTGAACCCAGGAGGCGGAGTTTGTAGTAAGCCAAGATTGTGCCACTGCAGGCAGCGTTCTGTTGGGAACCTAATTTCACAGCAGTAGGTGAGCAGCCACTGAGCAAGCTCTACTGCCTCAACTCCACCTCCTGTCAGATCAGCACACATTGGATTCTCATAGGAGCATGAACAGCACATATGAGGGAAATCTAGGTTGTAGCTGCTTATGAGAAGAAGCTAATGCCTGATGATCTGAGGTGGAACAGTTACATCCCCAAACCATCCCACCACCACCAGTCCCCCACCCAGACCTGTGGAAAAATTGTCTTCCATGAAACTGCTCCCTGGTGCCAAAAAGGTTGGGGACCACTGTGTAGAACACTAGAGCTTCTCAAAACAGAGTTTATGTTTTTATTTTTTGAGATAGGGTCTTGCTGTGTTGCTGAGGCTGTAGTACAGCAGCACAATCATGGCTCACTGCAGCCTCGACATCCTGGGCTCAAGTGATCCTTCCACCTCAGCCTCCCTAGTAGCTAAGACTGCAGGCACACACCATCATACCCAGCTAATTTTTGCATATTTTGTGGAGATGATGTTTCATCCTGTTGCCTGGGCTGGTTTCAAACTCCTGGGTTCAAGTGATCCTCCTGCCTCAGCCTCTCAAAGTGCTGGGATTACAGGCATGAGCCACCATGCCCAGCTCAAAACACAGTTTAAAAGCTGTTAATTCCTAACGACCTGGATCTAGTGTGCTGCTGTTGTCTACATGGCCAATGAAATAATGAGGACCTTGAGACAGATTTACTGGAAATAACATGTTAATAGAATCTTTTCTAAAACCATTTGGTTTGTCAGTACCTACTATATTATATATAGTGTTTGAGACTGTGCCTCAAGAAGGATAAAATATTACTGGAAAAGAGGGGCTAAAATAATCCAGGGGTTGGAAGCAGATGCTATCTGACTTAAAAATTTATAATTATTTAGTTTGGACATACAAAGGCAAATGAAAAGTATTAATGTCTCAAAAACCATGTATATATTGGTAAACTCAAATTTATTTGACAAAATAGTATACTTGAGTTGAAGATACCCAAAGCTTAGAAGCACTAAATCAATAAAATAAAGGAATCATTCCTATCCTACATAGCAAGTGCTCAATTCATGGAAGCCATTTTGCTAAAATTACAATATAGATTTAATTCAAGCTTATAAAACATACTTAAATTTATAAATACTCAGTTTAAGGAAACCTGGGATGGTTTAGAATGTAGAATCTTAGGGGAGCATTCCCCAAGGTAACTTAGAAGTGTGTCTTAGGCTGCAATCCTCAAGAAAGAATAAAAAATTACTGGGTGTGGTGGCTCACACCTGTAATCCCAGCACTTTGGGAGGCCAAGGCAGGTGAATCACAAGGTCAGGAGTTCAAGACCAGCCTGGCCAACATGGTGAAACCCTGTCCCTACAAAAATACAAAAAATTAGCTGAGCAAAGTGATGGGCACCTGTAATCCCAGCTATTCAGGAAGCTGAGGCAGAATCACTTAAACCTGGGAGTCAGAGGTTGCAGTGAGCCACACCGCTGCACTCCAGCCCTGTGACAGAGTGAGACTCTGTCAAAAAAAAAAAAAAGAAAAAAGAAAAAAAATCTTAGAGTAGGAAGGGATGATGGAATAATGGAGAGTATTTCATGTAACTTGGTCATCTTATAAATAACCCCAAAGAGATTAAGTCACTTCCCAAGATTACACAAAAAATGAGAAAGCAGAGGCAAAAACTCAGACTTTTCTTAATCTAGAGGCATTTTATCTTGATGCTCATGGCATGTATTATATTTTAATTTACACATTTAGGAGTATGTATTAAAGTTTAATCCTCAAAATTATGCCATGTGATAGATACTATTATTGTCTGCATTTTAAAATTGAGGAAATATAGCCGAGCATGGTGGCAGGTACCTGTAATCCCAGCTACTCAGGAGGCCGAGACAGGAGAATCACTTGAAGCCAGGAGGTGGACGTTGCAGTGAGCCGAGATCACGCCATTGCACTCAAGCCTGGGCAACAAGAGCGAAACTCTGTCTCAAAAAAAAAATTATAAAATTGAGGAAATAAATTTGAGTCTCCAAAAGGGTAGATAAATTGCCCTTACATTAGATGGCAGAGCTGGTGACCAAAGCCTGTGCCCTTAATTGCTACATCGTGCCACAAGTTCCATACTCCATATAGCTGTGTATGTACTCCATATAGCTTTTGTAAGTTACTTAACCTGTCGAGCTGAGTGGTGCTGGGGACCCAAACTCACCAACAGATTATTTTAACATAATGTGAGAAATGCATGATATAAGTGGCATTGAGTACTGTGGAAATTTGGGGGCACACAGAAAGATAAATTGTGGACAAATTTGAATGACAAGGTATGAAGTTTGGCCTTGACCCTTAGACATTCATTGTTGAAATATTAAGAGGAATTGATAAAGTGTTTTTTTAGGAAGAATAATCTGTGGTTTAGAGAGAACAAGCATGGAGGCCAGGAGGTTATTTGAGAGGTATGAAGTGTTGTGGACCCTCATGTGGGTGATGGCAGCGGGAAACGTAAAGGAAGGGGTAGATGTGAAAGATGCTGCGGAAGAAGACTTAGCAGTTAATTAGCTATGGAGGGAAGAGTTAATGAGGACAGTCCATTAAGAGAGATGTGAGCTGGGCGTGATGGCTCACTCCTGTAATCCCAACACTTTGGGACGCCGAGGCAGGAGGATTGCTTGAGGGTGGGAGAATGGCTTGAGGCCAAGAGTTAGAGACCAGCCTGGGCAACAGAGGGAGACCTTGTCTCTATGAAAAATAAAAATAAATCAGTAGGGTGTGGTGATACACACCTGTGGTTTCAGCTACTTGGGAAGCTGAGGTGAAAGGATTACTTAAACCTGGGAGGTTGAGGCAGTAGTGAGCTGTGATCATACCACTGCACTCCAGCCTGAGCAACAGAATGAAACCCATTTCCAAAAAGAGAAAAAGAGAGAGAGAGAAATGTGGATGTTAAGCTGCTGGAGAGCTTTGTTAGGTTGAAAGTTCCCTATATAAACCATGATGCTTAATGGATATTTTGCATATAAACCATTTAATAAATATCTTACTGATTGGTTCACTTGTCATATAAAGATATTAATTTGCCCTACCCTTCTTGTATTTGTGAAAAGAAAATGTACATAAAAGCTCTGTGAACTTTAGAGTTCATTATGTATCAAGTACTTTTCTAGATATTGTAGGGGCTAAAAGATAGGCCTGCCTTCAGCACTGTCATAGTCTAGTAATTTTTTCCTAATATTTTAGTTTCAGTGCTTTAATACTTTGTAATAATCAAATATTTCATTACCCATAAGTGTGAATATTTAAGCTCAATTGTACAATTCTCAGTGTGAGCAATATTACCCCCAAGGGGGCAAAGATTGGTTCTTAGAAGGTAAAAAAAAAACATGTACTCTTTCATGTATAAAGCACAGCTATACATACATTAAGGTAAATAGATACACAATTTATTTGTGGCATTAAAATTTTATGGAGGGAAGACTATTAGGAATAAAATACCTAAAAAGGCTCCCTGGATTGTGATGGTGGTAGGGGGATGATGATTTTTAAAAAAGCTCAGAAACTCTGAGCTAAATATATTACAATTATATTTATTTAGCATTTTAAAGAGAAGAGATCCCTTAATTCTTTAACCACCTACTTCAAAATTCAGACTTTTGATAATTAAGATTTTTCCATGTGTATTTTACATATAGGTATATGTTGTTGGAGGCTATGATGGGCAAAACAGACTTAGCAGCGTAGAATGTTATGATTCCTTTTCAAATCGATGGACTGAAGTTGCTCCCCTTAAGGAAGCAGTGAGCTCTCCTGCAGTGACTAGCTGTGTAGGCAAACTGTTTGTGATTGGTGGAGGACCTGATGATAATACTTGTTCTGATAAGGTAAGCCATGCACTTTTAAAGAAATTACCAATGATAAGTACAAGAAGGGAAATACAGAAGGCTTATCAAGTAGGTAGCCAGGTCACTTAGTGTGAGGGTTCTTTTTAAAAATTTCTGGTACTATATACTTTTGGAGAAAAACATTGAATTCTGGGTTGCTTAAGTGACACTCTAGTATATCTAACAATTTGCTCTAACAAATGTGATCCAATCTTTTTGAAATGAGACGGTCTGTGTGGAGATTTTGTACTGAATAAATTGTTCTGAACCTTTGCTGTCATCTACAGAATCTAAAAACTATTTACACAAAACACAGTTGGGAAGTGAATTAGCAAATGGTAAGACACGGTAAATACACTGCTTCCAACTGGGTCATTTTCTACATTCTTTCGAAGTATTTTTCAGAAAAAAGAAAAGGAAAGGAAACCTCCATAGTGTAAATAGAGGATGGCTCAAAGTTGCTCCGATTCAGTAAACTCCTGGGACAAAAGAATACGTGCTATCCTGACATCTCAGGAAATGTTTATTCTGGAAAAAAGTGTCTAATGCCTAGCTGGTTTAGCAATGTTAACTGAATGTCGTCAATCTATTCATTCTTTTTCTAAATTCAGTTTAAAATAATGTGATCAAATGTTGCTTATTTAGAATGTATTAATTCAGAATTTGTGATAGTTCAGAGCATACTGAGCATACTGACTGAATTGAGGTTTACTTGTTTTCTTTTGAAGAAAGGACTCCCTAAAACCATTAAGAAGTTATATTCAGGTATGAGGCATAGTTATCCATTTTATCCGATTGTAAAAAAATTTATACTGTTAATTTAATTGACAAACCTGGTGGCCATTCATTCTAGAAACAATCTCTGTGTGTTTGGTACTCTATTCTGCTTGATAGTCATAAATTTTCATTTTATTTGAGAATGTTCATAATTCAGACATTTCACTATCAGGCTAACCTCTCTTAATTCTCTGAATTAATAGAATTTTATTTATTTTAAATAATGTTTGTAGGTATTGGTAGACTCTTTATTAAGTACATTTCCATTTTTGTTTAGAAATTTTAATTATATATTTTTATATGTCATTAGGTTCAATCTTATGATCCAGAAACCAATTCTTGGCTACTTCGTGCAGCTATCCCAATTGCCAAGAGGTGTATAACAGCTGTATCCCTAAACAACCTGATCTATGTTGCCGGTGGACTGACCAAGGCAATATACTGTTATGATCCAGTTGAAGATTACTGGATGCACGTACAGAATACATTCAGCCGTCAGGTAATAACATAAAGCAGTACAAAAGAAAAATAAATCTAAGAGGGACCAAGTACATAATCATTATTAATACACTGGAATTTAAATTTTAAAATGTTTCAGGCCGGGCATGGTGGCTCACACCTGTAATCCCAGCATTTTGGGAGGCCGAGGCGGATGGATCACTTGAGGTCAGGAACAAGACCAGCCTGGCTAACATGGTGAAACCCCATCTCTACTAAAAAATAAAAAATTATGGCCGGGCACTGTGGCTCATGCCTGTAATCCCAGCACTTTGGGAGGCC
>NW_012103087.1:533157-534230 GCF_000951045.1 Mandrillus leucophaeus | reverse complement strand
GGCGACGGAGCTTGCAGTGAGTGGAGATCGCGCCACTGCACTCCAGCCTGGGAGACAGAGCGAGACTCCATCTCAAAAAAAAAAAAAAAAAAAAATTACTGCTCAAGCTGGGTGCAGTGGCTCATGCATATAATCCCAGCACCCCGGGAAGCTGAGGCAGGAGGATCACCTGAGGCCAAGAGTTAGGGATCAGCCTGGGTGATAGAGTGAGACCCTGTCTCAAAAACAATTTTTTTAAAAAGAAAGAAAAAAGAAAAAGAATTACCATTTATTCAGAACTTTGTTATATTGTATAAAACAGTAACAGTTTAGGAAGATAATTGCCAGTATGTAGCATATTGCAGGGTATACATGAATGTTTTTTAACTAGGTTATTGAGATAAAACTGAGAAAAAAATAATAATAGGACACACATGGCACATTTTCTCTAATTAAACAACATTCATTGACTTTAGAAATTTAAAGAAAATAAACATTTGGATCAGAAGTATATTAAGTCTAATGAAGACAAATCATTGAAGTTCAAATCTAGTACTGGGATTTAGGGGATTATTTTCTCTCCTCTGTTTAATCTTACCACCAATGCTACTAAATACATCTATGCACACTGATGTGATCTCGGCTTACTGCAACCTCTGCCTCCCAGGTTCAAGCGATTCTCCTGTCTCAGTCTCCCAAGCAGCTGGGATTACAGGCGCATGCCACCACACTCGGCTAATTTTTGCATTTTTAGTGGAGACAGGGTTTTGTCATATTGGTCAGGCAGGTCTTGAGCTCTTGACTTCAGGTGATCTGCCTGCCTCGGCCTCCCAAAGTGCTGGGATTACAGGCGACAGCCACCGTGCCCGGCCTTATGCACACGTTATTGATAGGTAATTTTTGAGCCATGTGTAAGTGATTGTTTACCTTTTTAATGCTAACTTATGAAAAAGAATAAATGAAACTAATTTAATTGTATACAGTTAAATGAACCCAATACTGTTGCTTTTAAAAATGCTTAGAATTTTTTTTTTTTTTTAAGCGGAATCTCGCTCTGTCTCCCAGGCTGGAGTGCAGTGGCGCGATCTCGGCTC
>NW_012103087.1:517786-530137 GCF_000951045.1 Mandrillus leucophaeus | reverse complement strand
GTGGTGGCACATACCTGTAATCCTAGCTACTCGGGAGGCTGAGGCAGGAGAATTGCTTGAACCTGGGAGGCGGAGGTTGCAGTGAGCCGAGATCGCGCCATTGCACCCCAGCCTGGGCAACAAGAGTGAAACTCGGTCTCAAAAAAAATAAAATAAAATAAATTAAAAATTAGCTGGGCGTGGTGGCACACGCCTGTAATCCCAGCTGCTCAGGAGGCTGAGGCGGGAGAATCACTTGAACCTGGGAGGCAGAGGTTGCACTGAGCCGAGATCATGCCACTGCACTCCAGCCTGGGCAACAGAGCGAGACTCCGTCTCAAAAAAGTAAATAAATAAGTGAAATAAAATATTTCATGTTTGCTTGAATTATTTTATATGTTTTTTAAAACTCCACATAAAGCATATGGTAACCTGTTTTGAACTCCTTCCAAGGAATTGTTTTATTGAAATAACTTCCTTTTTACCATCCCATGGAGAAGTATCTGTTGCACTTGGGCTGTTCTTTTTTTTTTTTTTTTTCTTCACACTCCTACTCCAGTATATATCCCTTCTCTTTCATATTTCAGAAGAGAAGAAATGTTCCCAAACTGGTTGCTTCTTTGGTTAGAGGCTGGGAAATCTGTTATTTCTGTTATAAAGGAAATGGCTGTGCTCAGCTTTCTTTCATCCATATATTCTATCCGGAGCCCTACTCCTTACCCACACCGCCACCTCCCAAAAGGCCTTTTCCCTGCCTTTTGGTTCATGGCTCTTTTTCCTTCCACCCCCAAAATGCTTGATGGTTCTGATGCTGAAAATCTGGCTCTACACATACCACTCTAGAGATGTACTCTTAAAGGTCACTGTTAATAATCTCCTCACTCTCGTTCATACTCTCTTGTTTTTCTACCCAGTCCTTAAATATGGGTGTTCCTTGAGCCTGTCCTCTGTCCTCTTCCCAGTTTATACTCTTTCCTGAATTACCTCATTTACTACTCAGCACTGATGACTTCCAAGTCTTTATCACCATCAAAACCTCTCTCCTGTGTTCCAAACTCAAATTTCTAACTGCCTATTTGATATTTTACATGGGTATTTCAAGACTTTAAATTTCAAATAAAACTTACCCTCTTCCCCAAACCTACTTTTTCTATATTTCCAAATAACCTAGAAACTTAATTTATTAGATTATCTTTTTCTTCTCTTAAATTGAATTAATCTAGCCTATCAGTTCTCCTATTTTTTTCCATTCCTGTTGTTTCTACTTTTGTTCAAGTTCTTACCAATTTTTACCTAAACAAATAAAAAGACTCTAATTAGTCCTCCGTTCTCTAGTATCTTGTCTCTCTAGCTCATTTTGCCATCAATTATTTTTCTTCCTTCCTTTCTTTCTTTCTTTTTTTTTTTTTTTTTTTTTTGAGACGGAGTTTCACTCTTGTCGCCCCGGCTGGTGTGCAACGGCGCAATCTCCGCTCACTGCAACCTCTACCTCCCGGGTTCAAGTGATCCTCTTGCCTCAGCCTCCCGAGTACCTGGAATTACAGGTGCCCACCACCAAGCCCAGCTAATTTTTTGTACTTTTAGTAGAAACGGGGTTTCACTATGTTGACCAGGCTGGTCTCAAACTCCTGACCTTGTGATCCACCTGCCTCGGCCTCCCAAAGTGCTGAGATTACAGGCATGAGCCACCGTGGCCAGCCTGTTATTTTTCAATAAATCTACTTATTGTCTCTTCTTTGATTGGAAGCCTATTAAATAAAATCCAAAACTTTTACCACTTCATTCTAGACCTTCTGCTGCCTGACCTTCATTTGACCTTTCAGCTTCACATTCTATAACTTTACCTCAGGTACCTTAAGTATCTGTCATCTGTAGTCTCTAAACAGATCATAAATGTTCTTGCCTTGGTTCATGCTGTCGTCTTAGCCTGTAATGCCTTTTTTACCTTCTCTACTTGTAATTCTACTCATCTTTCAAGGACCACTTCAGTACAACAGAGTTTAACTTGGGCAGAATGGATCTTTTTTGCTTTCTGATCTGTTAAAGCACTCACACCTCTTATGGCAATTGTATATTCCCTTATGGGTATCAATGTTTATTTCCTATACTGGAATTTGGTCTTCTTGAGGACACTATTCTAACTCATCTTGTATGTATCTTGCATTTATTTGTGCATAGTAAATATATATATCGAATAAGTAAACAAATGAGGAAGTACCAGAGAGACTTAATTTTAAGATAATATTATTTGCAAGATACATTAGAGGTACAGCATAGATTATAAGGATAGTGAATAGGGTTTGAATATAAAACCATTTTTCTAAAGTTGTTGACATTGAGGTATAGTCTCCAATTAGTAATATATATGGAGTAACATTGCCCCAGTTAATGAAAGGGACAAATAGGCACTTCAGCTTCATAGTACAGAATGAGTATTACCTTTTCTCCCTCTCATATCACATCTAAGTAAAAATAAATCACATTTCTTCAGCTCAGGGACCTCCCTTGGAAAACCATTCTCCAGCCCAGTAGAGGCGACAGTGTTCCCTACTTGCATGAGAATCCTCATGTGGTCAAGTATTGAGACTTATTTCTAATTTTTAAAAAATCTAAGCTGCTTTTTATTGGTTTATTTCAGTGAAGATTGTAAAGAATAATGCATTTTTATTAAGAATTACTGCTCTGCCGGGTGCAGTGGCTCACGCCTGTAATCCCAGCACTTTGGGAGGCCAAGGCAGGCAGATCACGAGGTCAGGAGATCGAAACCATCCTGGCGAACATGGTGAAACCCCGTCTCTACTAAAAATACAAAAAAATTAGCCAGGCGTAGTGGCGGGCGCCTATAGTCCCAGCTTCTTGGGAGGCTGAGGCAGGAGAATGATGTGAACCCGGGAGGCGACGGAGCTTGCAGTGAGTGGAGATCGCGCCACTGCACTCCAGCCTGGGAGACAGAGCGAGACTCCATCTCAAAAAAAAAAAAAAAAAAAAAAAAAAATTACTGCTCAAGCTGGGTGCAGTGGCTCATGCATATAATCCCAGCACCCCGGGAAGCTGAGGCAGGAGGATCACCTGAGGCCAAGAGTTAGGGATCAGCCTGGGTGATAGAGTGAGACCCTGTCTCAAAAACAATTTTTTTAAAAAGAAAGAAAAAAGAAAAAGAATTACCATTTATTCAGAACTTTGTTATATTGTATAAAACAGTAACAGTTTAGGAAGATAATTGCCAGTATGTAGCATATTGCAGGGTATACATGAATGTTTTTTAACTAGGTTATTGAGATAAAACTGAGAAAAAAATAATAATAGGACACACATGGCACATTTTCTCTAATTAAACAACATTCATTGACTTTAGAAATTTAAAGAAAATAAACATTTGGATCAGAAGTATATTAAGTCTAATGAAGACAAATCATTGAAGTTCAAATCTAGTACTGGGATTTAGGGGATTATTTTCTCTCCTCTGTTTAATCTTACCACCAATGCTACTAAATACATCTATGCACACTGATGTGATCTCGGCTTACTGCAACCTCTGCCTCCCAGGTTCAAGCGATTCTCCTGTCTCAGTCTCCCAAGCAGCTGGGATTACAGGCGCATGCCACCACACTCGGCTAATTTTTGCATTTTTAGTGGAGACAGGGTTTTGTCATATTGGTCAGGCAGGTCTTGAGCTCTTGACTTCAGGTGATCTGCCTGCCTCGGCCTCCCAAAGTGCTGGGATTACAGGCGACAGCCACCGTGCCCGGCCTTATGCACACGTTATTGATAGGTAATTTTTGAGCCATGTGTAAGTGATTGTTTACCTTTTTAATGCTAACTTATGAAAAAGAATAAATGAAACTAATTTAATTGTATACAGTTAAATGAACCCAATACTGTTGCTTTTAAAAATGCTTAGAATTTTTTTTTTTTTTTAAGCGGAATCTCGCTCTGTCTCCCAGGCTGGAGTGCAGTGGCGCGATCTCGGCTCGCTGCAAGTTCCACCTCCTGGGTTCACGCCATTCTCCTGCCTCAGCCTCTTGAGTGGCTGGGGCTACAGGCACCCGCCACCACGCCTGGCTAATTTTTTGTATTTTTAGTAGAGATGGGGTTTCACCATGTTAGCCAGGATGGTCTTGATTTCCTGACCTTGTGATCCGCCCACCTCGGCCTCCCAAAGCGAAAAGTGCTTAGAATATTAAATGCAAAAAAGAGCTGAAAAAAATGAGGTCTTCATGTTTTACAGTCCTAATGGACCCAGCCTATTTATTTGTTTGTCCTTCACCGTTTCCATGCCTCTTTTGACTTTGCGTAATTCCTAAAAACACAATTTATTATTCGAAACATATTTTGCTTTCCTGTCAGGAACATCCTTTAAAAAAAACTATGAGATTTTTTTTTTTAAAAAGTCAGTGATGAAGACTTTTTTTCTCTCTCTTCAGGTGACCAGGTATTTAAAATGTCATTAAAGATTAGAATAATTAAATGAAAAGAAATCTGATTCTTTTTGTCTAATGTTGACATTTTAACATTTAAGCATACAAAAATGACAAGGAGAGGGTTTTTTTGGGGTTTTTTTGTTTGTTTTGCAATGTTAGGATCATGTTTCATTTCAGTCTTTAAAAAAATTAAAGCTTTATGTATTGATAAATTATTTTTCCTATGAGCTGCCCCTACTCCTGAGTGAAGACTAAGTTTTTCCTATGTATAAACAAACACATAGAGTAAATGGTATTTTACTAGCATGAAATACACTATTACATCAGAGAGATGTAATTTCCTGATATGAATACTTGGTTTCAAGGTTGTTTGCTTTTCTGAGCATTATTATCTGAAATGATACTAATTACCAAACCATGTAATTATATATTATTTTAGAATCATCATCAAAATAACTATAAGGTTCAATAGTGGGAACTACCTTGTACCTGAAAACTAAGGTTTTGTTTGTTTTTATTATATTCAGAACTTTAAGAACTTATAGAAAGAGCTCATTATGCTTTAAATGAAAAATACTAGAGTTTGTTCCATAATTGGTGCAATTCATAGGGGGTAGTGGTATTCTCAACAAAAGTGTCTTTCACTATGTGATAATGGGCTAAGTCGTTCTGGGTGTCTGTAAATTCTAATATAGGCATTTTTAAGTACTCACAAATTCAGACCTAAAGATAGTATCCTATTATATAAAGCCACGAAGATTTAATTTCTTCTATAAGAGCAAAATTTATATACAGCAAATTTGGCCAAGTAAAAATGCTTATCGAACTTATTGGTAGAACCTATTTCATTGTTGGTTATGTGGAACCAGGATAATAAGATGCAGTAACTTTCTGAATTAAAGGGAAACTTTAATTGGAAATGGAAGAATATCTGGCCTGCAGTATAATTAGATCCATGTAATAGTGAGTCCGTTGTTAATGTAGGGTTGTTTGTTTGTTTGTTTATATTTTTTTTGAGATGAAGTTTCGCTCTTGACACCCAGACTGGAGTGCAGTGGTGCAACCTTGGCTCACTGCAACCTCCACCTCCCAGGTTCAAGCAATTCTCCTGCCTCAGCCTCCCGAGTAGCAGGGATTACAGGTACCCCTCACCACGTCCAGCTAATTTTTTGTATTTTTAGTAGAGATGATGTTTCACTATGTTGACCATACTGGTCTCGAACTCTTGACCTCAAGTGATCCACCTGCCTCTGCCTCCCAAAGTGCTGGGATTACAGGCATGAGCCACCATGCCCAGCCAGGTTTTGTTTTTGAAGAATCACTCTCATCCTTGCAAGAATATTTGTTTCGTATAGTAACTGTATTATTGACAGAGAATAATAAAATTTAGCTTAGAATCCCATTGTGTGGGAAGTTAACTGTAAGATGTTATTTGACACATTTATATGGCCCAGTCAGGGCTCCTAATAACAGTGTTTCATTAACTTAGTTATAAATTTTTTCCTCATTCATTCATTCAATTTGTGGGTAATCCCATATAATGAATATTGTTCCTACTCCTTGGTCCTGTAACTGCCACTTTCTATAATAACCTTCCTGTAATAGGAGAAGCAAGCCAGGCTCTTTAAAGATGCTTTTGCTTAACTACCATTAAGTTAAAACCCTTTTATCAGTCCACAACCTACCTCCCACATCTTGGCCCCAATTACTAACATAAAATCCTTTTTTTTTTTTTAACTTTTATTTTAAGTTCAGGGGCACAAGTGCAGGTTTGTTACATAGATACACTGTGTCATGGGGGTTTGTTGTACAGATTGTTTCATCACCCAGTTGTTAAGCCCTGGTACACATTAGTTATTTTCCTGATCCTCTTCCTCCCTCAACCCTCCACCCTCCACCCTCCGAAAGGCCCTAGTATATTTTGTTCCCCTCCATGTGTCCCTGTATTCTCATCATTTGGCTCCCACTTATAAGTGAGAACATGCAGTATTTGGTTTTCTGTTCCTGTGTTAGTTTGCTAAGGATGATAGCCTCTAGCTCCATCCACATCCCTACAAAGGACATGATCTCATTATTTATTATGGCTACAACTGACATATCATCTATCTTGACATTCATTTCATTCATGCAAACTTATCCAGCACTCACACACAAAACAGAGTTGGGCCAAAGGACCTTAGCTTATATCATGTCTCCCTTTTTTTGACTGTGTTAAAGCATTATTTTGCTTTTCTGTTTGTTACCAAATCCTTTATCTTCAATGGTTAATGTTTTGTTTATGTATTTGGTTAAACAGGAAAACTGTGGTATGTCTGTGTGTAATGGTAAAATATATATCCTGGGTGGAAGACGGGAAAATGGAGAAGCCACAGACACTATTCTCTGTTATGATCCTGCAACAAGTATCATCACAGGGGTAGCTGCAATGCCCAGGCCAGTGTCCTATCATGGCTGTGTGACTATTCATAGATACAATGAGAAATGTTTTAAACTCTGAAGCCAGGATACCTCACCGAAGAAGCCACACCAATCCAAGATGGGAGGTTTTAAAAACTCTAGAGTGGGAACTTCACATATCTCCTTTGTGCCATATGCAAAAAGTAGTAAAAATAATAATTTGGTGCCTTTCTCCTCAAAATATCAATCTTTCAAACTGTAATAAAGCCTTTCCCATAACTGAAAAAAAACTTTTTTGTTAAAGGTAATGGTGGTTGTTACTTGGCCTTTGAGGAGTGTACCTTTGTAAGTATTTGTAAGAAGCCTATGTGAATTAGGAAATGTCTGTCTGCAGACCTTTTAGGAATGTGTGAATGGTGTCTTCACTTATTATGTATGTTTATCTGTATGTATATTCCTTATTTTGTCATATATGTAGAGAAAATTGCATGACTTGAGGCATCATTTAGGTTGAAGAAGTTAATGCTTAGAATGCATTATAGGAGAAAAAATCAGTTTTAAAAACCTTTGTTGTTAACAAAGTATATCCAGATTGATTAATTTTATTGAAGAGTTTTTTTCTGTAATTGATAAAAATGTAATGACAATTCAGGTATCATAAAATACTGAACTATTGTGACTTTATTCTTAGAATTGCTGTCTTACATTAAACATGTTTTTAGGGGGAAATTAGGTAGGAGATAGAAAAATAAGTGCCCCTACAGAGGGGATTAAAATGACAAGTTAATTCCTAAGAGAAAAATGGAATGGCCATTGAAGGAAAAATGACCCACTATGGCTCTCAAAGTTTTTATGCATCATCTCTTCAATCTTCTAAGAAAGTTTCTTTTCTTTTCTTGATAAAGCAGTTGAAACCCATTTTGCAATATTGTCTTGTGAAAACCAGAGACAGACAGCCAGGCACAGTGACTCACACCTGTACTCCCAGCTACTCAGGAGGCTGGGGCAGGAGGATTGCTTGAGCCCAGGAGTTTGAGGCTGCAGTGAGCTATGAATGCACACCACACTCTAGCCTGGGCAACGGGGTGAGACTCTGTCTCAAGAGAAAAGAAAAAGAAAAATAGGGATAGGTTTTCTTCCCTAGCCCAGTAGGGTTTGACCTCATTAGTATGGTGCTTTGGGTGAGGACCTCTTCCTTGATTATCCTAACTTCTAGTGAACAGCTAAAATTCCTGAGAGGCTCTACTGTTACGGTACCTTTAATAGGATAAAGCAGGGACCACCTATCTCAGTGGGTCCATTTTTCTTTTAAAATTAGTTATCTGAAAAAACTTAGCAGTAGTTCCCATCTTTAAGATAAGTCTTTCATTTGGCCCCCATTGTGTAAAATACTAATCAGCATTTTCAAGCTTCAGTAGACAGACTGCTTTTGTCTAGATTTTTCAACTCCACTTTATAAAGCTTATCAGTTTTCAGAGAGGAATGTGAATTTTTTTTCTAATGCAAATAGATGGATATGGCAGGAACTACAGCATAAGTGATTATTGTGATTCCGCGTGGATGGATATAATTTACAACATTTAGGGATGTTCTAGGTAGCCTGCTGTAGGTTAACTTCCAGTCACTGTTGTCTTTCACATTATAATTTGTATATTTCTTGTGACAGAAGGGATGATGCAAATATGTAATTCGAGTGTCACCAGATTTCTGTTAAAACCAAGTTTGAAATAAAAAGCCTGACATTGGTAAGCTACATTGTTTTCTCATCTTAGAATGATACAGAGATTTCAAATAGACATTTTTTAAACTTTAATGCTTAGCTAGAATCTACATTCTGAGGAAAACTCTAAAAAACTTAAAAATTGTTAGGGAATTTTTATTTTTCAAATCATAATTTTAAAATACCATTTTGTGATAACAGCAATTCAGAAAACAATTTTCTATCATCTTAGTTGAAAGAATGTAGGTACAGTTTGGATATTTGTACTTTAATTTTACAGTAAACATCTGCATTATACTCTTATAGATAATAGAATTATTTAGATCAGAAATTCTTTACAGTAAATGAGATAATGTGTGAAAAAGTATTTTGTAAATGGGGATTCTACAAATGATAGTTGTTATTTTCATGTGTATTTGTAAGATCATGTCCATTTCATGAATACAGGACTTCACATAAAAAAAGACTTTCTCAAGATAACTTTGTATTCCAGTATTTTTGTCTATTGTAAAAAGTATTAACTATTTACTTTTATTTTGTTATACATTTATTTTAATATCCATGTGTTTATTATAGTAAATTTGAAATGAAATCCTGAAAAACAGATTTTTTTAAGCACAGACCTCATACCAATATTAATTTTTTCTCTACATAATTTAAAACTACATAAATTAAGTAGTTAAAATTTATATTGAAGGCCACCAAGAACTTACGTTGAATCTTAGAAAATTTAAATAACTATTTTAAAGTTATCCAACTTATATTTTCATTTTTTAATATTTATCTTCCTTTACTAATTCTTGATAAATAATAGCATTAGACTTGATAAAATAAACAAGAATTTTAGAGTAGAATTACTATACCAAAAGGGATATATCAGCCAAATTGGTGTCAGATTGTATTCATTCTCTCATCACATAAAGATTTTTCTTTTCATAGGTGATGCTCATATAAACCTTTGGTTTAGAATCTATGTATGTACATGTGTATGTATGTAGATAGTATGGTTGTATACACACATATATACCAAACATCACAGATTTTAGCAGTGTGCGATGATCAGAAAAAAAGCATGTAAAGTAAAAATTAGTTGACCATGCTAAATTCGATTCTGGAAGATTTTTTTATTTGGGCATTTCTACAACTTTTTACATTTGAAAGTACATGATGAGTGTTAGTAATGATGACTTGTGAATAATCAGAATCTTTATGACAATTTAGTTTTACAAGGTCAGAAGAGATGAGTTTGCTAAACCCAGCTGTGATACCTCAGTTGGAAAGGGAATTCAAAGGTATGCTTTGTAGAACAGAAAAGTACAGGTTTGTTTGTTTTTAATGAACTTTAATCCTTTTCTGTTTTTCCTCTATGTGAGTCAGCTACAAAAGTGGTCTAATTTTTACAACAGTAGAACCTCCTCCTTTTCTACTGTAATCTTCCCACTGACTTTACTGCACAGGTATGAAATACTAGCGTATTGGATCTTCAGTAACCTTTTTATTTCCTAGATGATTGAAATATAGGTATTTACTCCATTTAAACCAGGTGATAAGATGATGTAAATACTCAGGGAGGGTATTAACTTGTTACTTTTGCTTGTTTGGGGTGTAAAGTGCCATAACTGAATAATCTTCAATTCATGATTCTAGAGTAAGTTTAATTTGGAAAAAGGGGCTTCACACATGGTGGTGGTTGAACATTGATTCTTTTATATTTAAAAAGATGAAAATGTTTTGTGGACTGATACATTTTATCTTAGTGAATATGAATTGTTTATGTATCTCTACTGTCAAATAGCCTTTTTGAAACTCAGGAAAGACAAAGGTTCAATTACACCACTTTTGTCAATAAGCAAACCAGGTATGTTTTGTTTTTGTTTTTGTTTTTGTTTTTTCCTGTTGTCTGGATATGGCAATAGATTTTTTAAATTGCTGTGAGAACCCATATATGAAAAGAGAGGAGTTGAATTGTGTGTGCCTTTTATGTCTTGAGATTTATATGTGGAAAAGACATCTACTTCAAACTGTATTTTCTTTTTTGGGGGGCGGGGGGACGGAGTCTTGCTCTGTCACCCAGGCTGGAGTGCAGTGGTGCGATCTCAGCTGACTGCAACCTCCACCTCCCGGGTTCAAGGGATTCTGCCTCAGCCTCTCGAGTAGCTGAGACTACAGATGCATGCCACCACATCCGGCTAATTTTTTTGTATTTTTAGTAGAGACGGAGTTTAGTAGAGATGGATCACTCCTGACCACGTGATCCGCCCACCTCGGCCTCCCAAAGTGCTGAGATTACAGGCTTGAGCCACCACACCCGGCCTGTATTTTCAGAGAGAAGGGCTTGGTGTTTAGGTGGTGCCAAGTGGTAAGATAATGGCTCTTCAAGGCTTCCTATGGACTGCCTTTATTTTAGTAAACTCAAGACACCAGTTAACCTCAACAGAGTTTTGGCCTTATTAGAATTTGTTGTGCATCTTATTGAAAACCAGGTTTACATCACCTCACCCCATTATTCTTTTTAGTTAAATAAATTCACCATGCCAAGTAACCAGAATGGAGCGAATTGGTTGATCTTTAAGGCAGTAGGTTTGACTAGCTAGCTATCATTATTGTCACATCTAATGCTAGGCACCAGAAACCATTTGAGCCAGGAGTGTGAATGAATAATTCCAGAGACACTTTAGACATTTTTTAATGTTTTATATGAACGTTTTACATTTGTGTGATTGCCTTAGATATTAAATTTTCCTAGTGCTGAAGGTTATCATCATAAATTTTTTAAAAACAGCAACATTCATAACTTATTTTATATATTGTTCCAAAGAAAAGAATTTGTTTTAATGGTTTCAAAATAACTGCACCTGAATTTGTTTATGTGCCTTAAGTTCTCTAGTGCTATTTCAACTTTTTTTTCAATCTAAATGAAGCTTACCTTAGATAAGGTTCATATTTGTTTCCCATAGAATAAATAAACTTCCCCTTCTTAAATTGTGTAATAAGCACCAACGTGTGGTTGCTTGGCAGAATGAGAATGTTAAGGGAGATTGTTGGATGTTTGGAGTTTCATTATATTTTTTGTTTTTATTTTTTGATACCTAGGTGCTTTTTAAAATATTCAGACAAATATCTATCTTACATTGATTAAACCCATGTAAATTCATTTGCAGTATCTACATCGAATGTCAAAAAAGTATACTTATTTTTGTTCCATACTTATGTACAATTTTTTCCCTCTTCAGGCTTTTTCATTTAACTTTCTTGAAAAAGCACTTACTCTTCCCTCCCTATCACCCCTCCCCCATGGTTTCTTTATTTAAATTTTTATTAAGAGTTGTTGGAGCTCTAAGACAATACAATTTTAGAGTTGAACAAAAGTATAATCTGCTTTATAACTAGTATAGACCTAAGGTCATTTGCTTTCAATTAGAGGCTCCAGTGTCTTCATAGTGAAAAGAATGCTTTGTATTTCATTGTTCTTAGTTAAGTTGTAGCACGTGAATACTTACATGTGTTGTTTAAATATACTTCTTGCATAGTTTAATTTTTTAAAAGTTGTATCTAATAAAATGTCTTTTAACCATTATTACTTGACTATATGGTTGTATTAAATTTTGTTTACCAAAAATTTGTTGTTCTGTTTTATTTTAAATATATTTAAAGGGTTGTGCAAAAAAGAGATGGAGAAAATACTGGATATATTAATAGATGTGTATATTTACTGGTATGCCCATAAAATAACTGGAAGGATAAATAAGAAACTGAAAACGTTAGTGTGTAAAAGGAAATGAAATGGTGACTGAAGGACAAGTAAAAATGAAACTTTACTGCATACGTGTGTGT
>NW_012103087.1:514478-517466 GCF_000951045.1 Mandrillus leucophaeus | reverse complement strand
TTGGCCTCCCAAAGTGCTGGGATTACAGGCATGAGCCACTGTTCCTGGCCTAAAAATTTTAATTAACACAAGGTAACCCATAACATCTGCAACCAAATGTTCTTACGATTTGGTTCTCACATTGAGTCAAAGAAAATTTTTTTAAAAAGCATAGTTATCTTTTTTTTTTTTTTTTTTTTTTTTTTTTGAGATAGGGTCTCACTGTGTCATCCACGGGCTGGAGTATGGTGGCACCATCATTGCTAACTGCAGCCTAAACTCTTGGGGTCCCAAGTAGCTGGAATTGCAGGTGTGTGCCACCACGCCTGGCTAATTATTTTTTGTAGAGACAAGGTTATGTTGCCCAGGCTGGTCTCCAACTCCTGGCCTTAAGTGATGCTTCTGCCTCCCAAAGCACTGGGATTACAGACATGAGACACCACATCCAGCCTAGGGTTATTATATACTGCAGAGGCAATGTCTGAATTTGCATTGGCAAAAGTATATTTTTGAAAATACACAAAAACACTATAGAAGCACATAATATGCTTAGATTTTATGCTTAGAGTTTTGCCGTCAAAGTAAAATGACAATTAGGGTTTTCATCTTGTTATTATTATTTTTGAGACAAGTTCTCACTCTGTCACCCAGGCTGGAGTGCCGTGGTGCGATCACGGCTCACTGCAGCCTCAACTTGCCAGGCGCAAGCAATCCTCCCATCTCAGCCACACAAGTACTTGGGACTACAGGTGAGCACCGCCATGCCTGGCCTTTACTTTTATTTTGTAGAGATGGGGTCTCGCCATGTTGTCTGAAGCAGACAGATCACCTGGGCTCCCAAAGTGGTGGGATTGCAAGTGTGAGCCACTGTGCCCAGCCCCTAGAGTGGTTTTTAATGTTAAAGGTGTTTTCATTTGACTTAATGCCTCTATAGTTATATCTGTAAAATGCACGGGCTTCATCAGACCTGATTCCAACCAGTTCTTTGCTGTAGAGTCATTTACCTCTCTCAGTCTCACTCTTTTGGTTCTAGGAAATGTAGCCATAATACTTATCTTACAGGCTTCTTGTAAGGAGATGAGATTATGTAGTATATACTGAAGGGTGAACATAGTTATCACACACAAGAGCAGCACATAACTTCATGCAGCTGGCTCAGGGCAAAAATGCAATGTGCAAAGGCAGGGAAGGAATTGAAAGAACTAAAAGTATTCATTAGCTCATATTTGAAAAACCTTGGACAATGGATGAATAGGAGCCTCTTGTATTATACTTTAAATTTTCCCTTTAAAAAAAAAATAACCTTGCTGGGTGTGGTGGCTCACGCCTGTATTCCCAGCACTTTGGGAGGCCAAGGCGAGAGGATCATGAGGTCAAGAGATAGAGACCACCCTGGCCAACATGGTGAAACCCCATCTCTACTAAAAATACAAAAATTAGCTGGGCATGGTGGCATGCGCCTGTAATCCCAGCTACTCAGGAGGCTGAGGCAGGAGAATCTCTTGAACCTGGGAGGCGGAGATTGCAGTGAGCCGAGATTGAGTCACAGCATTCCAGCCTGGGTGACAGAGCAAGACTCTGTCTCAAAACAAACAAACAAACAAACAAAAATCACCTACTGTTTTAATGGAATGAGGAGGGAAATGGACTATACCTGTCTTCTGCTTCTCTGCTGTTTACTAACTGATAATGGAGACAGAAAGGATAGTTTCCTCCTAATTATGTTAGGATCTTTTTTTTGAGATAGGATCTCACTATGTCACCCAGATTGAAGTGCAGTGGCACAATCATGGCTCATGGCAGCTTCAATTTCCCAGACTCAGGTGATTCTCCCACCTTAGCATCCCTAGTAGCTATAGGACTACAGGCTCATGCTACCACGCCTAGCTAATTTTTAAATTTTTTGTAGAAACGGGGTCTTGCTGTGTTGCCCAGGCTGCTCTCAAACCCCCGACTTAAAGTGAACCTTCTGCCTTGGCCTCGCAAAGTGCTGGGATTACAGGCATGAGCCACAATGCCCAGCTCACATAAATCTCCTATACAAAATATAGATATCAGCATTGTAGAAGGAGTATAAATTAAGAGAAAAATCATATGAGCTTTCCCAGCTATCAGATTATCATATCAATCAATATTAAGATTCTTTCCTTTAAAACAGACTGCCTGCATTTTGGGCCACAAAAACTCAGACTCATTCAATATACAAACTCTGGCTACCCAAATTCTCTGTTTGGTCTTATCTATAGCAAATAGAGTACAAAGCAGCAAGGAAAATTCCCTGATAGTTTCTTCTCTCTTTTTTTTTTTTTCTTTTTTTTATAATGAGAAGAGTTCTTTAGGCACATTTATGATGTAGGGTCCAAGGGAAAACAAAAGGGATTTTAATAGGAGAAAAGGCATACACATTTATTAATGTGCACAGGGGAGAATCACAAAGTAATTACCCCACTATGCAGTGGGGTAGAGAATCTCATATACCCTTCTTAGGGGAAAGGAAGATAGGAAGTGTGGGTGATTTCAGGGAGGTAGTAAATGATTTTTATTTATTTATTTATTTATTTATTTTGAGACGGAGTCTCTCTCTGTCGCCCAGGCTGGAGTGCAGAGGCACGATCTTGGCTCATTGCAACCTCTGCCTCCCAGGTTCAAGCGATTCTTCTGTCTCAGCCTCCCAAATAGCTGGGACTACAGGCACGCGCCACCATGCCCAGCTAATTTTTGTAGAGAGAGGGTTTTAGTAGAGATGGGGTTTCACCATATTTGCCAGGCTGGTCTCGAACTCCTGACCTCGTGATCCACCTGCCTCAGCCTCCCAAAGTGCTGGGATTATAGGTGTGAGCAGTAAATGATTTTTAAGGGAATTAAATGGGTTTGTAGAACTTTGAATGGGCTGGGACAAAACTCTGTTGGGCCTACAGAGTAGACAATAGTTTGTGACAAAAGTCTGTTCAGTGTGTTAACAGACTTCAGTCTTTCTTCCTGCGATATGAGTTCACTTAATGAAAACTC
>NW_012103087.1:510553-512423 GCF_000951045.1 Mandrillus leucophaeus | reverse complement strand
TCACTTCAACCTCCGCCTCCCAGGTTCAAGCAATTCTTCTGCCTCAGCCTCCCAAGTAACTGGGATAACAGGCGCCCACCACTACGCCCAGCTAATTTTTGTATTTTTAGTAGAAACAGGGTTTAACCATGTTGGCCAGGCTGGTCTTGAACTCCTGACGTCGTGATTCACCGACCTCGGCCTCCCAAAGTGCTGGGATTACAGGCGTGAGCCACCGCCCCTGGCCGAGACAGGGTTTCACCCCGTGTTGGCCAGGCTGGTCTCGAACTCCTGACCTCGTGATCTGCCCACCTCGGCCTCCCAAAATGTTGGATTACAGGCGTGAGCCACGAGCCCAGCAAACAGTTTTATTGGGGGTATTAAGAAGTGGAGTTCTCATTTTACAAGTCTAATTAGTATCTGCATTCATGTGGGGGTATTTCATCACTTTAAGCATCCCGGGGGGTCCCATTCCTGTTAAACTTAGAAAGGGAGGTTGGTCTTCCCAGAAAGGAGGCTGGGATACTGGGTACCTCTGGGTCAGAGTCTAGCAACAATTTTCCATCTGAGTCAGCCTCCCCCTCCCACTGTCAGGCAGAGCTTTGAATCCACCATCCTTCTCCAGCTTTCCTAGTTCGTCTGATGCCCTCTTCCCCCCACGTTGAGCCCCTCAATCTGTTGGGCAGCAGATCTCAGCAGGAGGACTCCCAGCCACTGAGCTTCTTTTCCAGGGTCAGCGTCAGCATTCCTGGAACCTTCTGGACTAAATTTAATAACCGTTAATTTTCTGCTGGACGCAGGTGGCTCAAGCCTGTAATCCTAGCACTTTGGAAGGCCGAGGCAGACAGATCGCCTGAGGTCAGGAGTTTGGGACCAGCCTGGCTAACATGTTGAAACCCCGTCTCTACTAAAAAGACAAAAATTAGCTGGGCGTGGTGATGCACGTCTGTGATCCCAGCTATTTGGGAGGCTGAGGCATGAGAATTGCTTGAACTCAGATGGCAGAGGTTGCAGTGAGCTGAGATCATGCCACTGTACTTTAGCCTGGGCGACAGAGCGAGACTCTGTCTCAAAATAAAAAATAAAAAAAAAGAAAGAAAACAGTTACTTTCCTCTCATGAGTATTACATTTAACATTCACCCTCCCCACCCCACTCTCACAGTTTACTAACAGACTGGTGAGCAATCGGAACCACCCATTCTCCTTTCCCAGTTAAGAGTCTACAAGAGAAGCTGGGCACAATGGCAAGGACCTATAGTCTCAGCTACTCAGGAGGCTGAGACGTGGAGGATCTCTTGGGCTCAGGAGTTCGATTGTAGCCTGGGTTACATGGCAAGAGCCCTGTCTCTAAAAAAAAAAAAAAAAAAAAAAAGTCTGTGAGACAAGAATCATCCGGGTGTGGTGGCTCATGCCTGTAACCCCAATACTTTGGGAGGTCGAGGCAGGAGGACTGCTTGAGGCCAGGAGTTCGAGACCAGTCCTGACAATCAATCCTAGCTACTCGGGAGGCTGAGGCGGGAGCATTGCTTGAGTCCGGGATGTCAAGGCTGCCTTGAGCACCGATCACAGCAGGGCTGAAACTGTTTTTTCCCCAGGTTGGAAACCAAGTTTAAGCATACTGTCAACATCTTCCCCACCTCAGTCTAAAGAGATGACCTTATCTAAATAAAACTATCTAAAATAAAAAGTTATTTAACATTGCTTTTGCCTTGCCTCTGGGTCATTTCAATCTCATATGCTTGGGAATGATTGATTACCTCAGAAATATGATTGTATTGGAAGCACAGAAACATATTTAAGAGTTTTTCATACATATTTATTAATGTTTTTACCGATTTTAATCTGACCAGGTATTACACAGAAGTTTCACAAATAAATTATATATTAATT
>NW_012103087.1:509018-510068 GCF_000951045.1 Mandrillus leucophaeus | reverse complement strand
GGTCTGTCGCTATATTGCCCAGGCTGGCCTGGAACTCCCGGGCTCAAGCGATCTTCCTGCCCCAGCCTCCCAAGTAACTGGGACTACATGCACACACCACCACTCCCAGCTGAAGTTAGACATCTTAATTGAGTATTTTTCATTTACTACTTGGCATGGGTATAGAGACATAATTCTCTCGTATGAGAAAACAGCAGTGTGAGTAAAACAAACTCACGCTCAGACTGGGATGGAGGAAGGTGTTAGGAAAACACTAGGGCTTGGTATGGGACCTTTGCCCTGAAGGTAATGGGGCTTCTCTAAATAGGACTGCAGCTTTCCAGCTGCTTCTTGATATGGCTGCTAAACTCTCAGGCCCTGGGGGCAGACTGCCTGGGTCTACAACCCAGCTCCACTCTTAGCTGTCTGACACAGCTAAATTACTCAACCTTTTCATGCTTCATTTTTCTCTTATTTAAAGTAGGAATGATAATAGTAAAGTTGTTACAAAGATAAAATTTGTGAAGTGCTTGGAGCACTGCCTGGTAAGTAGTGTTATTAATAGCTAATATTCAATTATAACAATGTATGGGCTGGGCGCGGTGGCTCACGCCTGTAATGTCAGCACTTCCGGAGACCGAGGTGGGCGAATCACCTGAGGTCAGGAGTTCGAGACCAGCCTGGCCAACATGGCGAAACCCCGTCTCTACTAAAAATACAAAAATTAGCCAGGTGTGGTGGCATGCGCCTGTAATCCCAGGTTCTCAAGATGCTGAGGCAGGAGAATTGCTTGAACCTGGGAGACAGAGGTTGTGGTGAGCTGAGATCGTGCCACTGCACTCCAGCCTGGGTTACAGAGCAAGACTTTGTCCCCCCAAAAATAATAGTAAAATAAAAAATAACAATGTATGGCCAGGTTACCACAGTTTCTGATTTTCCATAGAAGCAGAAATTCAGGGTATTATGTGAAATTTGTCTGCCGGGCGCGGTGGCTCAAGCCTGTAATCCCAGCACTTTGGGAGGCCGAGACGGGCGGATCACAAGGTCAGGAGATCGAGACCATCCTGGCTA
>NW_012103087.1:506149-508628 GCF_000951045.1 Mandrillus leucophaeus | reverse complement strand
AAAAAAAAAAAAAAAAAGAAATTTTGGCTCATTTAAAACAAAATGTGACATCTGTAGGCTATGACTATGCAAACTCTCTGAACTCTCTCATGGCAACCTCACCAGTGTTCATTAACTACCTGTTGACAACGGTACATTGACAGTGCCACACATCAGGTCTCTTCTGAGCCCCAAAGCCTTATGTACAGATTTAATATCTTCAGGGCCAGGTGCGGTGGCTCATGCCTGTAATCCCAGCACTTTGGGAGGCCGAGGTGGGTGGATCACCTGAGGTCAGGAGTTCGAGACCCGCCTGGCTAACATGGTAAAACCACGTCTCTACTAAAAATATGAAAATTAGCCAGGTGTTGGTAGTACACGTCTATAATCCCAGCTACTTGGGAGGCTGAGGCATGAGAATCACTTGAACCTGGGAGGCAGAGGTTGCAGTGAGCCAAGATCGCACCACTGCATTCCAGCCTGGGCGACAGAGCAAGACTCCGTCTCAAAAAAAAAGGTCTTTGAGTGGATGCCTCGAACTTAAAATGTCCCAAAGGGAATTCTTGATTCTCCCACCCCCAACATTCAAATCTGTTCTTCCTTCAGTCTCCCTCCTTTCAGGAAATGACACCATCATACACCATCTGCCACTGCTGGAAACCTGTGAGCCAACCCCAGTTCTCCCTCTTAACCTTCTCCCTCCAGGCCCACCTCCAGTGGCTGTGCAGGTGAGTGCTGCCTAAGGGAGCCTGGCTAGCCAGGAGCCTAAAACCAGCCTCTAACCACTTGCCAAGCTCCAGAGCAGAGCTGAATCTGCCTGGAGGAAAAGGCAGTTTACCTAAGAGGCCATTTTGACTTCTCAGAGGCCAGCTCCCTTTCCTTCTCTCCCCAGTCTCCTCCCAGTTCATTATCGTCAAGTCTTCTGGTATTTTCTCCATAGTTCTTGTATCTATCCTCTTCCCACCATCTCCACTGCCAGGGTAAGCCACTAAACCACCCTCTTTTTTTTTTTTTTTTTTTTGAGATGGAGTTTCGCTTTTAATGCCCAGACTGGAGTGCAATGGCTCACTACAACCTCTGCCTCCTGGGCTCAAGCGATTCTCCTCTTGGCCTCAAGCGATTCTCCTGTCTCAGCCTCCCGAGTAACTGGGATTACAAGCCACCACGCCCAGCTACTTTTTTTGTATTTTTAGTAGAAATGGGGTTTCACCATATTGTTCAGGCTGGTCTCGAATTCTTGACTTCAGGTGATCTGCCCACCTCAGTCTCCCAAAATGCTGGGATTACAAGTGTGAGCCACCATGCCCAGTGCCACCCTCATTCCCTCATTTTTTGCTTGGACGACTGACATTGCTTTCCAACTGTCTCATTGCTTCTGTGTTCACACACCTCTTCAGTCATTCCCCACCTATTCATTGGGGCAAGTGATTTTTTTTTTTTTTTTTTTTTTTTGAGACGGAGTCTTGCTCGGTCACCCAGGCTGGAGAGCAGTGGCATGATCTCGGCTCACTGCAACCTCCGCCTCCCAGGTCAAGCCTCCGGAGTAGCTGGGATTACAGACGTGTGTCAGCATGCCCAGCTAATTTTTGTATTTCTTTTTAGTAGAGATGGGGTTTCATGGTGTTGGCCAGGCTGGTCTCGAACTCCCGACTTCAGGTGATCTGCCTGCCTTGGCCTCCCAAAATGCTGGGATTACAGGCGTGAGCCACCACACCTGGCCACAAGTGATGTTTTTGAAAGGGCAAATAGGCTGGGCTCGGTGGTTCACACCTGTCATCCCAGCACTTTGGGAGGCCGAGACGGGCAGATCATGAGGTCAGGAGATCGAGACCACTCCGGCTGACATGGTGAAACCCCGTCTCTACTAAAAATACAAAAAATTAGCCGGGCATAGTGGCACACGCCTGTAGTCCCAACTACTTGGGAGGCTGAGGCAGGAGAATCACTGGAGCCCAGGAGGAGGAGGTGGCAGTGAGCCGTGATCATGCCACTGCACTCCAGCCTGGGCAATAGAGCGAGACTCAGTCTCAAAAGAAAAAGAAAAAAGTTTCATTTTGGTGAATATTTGGGTAAACAGTTCAAAGTTTCAGTTTTATCAGAACTTTACTCTTCTCCCCCTTGACTTCCCAAGGTGGCCTACAGGATACAGGGGAAGCCTCAGGGCAGCATGGGAGGGGAGATCTGTGTGCAGGATTGTGAGCTGTAGCCTGAGTTTTCACTGGCCTCTGCTGCTATGTCTCTGGTGACTTCCAGTCTCCACTGCCCTGTGGGCATCAGCTGCTGAGGTGGTTGGCTGGCAAGCTCATGACTTGTTGCTTTAGCATCTTCACAGAGTTTGATGTCTCATCTTTCATCCCCACTCTTCCATCCCTGCTCTTCTCACCAGCTGACTTAGGAGTGCTTCAGCTCCACTGGTATCTTCAGTACTGCCCATCCTTGGGGTCTTAGCTACATTCTGTGGCCATTCCCTGGCCATCAGCCTACCACAGGGCCTTTGCTT
>NW_012103087.1:505160-505654 GCF_000951045.1 Mandrillus leucophaeus | reverse complement strand
TTTTTAGTACAGACGGGGTTTCACCGTGTTAGCCAGAATGGTCTCGATCTCCCGACCTCATGATCCGCCCGTCTCCGCCTCCCAAAGTGCTGGGATTACAGGCTTGAGCCACCGCGCCCGGCAACCATGCTACTTTCTGCATGCCAGGCAGGGAGCAACAAGAGAACTCTGGAATTCTGACATCCCTACTGTGCAAACTGCAGTGCCCCAGCAGCACTATTGCAGACTCCTCCCAATGCCATGGCCTGCTCCCGAGCCCTGCTGTGTGAGCCTTCTCACAGAATTGGACAGCCTTCCAAGCTAGACCAGGGGAGGTCAACTTCTAGCTTCCTCAGCACTTACCTGGGTACTTCTATGCTTCCCACCTGAGTGTTAAACCCCAAGAGTAGGGGAACACCAACACACTCATCCTGATCTCTGACCTCACCCCCTTCTCCATGAAATTTATGTTTATCTCCCCAGTTCCTATTATCTCTTGGGTCTTAGCTTAAGGT
>NW_012103087.1:501379-502695 GCF_000951045.1 Mandrillus leucophaeus | reverse complement strand
GTCTTTTTTTGGTTCCATATGAACTTTAAAGCAGTTCTTTCCAATTCTGTGAAGAAACTCATTGGTAGCTTGATGGGGATGGCATTGAATCTATAAATAACCTTGGGCAGTATGGCCATTTTCACGATATTGATTCTTCCTATCCATGAGCATGGTATGTTCTTCCACTTGTTTGTGTTAATTTTTGTGTTTTTAGTAGAGATGGCGTTTCACCATGTTGGCCAGGTTGGTCTTGAACTGCTGACCTTAGGTGATCTGCCCGCCTCAGCCTCCCAAAGTGCTGGGATTACAGGCGTGAGCCACCACGCCCATCCAGGAGGATCTCTCGAGCCTGGAAGTGTGAGACTAGCTGTGGTGATAGTGAGACCTGTCTTAAAAAAAAAAAAAAAAATTAGTCTGGGGGTGGTGGCTCATGCCTGTAATCCCAGCACTTTGGGAGGCTGAGGAGGGTGGATCACCTGAGGTCAGGAGTTTGAGAGCAGCCTGGCCAACATGGTGAAACCCTCTCTCTACTAAAAATACAAAAATGAGCTGGGCGTGGTGGTGCACGCCTATAATCCCAGCTACTTGGGAGGCTGATGCAGGAGAATCACTTGAACCAGGGAGGCAGAGACTGCAGTGAGCTGAGATTATGCCACTGCACTCCAGCCTGGGCAACAGAGGGAGACTCTCTCAAAAAAAAAAAAAGAAAAAAAACACAAAAAACAAAACACCATTTACATGTATTATGTGTAGATAACAACATTAAATACATAAAAATTTGATAACATATAGGTAAAGTATTAAAAAATCAGCTCCAGTAGTAAATCTTTATACAGTGAGGAGGGATTGAAGGGGAACAGAAGATCCCCGAAGACCAGTTGGGAGGCTATTTATAGTCCTGGGCAGAGATGACAGGGTCTTGGGTGGAGGGTGGTAGAGTTAGAACGAAAGAGAATGTTGGCCTCAGGAGATATTTAGATGGAAAACTGGACTTGGATTGTCACTAGTGTGACTGGGATAAGTCTCAAGCCTTCCCTGCCTCAATCTCTTCATCTGTAAAATGGGCTAGCAATAACTACTGTTATTTGTATACCCACCACTTAGCAGATGGGTTGGGACAAAGATGGCACACACAAAAATCATTGTTACTATTGTAATTAATAGGGAAGCTCATACATGCCGGCAGAATGAATATTCTGTCAAACTTGGGGTTGAAATTCGCCACCTTCTGGGGCAGAAAAGTGATGGACAACCATGCCTTTGCGAGAATCGACGCCCACACTGCCCAGGAAGTGGCCTCGCGGGCCGGGGTCGCAGCCTGGACCAGCCCCGCC
>NW_012103087.1:494531-496989 GCF_000951045.1 Mandrillus leucophaeus | reverse complement strand
CCCCGGGCCCGAGGGGAGGGCAGGGAGGATCCCAGGTGCGGGCCGAGGAGCCGCAGAAGCGGGAGCCTGGAATCGGAACGTGAGTTGGGGGCTTCCTCTTCAGCGGGGCGCTCCGCTGAGGGGATGCGGGTCCCCGAGCCGCAGCGGCCAGAGGTTTCGGGATGTTAAGCTCTTGGCCTTGGAGGCAAGATTTGGCCCCAGGACCAGAAAGTCGTGGGTTTACCGAAAGGATCCTGGAATGCCCCTCCAACCTGTCGCCATCCCCACCGGCCCTCCCGGGATGGAGGGGAGGGGTTAGAGAGGCTTTGGGGTTCCAGGGAGGGGGCCGGGGCCAACGCGCCGGAGCTGCGGGCAGTGCGGGGCGGAGTGGAAGCCTCGGAAAGTGAGGACTCTTGCAGGAAAGGCTGGCTTGGAGGGCTGTGGCCAGACTGCAGAAGACAATGAGGTTCTCCCCATCATGAATGTGATTATGTTAAGAAATGGAAAGCAGAGAAAGAGAAATGCCATCAGCGATCTTATAGGCCTGACACATCATTTTTTTAGTTTGATGTTTGCTAGTATTTTCATCTAAGCCTTCAGCAGTTACAGAGTTGACCGACGTTTTCCATTTCTCGCTCACATGTACAAAATGCGCCATAATATCATATAGTATTCAGCAATATCATTTCCCCTTAATGAGTAGAGAGTATTCAGCGTAGAAAAATTTAAAAATACAAGCAAAGCAAGAGAAAAATGCCCGCAGTTTTACGGTCTAGAGATATTACCCTTGGATGTATATTCCTGTTTGTGTATACTCTTTAAACGATAGGGCAGATGATGCTCTGATTAGGAGTTTAGTTTTTCCGGGAAACCTTTGAAGGTTTTGAGAAGACAAGTAGCATAATCCGACTGCTATGTAGAGGAAGAGGGCTGGGGAGGAACCTACGAGGTCAGTTACTGTGCTCTTTGCAGTAGCTTAGACTAGGCCCATGGCAGGGAGATGGGGAAGTGTAAACAAATTTTTAAGTGTTTTGAAGGTAGAATGAACAAGACTTGGAAGTGAATTGGTGAGGGAATGGTGGGAGTCTTTGCTTTTTTGATTTTTGTTTTGAGCACCTGAGTGAATGGTGGTGCCGTTTACAGAGATGAAGAATGGAAGAGAGAAATTTGAGGTGGGAAAAATATCGAAATCTATTTTGGATGTATTAAATTTTAGATGCCTGTTAGTTATGAAGTCGGTGTGTTGAGGCAGTTGGATGTAGAGGGCTGGAACTCAAGGAAGAGAGAGGCTACAGCTAGAGATAAAAATCGGAGTGGCTGGGCACAGTGCTCACACATGTAATCCCAGCATTTTGGGAGGCCGAGGCAGGTCGCTTGAGCCCAGAAGTTCTAGACCAGCCTTGGCTACAAGGCAGAACACCATCTCTTTAAAAAAAAAAAAAAAAAAATTGGAGTGATCAGTACATAGATGACATTCAAAGGTATGGTGCTGTGTGAGATCACTGAGGGGAAGAGTGAAGAAGTGAAAGGGGCTCAGACACTCAAATACCTCTAGGTCTGGCAGAGGAAGAAGGTTGAGGAAAGGACACAGGAAACAGCAAGTGAGGTAGGAGAAAAAGCTGGTATCATGGCAGCCAAAAGAGGTATTTCTGGAAGATGTTGAATTGGTCCTTTTATCAGGGCTTCTGAGATGTTCATTAAAGTTGTCAATTGGATTTGGCAACACGGAGGTCATTGGTTTTGGTCATTGGTCTGCCTGTCCATAGTTCTGGAAGTGGGAGGTGGGAACCAGACTAGAATAGTTTAATGGGATGTGAGGAAATGAAACTAATGAGTGCAAATTAGAAAAAAAGTGCCCCTATTTCCATCTGCGCCAAAACTAAACTGGATCGATGAAAAACGGTGTCTTGTGTTTTTTTCATTTATTGATTACTAGTATGTTTGAACATTTTTTTCACATTTATTGGCTATTTGCGAATTTCTTTTCTTGTTCTCTGGCATCTTTTGTTATTTCCTAATTGATTGTCAAAGGTTCTTTAGATATTAAAAATAGGTAGCTTGACATACAGCATTCAGAGCTCTCCCCACATGTTTTTCAGTTTCCAGTGCTTCATGTTCATTCAGCGGATGCATGATAGTTTGCGGTGGGTTATTTTTTATTATAAAATCCATAGGAAGAGGAGAACTAACATGTACGTTGTAGATCTCTGAGTGCAGCCCACGTATGATGTACATTACTCCGTATTTCCTTAGGATAGATTCTCAGAAATAGTTGGTCCTGTCCTTTTCTCATCAACCATGGATTTTTACTTGAATGTTCATTGCCACGTTCTTGGATTGTTCCGCATCTCCCTGCCTTTGGTCCTGCTCTGCTTTCAGTCTGTTTTCTATCATGATAGAAAGTAGATGGTGGGAGTTGATGCAGTTTTCTCACAGAAAACAAGACTTATGAAGCAGATTTTTTCTTTTTTTTCTTTTT
>NW_012103087.1:492823-493931 GCF_000951045.1 Mandrillus leucophaeus | reverse complement strand
TTTTTATTAGCGACGGGGTTTCACCATGTTAGCCAGGATGATCTCGATCTTCTGACCTCGTGATCTGTCTGCCTTGGCCTCCCAAAGTGCTGGGATTACAGGCTTGAGCCACCAGGCCCGGCTGGTCAATATATATGTTTTTTGAGACAGGGTCTGTCTCTGTTGCCCAGGCTGGAGTGCAGTGATGCAACCATAGGTCATTGCAGCCTTGAACTCCTGGGCTCAAGTGATCCTCCCACCTCAGCCTACCAAGTAGCTGGGACTACAGGTACACACCACCATGCCTAGCTAATTTTTTTCTTTTTATTTTTCAGTAGAGACAAGGTCTCCCTATGTTGTCCAGGCCGGTCTTAAACTCCTGGGTTCAAGCAGTTCTGCTTTGGCCTTCCAAAGTGCTGGGATTACAGACACATGAGCCACCACGCCTGGCCTAAAACAGTACGTTTTAAGTTATGTGAATTATATTTCAATTAAAAAAGTGTATCCACACTCTCAAATTAAAACTTGAAAACAAAATACATAACAATCACCATTAAAAGCACTGTGGGTAAAGTTGAAGTGCCTCCCCACTGCATTCTCCTCACCCTCAGCTTTCCTTACAGCCACTTAACAGGTTCCCCCACAGGTCACTCCTCAGACAAGCAGGATAAACAGCCCTTGCCTAGAACTAGTTCTACCTCTCCATGGCTGCAGTCATCAAAGTTCACATGCCTGAACATCTTACAATTACTTTCCACTGGGCTCATATTTCACCTCTATCTTCTCTGCTTACTGAAATGCTCTTCATCCTTCAAGAATCAAATTCCAACTCATCCATGAAGTAAACTCCAGCCTTTGAAAGCTTTTTTTCCCCCCTAACTACCGCAGGACAGACGATATGGAAACAGTCTGCTTCAGGCCAGGTGCGGTGGCTCATACCTGTAGTCCCAGCACTTTGGGAGGCCGAGGCAGGTCGCTTGAGCCCAGAAGTTCTAGACCAGCCTTGGCTACAAGGCAGGACACCATCTCTTTAAAAAAAAAAAAAAAAAAAAATTGGAGTGATCAGTACATAGATGACATTCAAAGGTATGGTGCTGTGTGAGATCACTGAGGGGAAGAGTGAAGAAGT
>NW_012103087.1:491044-492287 GCF_000951045.1 Mandrillus leucophaeus | reverse complement strand
GAGACAGGAGAATTTCTTGCACCCGGGAGGCAGATGTTGCAGTGAGCCGAGATTGCGCCACTGCACTCCAGCCTGGGTGACAGAGCAAGACTGTCTCAAAAAAAAAAAAAAAAGGGAATGATAAAAGTTACCTAAAGTCAGCCGTCCAGGTGCATTAATGGATACAAGCAGTGGCATGGATAATTTAGAAGAGCTGTTTTATCCTACACTCTTCTGTGTGCTAGTTTGCAAGGTGGTAGACAGAGTGCTGGCCAGAATGGATTCTGGGGGCTGACCATATTAGCAAATTGTGTAGTCTTAAAGCCGTTTTATTTATAGGAAAGTTGATGTTTTTGACCTGGAAATATGTAAGACTGAAATAATGAGACAGTGTTTTTGAGCTCAGCTGTCTTTTGCTCAGCTCTTTACATGTCATGTTAGAAATGTCCCACATCATATCAGTCCTAATGACCAGACCTCTCAGCTTCTCACCATTCAGGTCCAGTATAAAATTGTGATTAAACAGATGAGTTAAAGAAAAAGTGATATGTTAGCCAACAAATGGGAACATATTCAAAAGGTTTTGTGTGTCAGACCTGACTTAGAATAATTAGCATAGCAATTTTTTTTTTTTTTTTTTTTGTCAGTACTAACTCTGGCGAGAATCAGAACAGAATCTTCTCTCTCCTAGAGTTCCCTTGGTCTGAGTCTTTCCTTTAACATAGGTTGGTGCAAAAGTAGTTGCGGTTTTTACTTTTGCACCAACCTAATAGATAACTTCTTATTGCTTCTGTTATAAAATGAGCATAATTTGGGAAAGACGATCAGGTGTATTTTATTTTTTCAGTTCTTTGTATCAATGGGAGGTGACAGTGTTATGAGTAGTGTTTAAATAAGTGGAGAAATTTAAATTGACGTTGAAATACACATTTTGGTTCTTTTTATAGGGCTTCTGCGTGCCTAATGATTTTCTCAGTATAATATTAAAATGAATATATATTCTTAGAGTGTACATTGAACAGTCTTTGGGAAGCATGAATGGTGTTGGGGTGAAGCTGCTGCCGTATTTAGTTTTCAAAATAGAATTCCTGAAGTGGATCATATGTATTTGGATTATTGAAAGTTTCATTAAAATATACCTAAAGGGGCCAGGCGTGGTGGCTCATGCTTATAATCCCAACACTTTGGGAGGCTGAGGCAGGCGGATCACCTGAGGTCAGGAGTTCAAGACCAGCCTGGCCAACATGGCGAAACCCTGTCTCTA
>NW_012103087.1:487459-490809 GCF_000951045.1 Mandrillus leucophaeus | reverse complement strand
AAAAAAAAAAAAGCTTTCTAAAGCCCCAACAGTCGGCTTGTGTAGTACAAATCACCTTCATTCTGGATCTTTGGTTTTAGGATTTAGCCTTTGTTAATTCTGCTTGTTTCTTTTTCTGTTGCTGGCAGTAAAACTTTCTGGTTATGATGCATTATACTTTGAATACCCTGCTGGATTGGATTTGTATGTGTATTTGCAGTGAAAGCTGGTCTGCCATTTTCCTCTGATGGTGACTTTTGACCACATTTCCATAGGTTTGGAGATACTGTGTTCTCAACATTGTTAGTTTTTAAATAGTTTGTTATTTTACTTTTAATTTCTTCTTTGAGTCATGAGTTATTAGAAGAGTGTCTTATTTTCCATATAATGGTGAGTTAATATAAATTTTTATTAAGATCGGAATGTGGCTATAATATTTCTACATTTTGCAGTAATTGAGACTTTCTTCATATCTTATTATATGCTTTACATTTTATGAACTTTTTTTTTGAGAGAGTCTCACTCTGTTGCCCAGGCTGGAGTGCAGTGGCGTGATCTTGGCTCACTGCAGCCTCCACCTCCTGGATTCAAGCAGTTCTCCTGCCTCAGCCTCGCAAGTAGCTGGGATTATAGGTATCCACCACCATGCCCAGCTAATTTTTGTATTTTTAGTAGAGAGGGGGTTTTACCACATTGGCCAGGCTGGTTTCAAACTGCCTCCCTCGGACTCAAGTGATCCACCTGCCTCGGACTCCCAAAATACTGGGATTACAGGCATGAGCCACTGCATCTGACCTTAATGAACTTTCATAGATATTTTTAAAAGATTTTTTTCTGTTGGGTTCAGAGTTGTGTGTATTTGTTAAATCTGGCTTGTTAACTACCAGATATATATCTGTATCATCTTTTTTGTTTGTAGTGTTTGTTTTGTTTGAGACAGGGTCTGGCTCTGTCACCCAGGCTGGAGGTGCAATGGCGTGATCTCAGCTTACTGCAGGCTCCATCTCCTGGGCTCAAGCAATCCTCCGACCTCAGCTGCCCAAGTAGCTGGGAGTACAGGTGCTTGCCACTACTCCTAACTAATTTTTGTGTTGTTTGTAGAGACGGGGTTTCGCCGTGTTGCCCAGGCTGTTCTTGAACTCTTGAGCTCAAGTGAGTCACCTACCTCAACTTCCCAAAGTGCTGGGTTTACAAGCGTGAGCCATCATGCCCGGTCTATCATCTATTTTTATATGTTGTCTTAATCTTTTAAATTTTATATAGAGATGTGTGATTTCTTAAACTTTCCTTTTTCTGTTTGTGTGTGTGTATGTATTTTGATACTATATTGTTGGATGTATAGTTTAAGATGTATTTTTGTGATTGTGCCTTTAAATAATGTCATCTTTATCATGTTTTTTTGCCTTGAATTCTGTTATTAATATTGTCTTGCCTACTGTCATTTTGTTTGCATGTGTCTGTGTTTAATAACTTTGTACATTCTTTTAAACATTTAGCTAAAGGGCCTTTGAAGATGTAGCGATATCAACACATAGATTAATGATGAAAACTAATATAAGGTAGTAGTTATGTTCCCTGTGGGCATTTATATTTTGGCAGATATTTTAGTTAATCCTTCATTTATGGCCGGGCATGGTGGCTCACGCCTGTAATCCCAGCACTTTGGGAGGCTGGGGCGGGCGGATCACGAGGTCAGGAGATCAAGCCCATGCTGGCTAACACAGTGAAACCCCATCTCTACTAAAAATATGAAAAAATTAGCCAGGCATGGTGGCGGGTGCCTGTAGTCCCAGCTACTCGGGAAGCTGAGGCAGGAGAATTGCTTGAACCTGGGAGGTGGAGGTTGCCATGAGCCGAGATCACGACATTGCACTCCAGCCTGGGCAACAAGAGCGAAACTCCGTCTCAAAAAAAAATAAAAAATAAAAAAGGTTAGATGGAGCATCAGTAATCCAAAAATCTGAATCTTAAATCTCCGAAATCTGAAACTTCTTAAGCACCAACATGATGCCACAATGGAAAATTTCACACCTGACCTTGTGACTGGTCACAGTTAAAACATACTCAAAACTTTGTGTTATGTTTTGAATTATGTAAAATGTTGTGTAAAATTACCTTCAGGCTCTGTGTATCCACCTGTGTATCCACCTCTGTGTATTTATGAAGCATAAATGAATTTCATGTTCAGATTTGGGTTCCTTCCCAAAGATATCTTATTATGTATATGCAAATATTCCAAAATCCAAAACAGTATGAAATCTGAAACAGTTCTGGTCCCAGGCATTTGGGTAAGGAATACCCAACCTGAATAAAATATTTCTGTCACTCCAGAAAAAGCCTTCATTCCTCTTTCCAGTCAGTCCCCAACACCACACCCCCAACTATGGTTCTCATTTCTTTCACTATAGTTTAATTTGTCTGTTTTAGAACTTAAGTGGGATAATTTAGCTTGTACTCTTGTGTTTGTCTTCTTTGGCTTGCCATAATGATTTTGAGGTTCATTTCTGTTGTTGCTTGCATCAAGAGTTCATTGAGTATACCACGATTTGTTTGTCCATTCTTCTGGTTTGCATTTTTGAGACATTTTTGAAATGTCTCATTGGCGAATGGAAAATGGATTGTAGAGTCTTATTCAGATATTAATAAAGGAACACTGGTTGTCTTGTTTACAAAGGAGAATATATTTTGTTTTAAGACTGTAGAAAGGACAGGGCCAGGAACTATAAAATCATTATCAGCATCTTAGGAATGCCCGTCTGTATGGAAGCAGATGGAAAATGATCGTACGATTCCCCTTCCCCACTTTTTTTTTTTTTTTGGAGATGAAATCTCACTCTGTCACCCAGGTCGGAGTGCAGTGGTACAATTTCGGATTACTGCAGCCTCTGCCTCCTGGGTTCAAGCAATTCTCCTGCCCTGAGTGACTGGGATTGCAGGCACATGCCACCATGCCCAGCTAATTTTTTTATGTTTTTAGTAGAGATGGGGTTTCACCATGTTGGTCAGGCTGGTTTTGAACTCCTGACCTCGTGATCCGCCCATCTCGGCCTCCCAAAGTGCTGAGATTACAGGCGTGAGCCACCGCGCCCAGCCTCCCCTCCCCACCTTTAAACCAGATGGGAAAAGTCTTGAGTGAGAGCCCAAAGATCAGTGGTTCTGATATTCAAATGATGTGAGGCACATAGAATTATTGGAAAGATACCTCATATGATATACAGCAAATCTTTCAAGTGTCTAATTTATCATATTTTACTCCTTTCTCAAGAATTGGGTGCTTTTTTTTTTTTTTTTTTAATGAGATGGAGTCTTGCTTTGTCACCAGGCTGGAGTGCAGTGGCATGATCTCGGCTCACTGCAACCTCTGCCTCCTG
>NW_012103087.1:480136-487409 GCF_000951045.1 Mandrillus leucophaeus | reverse complement strand
ATCTCGGCTCACTGCAACCTCTGCCTCCTGGGTTCAAGCAATTCTCCTGACTCAGCCTCCCGAGTAGCTGGGACTACAGGCACATGCCACCATGTCCAGCTAATCTTTGTCCTTTTAGTAGAGACAGGATTTCACCATGTTGTTGGCCACATCTTAAATGATGTGTTTGCAAAACAGAAGGGTAGAGTTCTAGGACTGGCTTCTAGGGTTCTACATCTTCCCTGACTCGAGAGCTAAGACCTCGAGTTTCCAGTCACTACCTTAACATCATCTTTATGGTTTTTATCATACAATTTTCTTTTCAAAATTATTTTTCTCGGGGTTTTTTAAAAAGTATAAAACATTAAATATTTTGTGTGGGGCCAGGGGTGGTGGCTTACAAATCTCAGCACTTTGGAAGGCCAAGGCCAGAGGATCTCTTGAGGCTAGGAGTTCAAGACCACCCTGGGCAACATAGTGAGACCCCCATCTCTTCAAAAAAAGATTAGTAAGTATGGGCACACACCTGTAGTCCCAGCTACTTGGGAGGCTGAGACAGGAAGATCACTTGAGCCCAGGAGTCCTAGGTTGCATTGAGCTATGCTTGTGCCACTGTACTCCAGTCTGGATGGCAGAGTGAGACTCTGTCTCTAAGAAAGTTTTTTTTGGCTGGGCGTGGTGGCTCACACCTGTAATCCCAGCACATTGGGAGGCCGAGGCGAGTGGATCACAAGGTCAGAGGTTCGAGACCAAGCTGGCCAACATAGTGAAACCTCGTCTCTTCTAAAAATAAAAAAAAATTAGCCGAGAGTGGTGACACACACCAGTAGTCCTAGCTACTCAGACACCTGAGGCAGGAGAATAGCTTGAAGGTTTAGGCCAGGCACAGTGGCTCATGCGCCTATAATCCCAGCACTTTGGGAGGCCGAGGCGGGCAGATCACCTGAGGTCAGGAGTTCGAGACCAGCCTGACCAACATGGAGAAACCCCGTCTCTACTAAAAATACAAAAAATTAGCTGGGCGTGGTGACATGCACCTGTCATCCCAGCTACTCGGAAGGCTGAGGCAGGAGAATCACTTGAACCCAGGTGGGTGGAGGTTGCAGTGAGCCAAGATTGTGCCATTGCACTCCAGACTGGGCGACAGAAGTGAGGCTCTGTCTCAAAAAAAAAAAAAAAAAAAAAGTTTGGTTTTCTTTTTGATTTCTAACCTTTGTCAAAAACTCAGACTTGGTTATGTTATTTGAATGGATAAGATATGTTTTAATTGATAGCATTTACTTCTATAAAGCTTTGTTTTCTTGTGCTCTTTATGGAAACAATCATTTATGTTCTATATTTAAATTGACAGCATTTACTCTTTTTATGAGACAAAGTCTCTGCCTCCCAGGCTGGTGTACAGTGGCGTGATCTCGGCTCACTGCAACCTCTGCCTCCTTGCAGGTTCAGGCGATTCTTGTGCCTCAGCCTCCAGAGTAGCTGGGGCTATAGGCATGCACTACCACAGCCGGCTAACTTTTGTGTTTTTAGTAGAGACGGGATTTCACCATGTTGGCCAGGCGGGTTTCAAACTCCTAACCTCGAGTGATCCACCCGTTTCCTCCCAAAGTGCTGAGATTGCAGGCCTGAGCATCAGCATCTTGCCCACATTTACTTTTTGTAATGAGGCTGTTTTGATGAGATAAAAAGTTTAAATTGGAGAAATGGATGACGGTAGTCTTATTTTAGTCCCAGCATTACATTTATTTCCTTGTTCAGTTTTTATCTCAGAGTATAGAGAAAATTCTTTCTCACAGTCAAATTGTATATGGTAACAGATTTTTTTCCAAACAGTTCATAGTACCATCTCAGTATTTTCAATTTCAGCTGATTCAGAACCTAAAGAGGATTAGCTGGACATTTTGTTTCAAAGTTGAATTGACCATATCTAACAACTGCTCATGTTTCCTTTTCATAAAATCTGCAAGTCAGACAAGAAGAGTCCAGAAGGTAATATTATCATTGGTCATTTGTTACACATTCCGTTCACTTATGTTTTAGATCAGCATGAGAGCATGCCTCAGCAGATGTGCCTAGTCTTAGCTAGCTAGTATTTACTTGCATGTGACGTGTACACATTACATAGTGTTATTCTTGTGTGACAGAGCAGACCTGGATTATTTTGAAATGCCCAGTACAGAGCTAAATCCTCTTAAACGTGTTTATGAGAAGCTCAGATATATGCCCACATGTGACAAGAAAAGCTTTATTCTAAAGGCTGCATGAAAAATGAATTATCTTGGCAGCACAAATGAACTCATTGTTGGTTTCTTCCTTTCTGTCCACCCCCTCCCCAAATTCCTCTCTTTTCTCTTCCTCATCTTCCAGTTTTACAGCAAAAGTCAAAGAGAGGTTTTGTTTTGTTTTGTTTTGTTTTTTTTAAGTCCCTTGAGTGAGGATAAAATAAAAATAACCTCAAGGATCCCCAGCCATTTTAGTGGGAGGCACCATTATTCTTGAGATTACTTGGGAGGTGGGATAAGAATATACAGACTACGAAGTCTGTAGAATGGATAAGTGAAGATGATGCTGGTCTGGGACTCATAGTTGTAGATAATCTCATAAGACTCTTGGCAAACTGTGGAAGACAGGTGCCCACTGAGGAAATAGGATGGTGCAAGGACGAGCTTAGGTATCTACTGGGCTATATCCAGCTCTGATTCTAGGTTTATGTGTAATTAAGTGTTTTTAGATTCCTATCTGCAGTAAGGAAGAATAAATTAAGTTTATTTAATTTTTTAAGGTTGTCTTCTTTATGTAACAGCCCAAGATTTTCTGAGGCTGTCTAAAATTAATTGCAGACCAAATGGAGAAGGCTGAAGAAACAAGAAGACCTTACTTTTACTTTTTAAAAGCTTTAAACATAGAACATAATAGTTGGGTTCTGGGTCTGTCCAAAAATATTCATTTATATTCTGAATTATAGCAGGTAACAGATGAATATGAACAAACATTAAATGGCTTGATTCAAGATGTTTATAAATGCTGGGGGGTTTTAGACTATTTTTAAGGTTAATGATATTACACAATATAACAGCTGTAGGAAAAGTTTTCTCTCAGATGTGGGACTTCCATGTGTAGCATTACATAGTGAGCCACTCTCCTAGCTGAATCAAGTGAGTCTGTTTCTGAGATGGGTGAAAGAACTGGACTAAGGGCTGAGGGACTTTTAAATTGTGTGTGTATGTGTTTTTGTTGTTGTTGTTGTTGTTGTTGTTGTTGTTTTGAGGTGGAGTCTTGCTTTGTCACCCGTACTGGAATGCAATAGCATGATCTCGGCTCACTGCAGCCTCTGCCTCCTGGGTTCAAACGATTCTCATGCGTCAGCCTCCTGCGTAGCTGGGATTACCAGCACGAGCCACCATGTCCGTCTGTTTTTGTTTTTGTATTTTTAGTAGAGACGAGGTTTCACCATGTTGGCCAGCCTGGTCTCAAACTCCTGACCTACGGTGATCCACCTGCCTGAGCCTCCTAGAGTGCCGGGATTACAGGCGTGAGTTACCGCACCCAGCCTAATTTTATTTTAAAACATGCTGTTACCTCAGTAATTCTGCCTTTGGCTAGGTAATCTACCTTAGTGGTAGACCTGAGGTTTGGAAATCAGAGAGCTATTCTGGTCTCTTTCATAGATTAACACTGTAAGGGAAGATCTAACTACCCTGAACCTGTTTCCTTATCGTAATCAATAGGTCCAGGCTGCGAAGAAAGGGAGCCATCAGCCACAAGTAGTTATTGAGCCTTAGGATTATGGCTAATACTAATATAATTTTTTTTTTTGAAAGAGAGTTTCAGTCTTATTGCCCAGGCCGGAGTGCAGTGGCGTGATCTCAGCTCACTGCAACCTATGCCTCCCCAGTTCAAGTGATTCTCCTGCCTCAGCCTCCTGAGTAGCTGGGATTACAGGAGCTCGCCACCACATCCAGCAAATTTTTGTATTTTTAGTAGAGATGGGGTTTCACCGTGTTGGCCAGGCTGGTCTGGAACTCCTGACCTCAAATGATCCGCCTGCCTCAGCTTCCTAACATGCTGGGATTACAGGCGTGAGCCACCATGCCTGGTCATTAGATGTCCTGTAAGTGTAAAATACACACTAGATTTTAACAACTTGGTAAAAATATAAGAACGTAAAATCTCATTGCTGATTTATTTATATCAATTATATTGTTGGGATGATAATATTTTGGATATATCAGTTAGGTAAAATGTATTGTTAAAATTAGTTTCACCCATTTCACTTTACTTTTTCAAATGTGGCTGCGGCTGGGTGCAGTGGCTCACACCTGTAATCCCAGAACTTTGGGAGGCCAAGGCAGGCGGGTCATGAGGTCAGGAGTTTGAGACTAGCATGGCCAACAAGGTGAAACCTTGTCTGTACAGAAATTACAAAAATTAGCTGGGTGTGGTGGTGCATGCCTGTAATCTTAGCTACTCAGGAGGCTGAGGCAGGAGAATTGCTTGAACCCGGTAGGCGGAGGTTGCTGTGAGTGAGATTGCACCATTGCACTTCAGCCTGGGCAATAGAGTGAGACTACGTCTCAAATCAATCAATCATTCAGTCAGTCAGTCAGAAATCTGGCTGCTAGAAAATTTAAATTCTGTATATGGCTCATGTTATATTTTTATTGGACAGCACTGGTCTGGATGATATTTCTGAAACTGACTCATGAAATATGTATCAGTGCTTAATGAAGCATTTTGCAAGAGGAGCACTATCCAGTAAACTTGTGCAGTGATGTGAATGTTTTGTATCTACACTGAACAATGTAGTTGCTACTAGCCACGGTGACTCTCGAGCACTTATTTTTTTGAGATGGAGTCTTGCTCTGTCGCCCAGACTGGACTGTAGTGGCGCAATCTCGGCTCACTGCAACTGCTGCCTCCGGGGTTCGAGCAGTCTCCTGCCTCAGCTCCCGAGTAGCTGGAACTACAGGCGCCCACCACTACGCCTGGCTAATTTTTATAGTTTTAGTAGAGGCGGGGTTTCACCATATTGGCCAGGCAGGTCTCGAACTCCTGTCATTGTGATCCACCCACTTCTGCTTCTCAAAGTGCTGGGATTACAGGCATGAGCCACCACGCCTGGCCCAGAATTTTAAATTGTTTTAAATTTTAATTTAAATAGCCCCATAAGGCTAGTGGCTAATGTACTGGGACAATGAAGGTCTAGAGGATTTATGGGATATTTTTTTTTTAAATGAGATTATTTTATTCAAAGACTTGTATACCTAGGACTTGTTTACCATATTGCAGACTTGTTAATTAGTTTAATATAAGTCTATAGATTTGTGTTTATTTTAATAATGATCAGTAATAGTGACACTTGCTAAGTACCAGAGAAAGGATTTGTGTAATCAGTTATTTATTGAGCCTTTAACTGTGTTGCTTATGTCTTCTAATATGCTAAATGCTTAGTGAATTCTAAGACACTGTGTGGGCTAACCATGTTTTCATCGAAGTCTGGTTCCTTTTTTTTCTTTATGAGGGCTCTTCTGTGAAAGCCAGGCTCCTTTTGAAAAGTCTAAACAATGTGCTACTTTGTTCAAGGATTTTCTCTTGAAGGGGAAACCGATGCTTGTTAACAGATGATTATGATTTTTTTTTTGGTGGAAACTTTTAAAATTATGCTTTTGGTCTTAAAAGAAATATGTATATGCGTGTATATACACATACACACAGAGTTGCAAGTACCAGTATTATGTAATATTTATTTATTTATTTTGTAGATACACAAACATTCGTAAGTACTGGTATACAGTATTACTTATTAACAACCCAACTATTTAACTTAATAATTAAAAATTATTAATTTATTATTGCTTCACAGTGAAGAACCGAATGTCATCATGTCTGGAATCAAGCGAACCATCAAAGAAACCGACCCTGATTACGAGGATGTATCTGTGGCCCTTCCAAACAAGCGGCATAAAGCAATTGAGAATTCAGGTAGAAATTAACCTGCCTTAGGAAATTATTTCTTTATTGACATATGCCTCTGCTAGCAGACTTATAGGAACTAGAATGAAATGAATTTCCACTGTTGTGTGTAAGTTGAAGGGGTTTATGAGAGAGATTAGCTAAGGGGTCTGTTTAATAGTAATACACCATGTGTGCCATAAAAAGTGGAAGAAGATCTGGCAGGAACATGATCAAGTAGACAGTGAAAGCGAGACAAGCTGTTAGTTTTAGCGATCATTGTATGTTAGGTGTAATCATAAAGTCTATGATAGGTATAAAGGTGTGCTATAATTGTGAGATGGTCATAGGTGGTACATGGTTTTTAATTTTAGTAGGCAACATTTTAATGTGTATAGAAAAAAATGATTCATCAAACTTGTAGTTTCATAGCTACAAGGATAAAGCTAAAATTATTTTTAAATGCTTAATTGTGTTAATTAAATGTGTCATATGGTTCTCAGGTGTGGCAGGTATCTTGAAGGCATATGAATGGTGGAAGATTAGGAAACATCTATCCAGTTCAACCCCTGTACTTAGCTGACAGTGGGTAAATTAAGATTCAGAGACATCAGATTACTTACCTAACATCATATAAGTAGTTGAAGAGCAAATCATCAACCGGGTGTCTGTTGTTCCTCAGAATGTCTTTAAGCAAGCTAAAAAATATTGCTAAATTTACATTTTTAAAACAGATTATTACCGAACTTCATTAATGTTTATTTAAGTAATCTACCTAAGTTAATACTTTTAGCAGGGTAAAGAAGGCGTCAAAAAGTTATAGCTCAGATGTTGCAGTTCCACAAGGATCTGTAGAGTGGAAGTGGTGAAGAAAATTCCTATTTCTGTAAGAGCAGTGAAGTCCTACATATTCCCAAAAGGTCTGTCTAGAAGGAAAATTGTTAAATCCAATCCCAAATAATGAAAACATTTCCCTGCAATTTCCCCCCCTCATTCAGCTGTAATTTTAGGGGAAATACCATTTCCTTTCAGTAACAAGCCAAATAAATGTCAAAGTATTATGTAACTGAATTCATTACCCAAGAGCTTCACATGGCATAACTTTTTAAAATAAAAACAAGAATAGGGAAAAGTGACTGTTTTAATAACATCGTAACTTCAGTTTAAATTGAATGTAAGTTCCAAAATACCCCCATTCAAGCAGGGGCAGTTTTTTGCCTGCTACTGAGTGACAATATGCTATTCTTTTTCTTGGTGTCTAATGCTCACCTTTTTTCCCACCAGAATTTTTCTCAAAGTAGATTTGGTAGGATGCCTCTCTTTGCATATGTTATTTTGTTTT
>NW_012103087.1:474739-476891 GCF_000951045.1 Mandrillus leucophaeus | reverse complement strand
GTAAATGAAAAGTATCTGCTCCTTTATCCTAGTAATCTGTCTAAATTCAGGCATAGGGGTTAGGATTGACCTGAAATAGGAGTATGTCTTCCTATTTGATATTTTGATAATTTCAGCATAACTTTCATTTGTTTTTTTTTTTTTTTCTTTTTTTACTTTCTTTTTCCTAAGTGTTTTCAGCTAGAATTAGTCTCCGCTGAATCATCTCTGGAGTAGTGCTGGCTCCCTGGGAACCAGGGAAGGGCTGGAGGCTAACAGTAAATGGTGCTTGTCCTGTTTAGGCCTTCATGTTACTCATGTTACATGCTCTAGGGGCACCTGGTATTCGTGCTGTTCCTGATGCTGTCTTGTAGAAACTAAAGCATTGTTTGAGTTGAATTGTAAACGGTAGACAGGTGCTTTTAGTGTAGCACAGTTTCCAAGATGCATGTTAGAATCGTATTCATTTTCCTAGGGCTACCATAACAAATTACCTACCATGAGCTTTGTGATGTAAAAGGATGGGTTTATTATCTCACTATTCTGAAGTCTAGAAGTCCAAAATCAAGGTGTCAACAGGGCAGTGCTCCCTCCGAAGGCTCCAGGGAAGAATCTTTCCTTGCCTCTTCCAGCTTCTGAAGGTTGCTGGCAATCCTTAGTATTTCCCTGCTGTAATTTCTGCCTCTGTCATGATGTGGCTGTTTTCCCTCTGTGTGTCTTCTCTGCGTGTCTCTGTCCAAGTTTCCCTCTTATAAGCGAGGAGGACTTCACTGACTTCACCTTAACTTAATTACATGAGCAATGATTCTATCTTTGAATTGTTAGCATTTCTGATCTGTGATATTTGATAGTCTAGAAATACGCTGATTTTATCCTCTTATGTTCTGATTAGGATTTATTCAAATATATTTAGGTATGCTTTTGTCTCGTGATCGACCGTTTAATTATTTTTAGTTTTCAGTGGCAAAACATATTTATAGCTCTGAAAAACCTTTATTATTCAAATTCAAGAACTTTGTTGCTTTGAAACACTAGCTTCTGCTTCCTTTTTTCTTACTGAAACCATTAGTTTAATAACACAGTTTTTAAAAGCTAGGCTTCCTAGAAACATGACTATAGTGTTATCACATTGTAACAGAATACACTTTATTTTGTATGCAAGTAACTAAGACACAGAAAAATTCCATAGATGTCTGTACTGAACTGAAGGCAAACTTTATACATCAGTATCAGTCATTCAAAAATATTCTCTAATACATTTTACTCCTGTGTGGGGACCATTTTATATATACAGCTTTTTATTTTTATATTTCTTTCAGGGATATTTTATTTAGAGCAGTTGATATGTTTGTGTAAAGCAATGTGAGACTTTTAAAGTCAGATTTTATTTTCTATGTTAACATGTATTATTTCTTATTTACCTCCGGAAGACCCTACATCTCTAGCTGTTTGTGTTAGAAGCTTTACATAATTATTATCATTCTAATTTTTGTTTTGTTGGTTTAGGCTGTGTTAAGGGGTTGGGATATCATTTTATGAATGTGGGGAGATTTTGAAAGATTTTAAGCATGATCCTGTAATAGATGAGGTTTTGGAGACATCAGATTTTTACCTGCTTTTGATGGATTTGATTAAAAATTTATTTGGTTGCTTTCATTTTTTTGTAGGGATCAAAGACATGTGATACAATGGTTTTTAATCATCCTGCTATCAAGAAATTTTTGGAATCACCATCTAGGTCATCATCTCCTGCCAATCAGAGAGCAGAAACACCATCAGCCAATCATTCAGAAAGTGATTCTTTATCTCAGCACAATGACTTCTTATCTGACAAAGATAATAACAGCAATATGGATATAGAGGAGAGACTCTCGAACAACATGGAGCAGAGACCAGGCCGAAATACTGGAAGAGTATGTAGTTGGGTGGATGTGGGAGGGAGCCACAGGAGAAGGGAACTAGTATTTACTAAAATACGTGCTTGTTATCTCACTGAACTGTCACAGGAATCTTAGGAAATAGGTTTGTTTTCCTTTTATAATGGGGATACCAAATCTTTTTTTTTTTTTTTTTTTTTTGAGACGGAGTCTCGCTCCGTCGCCCGGGCTGGAGTGCAGTGGCCGGATCTCAGCTCACTGCAAGCTCTGCCTCCCGGGTTCACGCCATTCTCCTG
>NW_012103087.1:471407-473519 GCF_000951045.1 Mandrillus leucophaeus | reverse complement strand
CAGGCTGGTCTCAAACTCCTGACCTCAGGTGATCCACCCATCTGGGACTCCCAGAATATTGGGATTACAGGTGCGAGCCACCATGCCCGGTCCCCAGTATTGTATTTTATAGCTATTTCCCTCCCCCCAGGATCCAGTCCAGGTCATACAGGGCATTTAATTGTCATATCTCTTTAGTCTCTCCCAGTCTCCTCAACCCTTTCCTTGTCTTTCTTGTCTTTAATATTTAAATAGCATAGGCCAATAACTTTTATAGAATGTCTTTCAGTTTGAGTTTGTCTAATCTTTCCTTGTGAGTAGATTCAGCATTTTTGGCAGGAATACCACAGAATGATGTGCTCTTTTTAGGGCATAATACCAGAAAGTACACGAGATCACTTTATACCAATATTAGTGGTTTCAGTTTTTCATCACTTGGTTAAGGTGATGTCCACTAGGTTTCTCCACTTTAGAGTTACTATTTCTTGGATTTCTTTTGTTGCTTGCTGATGTAAAGGCAGTCACTGATTAATTAGGACTTAGATGTATTTTATGTTCTTTGTACAGCTCGAGATGCTGCTGTGCAGAAGATTGAGACTATTATCAAGGAACAGTTTGCTCTTGAAATGAAGAATAAGGAACATGAAATTGAAGTCATTGACCAGGTATAATGATGATAAATTGAAAAAAAACACCAAAGCTATTTTGAAAAAAATTTTTACATGATTGAAAAATAATCTGTTGAGATGGAGTCATAGTTTGCTTTATCCTCTTTGCTTTTTTTAAATAGCTTTCTTGTTTTGGGGAGAGAAAAATGCTATTTTTTAAATAATGCAATTGCAGAAAGGATTGAAAAAATATTACCTGGAATTCCATTCAAAAAGATAATCTTCTGATAGCACAGCAGGGTGACTACAGTCAACAATAACTTATTGTACATTTAAAAATAATTAAAAGAGTAAAATTGGATTGTTTGTAACACAAAGGATAAATGCTTGAGGTAATGAGTATCCCATTTACCTTGATGTGATTATTTATCATATGCCTCTATCAAAATATCTCACATATCCCATAAACATGTACACTGTGTCCCCACAACAATTAAAAATAAAGTTTTTGAAAAAAAGATAATCCCTCTTTGCTCTTGTGCTCACGTCTTTGTGGATTTTTTTCAGTGAATATACACATATGAATGTACATATTCATTGCAACACTTGTCTTTCTTTTAAATCTTTGTGAATCTGATGGATGGAAAAGGTCACTTTTATTTGTTTTTCTTTTGATTGTTAGAGAAGTTGAGAAGTTGAGCTTTTTTCTTCAGTCATTCACATTTCTTATTTTGTGAATTGTTTGTACATCTCTTTTGTAATTGCCATTTTTTAAAGTAATGAGTTAACATTTGTTTTTAGCGACTGATCGAAGCAAGAAGGATGATGGATAAACTGCGTGCCTGCATTGTAGCAAACTACTATGCTTCTGCAGGTCTTCTAAAAGTTTCTGAGGTAAGCATTCCTCTTTCTAGCCACTCATATTTGTTGTCTGAGGGGAAGTTATGTCGATATGGAATCCCTTGCATCTGAAACATTTCTTTTTGTTTGTTTTTTGTTTTTTCTTTTTTGAGATGAGTCTTGCTCTGTCACCCCGGCTGGAGTGCAGTGGTGTGATTTTGGCTCACTGCAACCTCTGCCTCCTGGGTTCAGGCAATTCTCCTGCCTCAGCCTCCCGAGTAGCTGGGATTACAGGTGTGTGCTACCATGCCTAGCTCATTTTTGTATTTTTAGTAGAGATGAGGTTTCGCCATATTGACCAGGCTATTTTTGAACTCCTGACCTCAGGTGATCCACCCACCTCAGCCTCCCAGAGTGCTAGGATTACAAGCATGAACCACCGTGCCTGACCTGAAACATTTGTTACATTGACCTTCAGAATCCAAGAAGCCTAGCCTACTTCCTGGGAATATACATAGACTATACATAGACTTACCAATCATTGTGTTCAGCCGTAGTCCTTCGTCATGACTTTCCACATTGTCAATAATCCTAAGTAATATTTTTTCCATTTTTTTTTTATTTGTTTGTTTTTTTGAGACGGAGTTTCGTTCTTGTTGCCCAGGCTAGAGTGCAATGGCGTGAT
>NW_012103087.1:469125-471357 GCF_000951045.1 Mandrillus leucophaeus | reverse complement strand
TGTGATTTTGGCTCACTGCAACCTCTGCCTCCTGGGTTCAGGCAATTCTCCTGCCTCAGCCTCCCGAGTAGCTGGGATTACAGGTGTGTGCTACCATGCCTAGCTCATTTTTGTATTTTTAGTAGAGATGAGGTTTCGCCATATTGACCAGGCTATTTTTGAACTCCTGACCTCAGGTGATCCACCCACCTCAGCCTCCCAGAGTGCTAGGATTACAAGCATGAACCACCGTGCCTGACCTGAAACATTTGTTACATTGACCTTCAGAATCCAAGAAGCCTAGCCTACTTCCTGGGAATATACATAGACTATACATAGACTTACCAATCATTGTGTTCAGCCGTAGTCCTTCGTCATGACTTTCCACATTGTCAATAATCCTAAGTAATATTTTTTCCATTTTTTTTTTATTTGTTTGTTTTTTTGAGACGGAGTTTCGTTCTTGTTGCCCAGGCTAGAGTGCAATGGCGTGATGTTGGCTCATCGCAACCTCCACCTCCCAGGTTCAAGTGATTCTCCTGCCTCAGCCTCCCGAGTAGCTGGCATTACAGGCATGCTCCACCATACCTGGCTAATTTTTTTGTACTTTAGTAGAGACGGGTTTCTCCTTGTTGGTCAGGCTGGTCTCAAACTGCTGACTTCACGTGCTCCGCCTGCCTCGGCCTCCCAAAGTGCTGGGATTACAGGCGTGAGCCACTACGCCTGGCCTTTCCTTTTTACTTAATTCTTCTCCTCCTAATTGTTAGTATTGAGACCTTGTTGCAACTGGCCCTAGTGCCTCCTCACTTGATTGTGGTCCACTTTGGAGTAATTTATAAATAGATTGAATTTTCTTTGACCTTTTAGTCTAGTGAATGGCAATGGCAATTTTTAGTTTCAGATTTACCTTGTTTAATGAGCCCTGAGTTCTACTTTTTCTTTTCTTTTCTTTTCTTTTTTTTTTTTTTAAAGAGATAGGGGTATCGCTCTGTTGCCAGGCTGGAGTGCAGTGGCTATTCGCAAGCACGATCATAGCTTCACTGCAGCCTCCAACTTCTGGGCTCAAGCAGTCCTCCTGCCTCAGCCTCCTGAGTAGCTAGTACTGCAGCTTTGTTTCTCTAGTTTTTTAAGATTTAAAATGGTCCTCCTACCTTTTTACGTCCATGATACTGACTTTCGAAGAGGCCAGGCCATTTATGAATATCTCAGATTTTGGATTTATGATTTCCTTGGATTACTTTTTCATCCTGTCTATTTTCTTGTAAACTGGAAGTCAGGTCTAAAGGCTTGGTTATTAATAGATTTGGGTTAAATATTTCTGGCAAGAATACTTCATAGTGATGCTGTGTACTCGATATTCTAGCATAGGCACCTAGTTCCAGGTTGTCCTGCTGGTGATACTAAGTTTGACCGCTTGGTTAATGTGATCACCACTAGATAATTCCAACTGTAAAGGAATGTTTTTTTCCAGTTTAGTTTTTGACAGGTAAATGAAAAGTATCTGCTCCTTTATCCTAGTAATCTGTCTAAATTCAGGCATAGGGGTTAGGATTGACCTGAAATAGGAGTATGTCTTCCTATTTGATATTTTGATAATTTCAGCATAACTTTCATTTGTTTTTTTTTTTTTTTCTTTTTTTACTTTCTTTTTCCTAAGTGTTTTCAGCTAGAATTAGTCTCCGCTGAATCATCTCTGGAGTAGTGCTGGCTCCCTGGGAACCAGGGAAGGGCTGGAGGCTAACAGTAAATGGTGCTTGTCCTGTTTAGGCCTTCATGTTACTCATGTTACATGCTCTAGGGGCACCTGGTATTCGTGCTGTTCCTGAGGCTGTCTTGTAGAAACTAAAGCATTGTTTGAGTTGAATTGTAAACGGTAGACAGGTGCTTTTAGTGTAGCACAGTTTCCAAGATGCATGTTAGAATCGTATTCATTTTCCTAGGGCTACCATAACAAATTACCTACCATGAGCTTCGTGATGTAAAAGGATGGGTTTATTATCTCACTATTCTGAAGTCTAGAAGTCCAAAATCAAGGTGTCAACAGGGCAGTGCTCCCTCCGAAGGCTCCAGGGAAGAATCTTTCCTTGCCTCTTCCAGCTTCTGAAGGTTGCTGGCAATCCTTAGTATTTCCCTGCTGTAATTTCTGCCTCTGTCATGATGTGGCTGTTTTCCCTCTGTGTGTCTTCTCTGCGTGTCTCTGTCCAAGTTTCCCTCTTATAAGCGAGGAGGACTTCACTGACTTCACCTTAACTT
>NW_012103087.1:465618-467415 GCF_000951045.1 Mandrillus leucophaeus | reverse complement strand
TCCTGTCTCAGCCTCCCAAGTAGTTGGGATTACAGACATGTGCTACCATGCCTGGCTAATTTTTTGTATTTTTAGTAGATACAGGGTTTCACCATGTTGGCCAGACTGATCTCGATCTCCTGACCCTGTGATCCGCCTGCCTCGGCTTCCCAAAGTGCTGGGATTACAGGCGTGAGTTACCATGCCTGACTTAAACCTTAATGTTTCTGATTTTACAGCCTGGGGATTCTGTGCACAGCACAGCTCTTGGATGCTGTTTACATAGGTGTGAAAGAAACCTTCCAGCTCGGCAATTCTGTGCTCTTGCTCAAGGTCTTTCCACTCTGTCATATTTATTCTCTCGAGAGCTGTCGTTCTTCAACAGTTTCCTGTGAGACTTTATATTCTAAGATGCTTTAGTAGATGGAGGAAGTTTGACAAACAAACAGAATTGAAAAACATTGCTCTTTGATCCTGCCAATTTGCAATTTGAGCTCCCATCTCAAGCTACTCTGAACTTCTTGATAAAATTTTTGGCTATAGAGTTATTATTGGATTAGAGCAGTGATTTTTCTCAGCCAGGTGTTCTGTGATAGAGAAAATTTCCAAGTTACTTTCCACATACTTAGACATCAAGAATTTGATTTATTTTTGATAAAAAAAAAAGTTTGCATTTATTTTTCTGATTATAAATTTGTATGTGTTCATTTTTCAAAATTGTTAAATACAGAAAAGTAAAAAAGAATAGAGAAGTTCATTCGTGAGGCTACCACCCCCAAAATCAGAACTCTTCACTATTTGGATTTACCTTACCTTTCCAGTATTATTCCTGAGCAAATATTACATGTGTTTTTCTTTTTTTTAGTTAAAAAGAATTTAGGAGGCTGGGCGCGGTAGCTCACGCCTGTAATCCCAGCACTTTGCTAAGTCAAGGCAGGCGGATCACCTGAGGTCAGGAGTTCGAGACCAACCTGAATAACGTGGTGAAACTCTGTTTCTACTAAAAATACAAAAATTACCTGGGCTTAGTGGCGGGCACCTGTAATCCCAGCTACTCGAGAGGCTGAGGCAGGAGAATCACTTGAACCCGGAAGTCGGAGGTTGCACTGAGCCGAGATCGCGCCATTGCACTCCAACCTGGGTGACAGAGTGAGACTCCGTCTCAAGAAGAAAAAGAGAATTTAGGGCATAATGGTCATAGAAACTTAACATGTTTTATACAATACATGGTCATTTCTGTATGTATTTATATAACAAACATTTAGCATTTACTACGTACCAGACACTTACTTCTCATTGAACATTTTTGAGTATTACAAAAGGTTAAAAAGAAGGTAAATTCCATTGACCCCTTTCTCTCTTTCTATTCCCGTTTCCCAGAAGTAACCGGTGTAACAGTTTTTTGTGTATTCTTCCAAATCCTGTTTGCATATCCAAAGCAGATGTATGTAACTATTGAAAACACACCGGGAGTTATAGTATATAAACTTTGTATAAATTAAGGCAGCTTTTGTAGTAAATTGTTTTAATGCTTTGAGAGGTGCCACGAAGCCAGAAAATTTTGTAAATTAAAAAAAAAACTTAGTTATTCCATTTATACTTTTTATGATGTTGTGATTTCTGTCCTATTGAAAATTGTTCAAAATGAGAATGGATGTTGATTATGATTTTTTTCAGGATGCTTCTAGTGTTACTGGCTCCCATAAAACAGAACAGCGGAATGCTGATCTCACAGATGAGACTTCGCGACTTTTTGTAAAGAAAACAATAGTAGTGGGCAATGTGTCCAAGTGAGTATCCAGTTGAATTTATTTTTAT
>NW_012103087.1:462134-464278 GCF_000951045.1 Mandrillus leucophaeus | reverse complement strand
GGAAGGCAAGGGAGAAGCAAAGTCATGTCTTAAGTGGAGGCGGGCAAGAGAGCTTGTGTAGGAGAACGACCCCTTTTAAAACCATCAGATCTTGTGAGACATATTTATTATCACGAGAACAGCATGGGAAAGACTCATCCCCATGATTCGGTTACCTCCCACTGGGTCCCTCCCAGGACGTGTGGGAATTCTGCGAGCTACAATTCAAGATGAAATTTGGGTGGAGACACAGCCAAACCATATCAGCCATTTACTTGTGATTGGCACATCCAAAGCTGAAACCAGATTCTTCTCCCTGGAAAACCTATTTCCTGCTCTTTTGTTTTGTTTTGAAATGGAAGGATGTAAGTATGATGGCTTTCTTTGACTTTTTGTTGTTGTTCTTCGAAACCTTACTTCAGGTCTTTTTTTGTGACTCTAAGGCAAACCAGAGAGGTTTGTATCTAACAAGTCATTGAGACATGAGAATAAAGTAGGTAAGTCTTTTCGGTCACCCATTTATGTTTATACTTGGGCATAATACTCTTATTATCCTGGTGTTACAGTAGGAAGAGACCTCAGGGAATGTTTTTTCAAGCTCTTTGTTGCTTCAAAAGTGAACCAAGGTCCAGAGATCGGAGTCTCTGCGTTAGTGTGTCTGCCATTATTTCCCTGAGAATAAAATAGGGCTTGGTAAAAATTTCGAAGACATGAGCTCTTACACAAATATATTTCACCAATTGTGTCCATGTGTGTAAATTTGGAAGAACTCTTGACTACTATGAACCAGTTCTGTCTTTAGGGGCCTTAGCGAATTCCGAAAAATGTTGATTTGGTTGCCCAAACTGAAATGTTTTTAGTTCGTAACAAAAGGTTGCTGAGCAGATCTTAAAGGCAGAATTCCTCCAAGCTCCAGAGCCATGTACTTGAACAGTATGATCTCAGGCTGTCTTGGAACAGCTTCATCATTTTTGCCAAGTGTCTAGGGATAGATAAGTACGTTATAAATCCTCCAAAAACGTGAAAATGTTAAGTAAATATTTGACCCTAATGTAAATAGATGGAAGGGTTTAAATTAATTTGATGGAGGAAAATTGATTGCAGTGGTTAGGATTCTAATTGGTAGCAGTTTAAACTAGTTTTCTCATGAAGTTTTATTTGCTGATCCCCCCCCCATTAGGCATATTCCTTCTATGCTCTCTCTTCGTGATTTTTATCATATTATATGGCCATTTTCTATTTTCATATATTTTTCTCAAATCAGACTGCAATCTCTTTAGGGTAGAAACTATGTCTTGTCTGGTTTTGTTTTGTTTTTTCGAGACAGAATTTCACTCTTGTTGCCCAGGCTGGAGTGCAGTGGTGTGATCTCAGCTCACTATACCCTCCACCTTTGGGGTTCAAGCGATTCTCCTACTTCAGCCTCCCAAGTAGTTGGGATTACAGGCATGCACCACCACACCTGGATAATTTTGTATTCTTAGTAGAGATGGGTTTCATTGATTATTCTCATTGATCAGGCTAGTCTTGAACTCATAAACTTGGGTGATCTACCCGACTTGGCCTCCAAAAATGCTGAGATTACAGGCGTGAGCCACCGCGCCTGGCCTTGTCTGGCTTTGTACTTTACAGTGTATATTTAGTAAATATTTGATTGACGAATACATTGATATATTTATGAAAGGAAAAAATAAACATAACATACACAAACCTGGCAAAATTAATTTTAAAAATTACTCAAAGAAAAAAGAGAAGGCACAAATAATGTTAGAAATAGAAAAGAAGACATAACTACAGATGCCGTACTATTTAAAGAGATAAGAAACTATTAACTTCTTTATGCCAATACATTTAAAAATTTAGATGAAATGATTGTTTACCCCCAGTTTTCTTGTGGCCTACTGGGTCTGCCTGAATTTCCAGACCTGGCTTTTTCTGGGCCAAACTGTCTTGTAAAGATGCCATCTCTCCCCAAATCGATCTGTAGATATTCCGGTTAAAATCCCAACAGGGTTCATGACTTTCATAGGCTGGAAGGTAAAGGGCCAAGATCGGTCAAGAACACTCCTCAAGAGCTAGGCTAGGCAACTTGGCCCCCCCTTATTAGGAAGGATTAGCACTAAGCATAAATGAGCATTTAGAAGGCCTGACCATATTTTCTACAC
>NW_012103087.1:457596-459609 GCF_000951045.1 Mandrillus leucophaeus | reverse complement strand
CCTCATGATCCGCCCGCCTCGACCTCCCAAAGTGCTGGGATTACAGGCGTGAGCCACCGCGCCCGGCCTAGAGACTTTATTAGGGTAATTTTGCTCATTAATGAGCAAAGTCAGAATTTGAATCTAGGTCTCCTATTTTTCTTTTCTTTTCCTTTTTTTGAGATGGAGTTCTGCTCTTGTTGTCCACGCTGGAATGCAATGGTATGATCTCGGCTCACCGCAGCCTCCACCTCCCAGGTTCAAGCGATTCTCCTCCCTCAGCCTCCGAGTAGCTGGGATTACAGGCGTGTACCACCTCGCCTGGCTAATTTTGTATTTTTAGTAGAGACGGAGTTTCTCCATGTTGGTGAGGCTGGTCTCGAACTCCTGAACTCAGGTGATCTGCACACCTTGGCCTCTCAAAGTGCTGGAATTACAGGTGTGAGCCACCGCACCTGGCCTTTTTTTTTTTTTTTTTTAATCCTTTTATTACTCTTTTTATACAAATGGCCACAGGGTCAGGGGACCTAGGTCTCTTATTTTTCATTTGGGTATTATTTTCTCTGTACTGCCTCTATATTGTGCCATTCTGCCTTGCCTTGCACAATATCCACAAATATCCACAAAGGATAAATAAGGGGAAGGTGTTTGTTCCAAAATATTGCTAGAGAAGAGGCAGTATAATAACCCCTACACTTGCTTGTGTAGTTTGTAAAATACGCTAATCGTTAGGTATTTGAAAGCCAGTAGAGAATGGTAAATCCTCAGATACTGCCCTCAACTCGAATGTTCAAATCTTCATTTTGTCTCTACATTTACATTCCTGCATTAGCCATTGTTTTAGTTGGTTTTCACACTGTTAAGAAAGACATACCCGAGACTGGGTAATTTATAAAGGAAAGAGGTTTAATTGACTCACAGTGCCACATGGCTAGAGAGGCCTCACAATCATAGCGGAAGGCAAGGGAGAAGCAAAGTCATGTCTTAAGTGGAGGCGGGCAAGAGAGCTTGTGTAGGAGAACGACCCCTTTTAAAACCATCAGATCTTGTGAGACATATTTATTATCACGAGAACAGCATGGGAAAGACTCATCCCCATGATTCGGTTACCTCCCACTGGGTCCCTCCCAGGACGTGTGGGAATTCTGCGAGCTACAATTCAAGATGAAATTTGGGTGGAGACACAGCCAAACCATATCAGCCATTTACTTGTGATTGGCACATCCAAAGCTGAAACCAGATTCTTCTCCCTGGAAAACCTATTTCCTGCTCTTTTGTTTTGTTTTGAAATGGAAGGATGTAAGTATGATGGCTTTCTTTGACTTTTTGTTGTTGTTCTTCGAAACCTTACTTCAGGTCTTTTTTTGTGACTCTAAGGCAAACCAGAGAGGTTTGTATCTAACAAGTCATTGAGACATGAGAATAAAGTAGGTAAGTCTTTTCGGTCACCCATTTATGTTTATACTTGGGCATAATACTCTTATTATCCTGGTGTTACAGTAGGAAGAGACCTCAGGGAATGTTTTTTCAAGCTCTTTGTTGCTTCAAAAGTGAACCAAGGTCCAGAGATCGGAGTCTCTGCGTTAGTGTGTCTGCCATTATTTCCCTGAGAATAAAATAGGGCTTGGTAAAAATTTCGAAGACATGAGCTCTTACACAAATATATTTCACCAATTGTGTCAATGTGTGTAAATTTGGAAGAACTCTTGACTACTATGAACCAGTTCTGTCTTTAGGGGCCTTAGCGAATTCCGAAAAATGTTGATTTGGTTGCCCAAACTGAAATGTTTTTAGTTCGTAACAAAAGGTTGCTGAGCAGATCTTAAAGGCAGAATTCCTCCAAGCTCCAGAGCCATGTACTTGAACAGTATGATCTCAGGCTGTCTTGGAACAGCTTCATCATTTTTGCCAAGTGTCTAGGGATAGATAAGTACGTTATAAATCCTCCAAAAACGTGAAAATGTTAAGTAAATATTTGACCCTAATGTAAATAGATGGAAGGGTTTAAATTAATTTGATGGAGGAAAATTGATT
>NW_012103087.1:452584-454541 GCF_000951045.1 Mandrillus leucophaeus | reverse complement strand
AACTTGGGTGATCTACCCGACTTGGCCTCCAAAAATGCTGAGATTACAGGCTTGAGCCACCGCGCCTGGCCTTGTCTGGCTTTGTACTTTACAGTGTATATTTAGTAAATATTTGACGAATACATTGATATATTTATGAAAGGAAAAAATAAACATAACATACACAAACCTGGCGAAATTAATTTTAAAAATTACTCAAAGAAAAAAGAGAAGGCACAAATAATATTAGAAATAGAAAAGAAGACATAACTATAGATGCTGTACTATTTAAAGAGATAAGAAACTATTAACTTCTTTATGCCAATGCATTTAAAAATTTAGATGAAATGATTGTTTACCCCCAGTTTTCTTGTGGCCTACTGGGTCTGCCTGAATTTCCAGACCTGGCTTTTTCTGGGCCAACCTGTCTTGTAAAGATGTCATCTCTCCCCAAATCGATCTGTAGATATTCCGATTAAAATCCCAACAGGGTTCATGACTTTCATAGGCTGGAAGGTAAAGGGCCAAGATCGGTCAAGAACACTCCTCAAGAGCTAGGCTAGGCAACTTGGCCCCCCCTTATTAGGAAGGATTAGCACTAAGCATAAATGAGCATTTAGAAGGCCTGACCATATTTTCTACACAAATCTAATACCGAAATAAAGACAGGGCCCATAAAGGGGAGTGCTAGAGATACTAGTTTTACCATCATCATGACTTAAGGGAAATGTCATGTTTTGGCTTTCAGAGGGCAGGAAACTAGGTGCAATCTTCTTGGCAACCATGAGAGTCAACAGAAAGGCCCAAAGCTGTAACATCCTGAAACCTGAATGAAATCAACCCGAAGGCTAGAGGTTCCCTAACCTAGGAAATAAAAATATGCCAGTTTATTTCCACCTTATGTATTTATTTGGCAGGAAAAACAAGTTTGCCTTTTTTTAAAAATTGCACACCAAATAAGCAGAACAACACAAACTTTTAACAGAATGTCCCTTAAACCAAATTCGTGTTTTATTTATTTTATTATTTTGTTTTAGTTCATTAATTTTATTGTAATTTTTTGAGGTAGGGTCTTGCTCTGTCACCCAGACTGAAGTGTAGTGATGTGATTGTAGCTCACTGCAGTCTCAAACTCCTGGACTCAGGCAGTTGCTCCCACCTCATCAGCCTCCCAGCTAGCTGGGACTACAGTTGTGGGCCACCATGCCCAGCTGAGTTTAAAATTTTAGTTGGGAGGATTGTAGTTATAGTTGTAGTTCACTCTTGGAGATTACTGTCTCACTGAGCAGGCATTGTCTTCTTCTATTCAATTGTTACCACACTAATTATATTAGCTGATTTTGCTCCCCTCTGGAAATAGCTAAACATGGGGATGGGGTCTTGCTATGTTGCCCAGGCTGATCTCTGACTCCTTACCTCGAGCAATCCTCCCGTCTCAGCCTCCCGAAGTGCTGGCATTGTAGTGTGGACCAGCCACTGCATCCAACCACAACTATGTTTTAGAAAGAAAGAAAAACAAAATGATTAACTTGCAAAGACTCATTTTGTTTAGGTGATGTAGCTGTTAAATATTGCAGGAATTTTAACCTTGTTTTTAAGTTTAAGTAGGAGTTAATTATTTTGTTAGGTTTTTGAAGGACAAAAATAAGTCAAGTTTCTTTTTTCTTCTTCTCTAGGTATATACCTCCGGATAAGAGGGAAGAAAATGACCAGTCAACTCATAAGTGGATGGTATATGTCCGAGGGTCCCGTAGAGAACCCAGCATTAATCATTTTGTCAAGAAAGTTTGGTTCTTCCTTCATCCCAGCTATAAACCAAATGACCTTGTGGAAGTTAGGTAAGCACACTTGAGTTATTTAACCTAAATTGAAATACAAATTTATTTTTGAAGTGGAAAAAAAGTGATTTAACTTTAGAACATTTCCTGGAAATGTAGTAATAATTGAGAATTGGCTCTTAGTCAAAATGTAGTTGTAG
>NW_012103087.1:450255-450544 GCF_000951045.1 Mandrillus leucophaeus | reverse complement strand
GAGAAGACAACGTATATAGGAGCAGTGATGGCTGGTGAAAAGTTTTATGGTCAAGAAATAGAAGTCTTCGTGAAGTCAAAGAATAGTTGGATTGGAGTGAAACTGGAAAGATAAGGGTTGGTGGTCAGAAAGTGGAATAGGCTGGGCGTGATGGCTCAGGCCTGTAATCGCAGCTCTTTGGGAGGCCAAGGCGGGCAGATCACGAGGTCAGGAGATCAAGACCATCCTGGCCAACATGGTGAAACCTGTCTCTACTAAAAATACAAAAATTAGCTGGGCATGGTGGCTC
>NW_012103087.1:444865-447021 GCF_000951045.1 Mandrillus leucophaeus | reverse complement strand
TTTTTACCCAGGCTGGTCTCGAACTCCTGGCCTCAAGCAGTCCTCCTGCCTTGGCTTCCCAAAGTGCTGGGATTACAGGTGTGAGCCATGTACCCAGCCTCATTTCATGTTTGATACTGAGTGAATTACTGAATTCATGAAATGGGCCATTCCATTTGGAGGTGGCTGGTTTCGTTTGGAAGTTTTTAATTATATTGAGCAGAGATCTAACTTCCTCTTCTAAACAGTAAGCTTTTCATATGCTTTGTGTACCACTCAGAATCATCATAATCCCTTTTCCTTGTATACTTGTTTAGATATTTGAAAGCAGTTACTGGGTCTCATCCATATTTGTATCAGTTGTCACTCGTGTGACTTTGTTTTGTGTTCCTTTGCCATTCAGGTTGTATTCTTTGGCATACTCCAGTTTATCTATATTCCTTTTAAAATAACCTTTTTAGAACTGAACCTAAAACTCCAGATATGGTGTAACCAATATAAAGTAGGTTAGGACTGTTAACATATGTCCTAGGTTTAATTATAACTCTTACGTTATTTGCAGGACTCTGAAGATGTTTGTTGTGTTAGGTATCTAAAGTAATTTAACCAATAAGGGAGGATTTTTGCAGCTGCCTTGAAACTTGGGGTTAATCTTACTTCTGGATCAAAGCACAAATGTTTTTCTTACACACCCTGACTCTCTTCATCACAGCACATTACCTGACAAAGAGATGGGTGGATTCTGCTCTTATTGAAGCACTTTTTTCACATTTGTTCAGTTGTCAGGACAACCCTTAGCCAAGTTCCTAAAAGCTGCGATTGTAAACTTTGCCTTTTTTTAGGTACAAGATAGTCACTAGATATGTGCTAGGCTCAGGGTTTGATACAGGGATTGTGAAGAGCACAGGACTCTGCCTTTGGGAAACCGCGTGGAGTGTGCCTGCCCTTGGTGTGTGTGAAACTGGAGCGGGCCAGCTCCCCAGAGGAATCCTAGTGAGCCTCTTCCAAACCTTCCTATCTGTTTTATTTCACTCGAATGTAGGAACTCTCTAGAGCAGCACTGTCCAATGGAAATATACTGTGAGCTACATCTGTAATTTGAAATTTTCGAGTAGCTACATTAGAGGAGTAAGTACCCAGAAGAAGTGATGTGGGCATTCCATGCCCTGCACAGTCTGGCAATATCCAGTCATATTATTGTGCATACTAGGGAGAGTGGTCTGGGAAGTGAGGTCTGTCACCTTGGGGATGTAGACTAGCACACAGTGGCTAAAGCATGGCCCTGGAGCCTATTGCTTGAGTTTGAATTCTGGTTCTACTGCTTGTTTCCTGTGTGACCTTGGCAAGTTAGTTATTCAGCCTCACTGTGTCTCAGAGGGGATATTTCATAGTGTGGTTATAAAGATTAAGTAAGTTAATAGTGCTAAAGGGCTTAGAACACTGATTGGGTCATAGCAAAAGTGAAACGTAGGAAAGCAGTGTTTGCTGCCACTCTTGTTGTGGGGAGCAGAGATGTTCATTCTGAAAAGACTTGAGGGAATGCTTTGGTTCTTTTAAAGGGCTTTCATGTGGAGGAAGGATTTACTCTTTGTGATTCCAGATGGCATATCTGGAATTAACATGCAGGAGGTAGAAGAAGTCATTTTATAATAGAGCTGTTCAGAAATGTAACAGAGGGTCTCATGAAGTAGTGAGTTCAGGATCACTCGGAGTGACGCTAAAAGACTGATTGGCCGTTTGAATAAATTAGTCGAGCAAGGAGCTGTACTCCATTCTGTGTTTCTAATAAAGCCATTTTTGTTTAATCTCCATAGTCTTACGGTTTTTCCCTCTTGGCGTCATTGATTTATTTCACCTTCTATGAGGAATCTAGAAATACTGAAGTTTGTTCAGGGGAGGCAGTCCTTTATTGTGTGAAGTAACATATTTTGAAGTATACCATTTCCATAAATAATGTTGTCATAGATCTTAGGTTCTTTTTTTGCTTCTAAAAATACGGTTATGGAGGAATTTCCTGTTAAAAAGCATTGTTCGTTTTTCCTGGCTTTGTGCTGTCTGTCTGTCTTCTCTAGCAGCAGTCTTTCCTGCCTGTTCACTAAAGGTTAGGCCATGTATATAAATTGAGAAGCATACCTAATTTAGCATATTCATTGAGAGAAGTTCAGCATTCAGTGTGA
>NW_012103087.1:442255-444815 GCF_000951045.1 Mandrillus leucophaeus | reverse complement strand
TCTCTTCATCACAGCACATTACCTGACAAAGAGATGGGTGGATTCTGCTCTTATTGAAGCACTTTTTTCACATTTGTTCAGTTGTCAGGACAACCCTTAGCCAAGTTCCTAAAAGCTGCGATTGTAAACTTTGCCTTTTTTTAGGTACAAGATAGTCACTAGATATGTGCTAGGCTCAGGGTTTGATACAGGGATTGTGAAGAGCACAGGACTCTGCCTTTGGGAAACCGCGTGGAGTGTGCCTGCCCTTGGTGTGTGTGAAACTGGAGCGGGCCAGCTCCCCAGAGGAATCCTAGTGAGCCTCTTCCAAACCTTCCTATCTGTTTTATTTCACTCGAATGTAGGAACTCTCTAGAGCAGCACTGTCCAATGGAAATATACTGTGAGCTACATCTGTAATTTGAAATTTTCAAGTAGCTACATTAGAGGAGTAAGTACCCAGAAGAAGTGATGTGGGCATTCCATGCCCTGCACAGTCTGGCAATATCCAGTCATATTATTGTGCATACTAGGGAGAGTGGTCTGGGAAGTGAGGTCTGTCACCTTGGGGATGTAGACTAGCACACAGTGGCTAAAGCATGGCCCTGGAGCCTATTGCTTGAGTTTGAATTCTGGTTCTACTGCTTGTTTCCTGTGTGACCTTGGCAAGTTAGTTATTCAGCCTCACTGTGTCTCAGAGGGGATATTTCATAGTGTGGTTATAAAGATTAAGTAAGTTAATAGTGCTAAAGGGCTTAGAACACTGATTGGGTCATAGCAAAAGTGAAACGTAGGAAAGCAGTGTTTGCTGCCACTCTTGTTGTGGGGAGCAGAGATGTTCATTCTGAAAAGACTTGAGGGAATGCTTTGGTTCTTTTAAAGGGCTTTCATGTGGAGGAAGGATTTACTCTTTGTGATTCCAGATGGCATATCTGGAATTAACATGCAGGAGGTAGAAGAAGTCATTTTATAATAGAGCTGTTCAGAAATGTAACAGAGGGTCTCATGAAGTAGTGAGTTCAGGATCACTCGGAGTGACGCTAAAAGACTGATTGGCCGTTTGAATAAATTAGTCGAGCAAGGAGCTGTACTCCATTCTGTGTTTCTAATAAAGCCATTTTTGTTTAATCTCCATAGTCTTACGGTTTTTCCCTCTTGGCGTCATTGATTTATTTCACCTTCTATGAGGAATCTAGAAATACTGAAGTTTGTTCAGGGGAGGCAGTCCTTTATTGTGTGAAGTAACATATTTTGAAGTATACCATTTCCATAAATAATGTTGTCATAGATCTTAGGTTCTTTTTTTGCTTCTAAAAATATGGTTATGGAGGAATTTCCTGTTAAAAAGCATTGTTCGTTTTTCCTGGCTTTGTGCTGTCTGTCTGTCTTCTCTAGCAGCAGTCTTTCCTGCCTGTTCACTAAAGGTTAGGCCATGTATATAAATTGAGAAGCATACCTAATTTAGCATATTCATTGAGAGAAGTTCAGCATTCAGTGTGAATGAGGCATGTTGCAAATGAGTTTAGACTTACCATTTAGCTTTACTGGAATTTAAATAACCAAAGTTCACATCAGTAGAATTTCCGTTAACTGACTCAAGTCCACCATGCCCCTAGGCTCCCCTGTATCTCTGGCTGTGCGTCCCATTTCAGACTGTCTCAAGTCTACCTTCTCGTTTGACCCCAAGCATGAATGTATACGAACATCGCAGCGGCCTCTCTTAGCTCCTGTGCAACTGGTTTCTTCCATCCAGGCCATTCTAGTTTGCTTTCTTTTCTCTTTGGCTTATAAGGTATTTATTAATTTCCCTGCTTTTAGGCTGCCGTCATACGCAGGAATTTTTCCTGTCCCGGGCTCCGTTGTTAGCTCCTGGCTCTGGGCTCGTTAATTCACATCTGTTACACTCCTCTCAGGTTGTGTTCTTGAACTCTACACTCCCTCAATTCAGTTTTCCAAAAACACCATCTGTTGACTTTCTTTCTCCTTGTCCTTTTCTTTTTGAGATGGAGTCTCGCTCTGTCTCTCAGGCTGGAGTGCGGTGGTGTGATCTCAGCTCATTGCCGCCTCCGCCCCCGGGTTCAAGCGATTGTCGTGGCCTCTCAAAGTGCTGTGATTACAGGCATGAGCCACCGTGCCCAGCCTCCTTGTAATTTTGATATCTTCTCTCATGACTAATTCTAAGCCAGGATTCACAACAAATATTTTTGTTTTAAAAGCATTCTCTCTCTTCCCTATGGACTTAAACCATATTGTTTTGAGTACTTAATGATATCTCAATTAAATTTCTAAATTTCTTTATTATGGAAAATTTCAAACATATACAGAAGTGAAGAGTATAATGAACCCTCTTGTGCCCATCACCAGTTATTAACAGTTTGCTCTTCTTTTCCATCAATTCCCACCCCCCCCCCTTGTTTTTCTTTCACAAATTACATTGTGCTGAGAATTCTCCAGTCCAGTTAGCATGCACACACATTCCTCTCTGGCCACTAAAATCAGTTGTAGTCACTATTCAGGGAAGGTCATATTGTGAACATATGATCTTTCTTTAAGTCTTCTTAGCAGAGAGTTTCAAATAAAT
>NW_012103087.1:440720-441860 GCF_000951045.1 Mandrillus leucophaeus | reverse complement strand
TGGTTCTCAGAAGACAGTGAATTTCTGATTTATCCATTATCAGAAAACTTTTCCTGTGTAGGATGAGAGAGTGAACATGGATGAACGTGTTAATAATATCTGCTTTTCCATAGAGAGCCTCCTTTTCACCTGACCAGAAGAGGCTGGGGTGAGTTTCCCGTCAGAGTTCAAGTTCACTTTAAGGACAGCCAGAACAAGCGGATAGATATCATACATAATCTGAAGGTATTGTAACAAAACATCGCTCCCTAGTTTTGAAGTCTCTTTGTACCAGCTACAGTTGATCCTTGAACAACATGGGGGTTAAGGGCCCCCTCGCAGTTAAAAATTCATATACAACTTTAGACTCCCCCAAAACTTAACTATTAATAGCCTACTGTTGACGGCAAACCTTCCTAATAGTGTAAACAGTCAACACATATTTTGTATGTTATATATATTATGGACTATATTCTTACAATAAAGTAAGCTGGACAAAAGAACTGTTATTAAGAAAATCAAAAGGAATAGAAAGTATATTTACTATTCATTAAGTGGCAGTGGATCATCTTTGAGGTCCTTATCCTCACCATCTTCACATTGAGTAGGCTGGGGAAGAGGAGGGATGCTCTTGCTGCCTTGGGTGGCAGAGGTGGAAGAAAATCCATATGTAAGCGGATCTGTGCAGTTCAAACCCATGTTCAAGGGTCAACTGTATTCAAAGTGGGAGTGTTAGGTCTTCTGCAAGAAGTGGCTAAGAATAGTGGGCAGGGGGGAGATAGTATTTCTGAGTGTGTTATGCTTACTGCTACAACACAACTTTGTCCCCTGATGCAATCATCAGAGAGAGAATAACTCTACAGGACAATGTATATCCTTTAAGAAGATGAACAAAGTGGTCAGATAATCAGAATGCATGAATATTTGATCAGACCTCAACATCAGTGTGTTTCTGAGGGCTAAGTTACTGAATCTTTTTAAAATCTGCTTACTTTTCTATAAAGTGGGGCAAATAATAATGTTTGTAAAGACAGAAGTGAACATGTCTTGGAAATGCTAAAGTACTATATAAGATTGTAATACTTTTGTATTATAAGAAATCCTTGAATGATGAATGTGGCCATGTGGTTTATGGTGCAGCCATTGTAAATTATATCTTAT
>NW_012103087.1:437149-440670 GCF_000951045.1 Mandrillus leucophaeus | reverse complement strand
TGGTTCTCAGAAGACAGTGAATTTCTGATTTATCCATTATCAGAAAACTTTTCCTGTGTAGGATGAGAGAGTGAACATGGATGAACGTGTTAATATCTGCTTTTCCATAGAGAGCCTCCTTTTCACCTGACCAGAAGAGGCTGGGGTGAGTTTCCTGTCAGAGTTCAAGTTCACTTTAAGGACAGCCAGAACAAGCGGATAGATATCATACATAATCTGAAGGTATTGTAACAAAACATCACTCCCTAGTTTTGAAGTCTCTTTGTACCAGTTACAGTTGATCCTTGAACAACATGGGGTTAAGGGCCCCCTCGCAGTCAAAAATTCATATACAACTTTAGACTCCCCCAAAACTTAACTATTAATAGCCTGCTGTTGACTGCCAACCTTCCTAATAGTGTAAACAGTCAACACATATTTTGTATGTTATATATATTATGGACTATATTCTTAAAGTAAGCTGGAGAAAAGAACTGTTATTAAGAAAATCAAAAGGAATAGAAAGTATATTTACTATTCATTAAGTGGCAGGGGATCATCTTCGAGGTCTTTATCCTTGCCATCTTCACATTGAGTAGGCTGGGGAAGAGGAGGGATTGCTCTTGCTGCCTTGGGTGGCAGAGGTGGAAGAAAATCCATATGTAAGTGGATCTGTGCAGTTCAAACCCATGTTCAAGGGTCAACTGTATTCAAAGTGGGAGTGTTAGGTCTTCTGCAAGAAGTGGCTAAGAATAGTGGGGGGAGGACGAGATAGTATTTCTGAGTGTGTTATGCTTACTGCTACAACACAACTTTATCCTTTGATGCAATCATCAGAGAGAGAATAACTCTACAGGACAATGTATATCCTTTAAAAAGATGAACAAAGTGGTCAGATAATCAGAATGCATGAATATTTGATGAGACCTCAACATCAGTGTGTTTCTGGGGGCTAAGTTACTGAAATCTTTTTTAAATCTGTTTACTTTTCTATAAAGTGGGGCAAATAATAATGTTTCTAAAGACAGAAGTGAACATGTCTTGGAAATGATAAAGTACTATACAAGATTGTAATACTTTTGTATTATAAGAAATCCTTGAATGATGAATGTGGCCATGTGGTTTATGGTGCAGCCATTGTAAATTATATCTTATTAAGTGTTGTCTATCCACGGGGAGAACTGCCCTTATAGGAAGTGAAACGCAGAGTACAGGCATACTTTGTTTCATTGCACTTTGCTTATTGTGCTCAGTAGATATTCTATTTGTAAAAAATGGAAGATTTGTGGCAACCCTGTGTCAGACAACTCTGTGAGCACCATTTTTCCAACATCATGTGCTCATTTGTGTCTTTCTGTCACATTTTGGCAATTCCTGAAATATTTCAAACTTTTTTATTATTAAATCTATTTTGATGATCCTGTGATCGATGTTACTGTTATTTTGGGGCACGACAAACCGTGCTCATATAGGAGGATGAACATAATTGATCAGTGTTGTGTAGATTCTGAATGCTCAGCAACCAGCCATTCCCCATCTCATTCCCTCTTCTGGGGCCTTCCTATTCTCTGGGAACAACAGTATTGAAATTAGACTAATTAATAACCTTATAATGGCTTCCAAGTGTTGAAGTAGAAGGAAGAGTCACACATCTCTCACTTTAAATTAAAAGCTAGAAAGGATTAAGCTTAGTGAAAAAAGCATGTTGAAAGCCAGGATAGGCTAAAAGCGAGGCCTCTGTGCCAGACAGCCAAGTTGTGAATGCAAAGGAAAAGTTCTTAAAGGAAATTAAAAGTACTACTCCAGTGAACACACAAATGATAAGAAAGCAAAACGGCCTTCTTGCTGATTTGGAGAAAGTCTCAGTGATCTGTAGAGAAGATAATACAAGCCATAACATTCCCTTAAGCCAAAGCCTAATCTCGGGCAAGGCCCTGACTCTTCAATTCTGTGAAGTCTGAGAGGGGTAAGGAAGCTTCAGAGGAAAAGTTTGAGGCTAGCAGATGTTGGCTCGTGAGGTTTAAGGAAAGATGCCATCTCCATAACATACAAGCGCAAGGTCAAGCAGCAAGTGCTGATGGAGAGGCTGCAGCAAGTTATCCAGAATATCCAGCTAAGATCATTGATGAAGGTGGCTACACTAAACAACAGATTTTCACTGCAGATGAAACAGGCTTCTGTTGGAAGAAGATGCCATCTAGGACTTTCATAGCTAGAAGTCAATGCCTGGCTTCAGAGCATAGGATTGACTCTCTTGTTAGGGGATAATGCAACTGGTGACTTTATTTATTTTTATTTTTATTTTTATTTTTTTTGAGACAGAGTCTTGCTCTGTCACCCACGCTGGAGTATAGTGGCGTGATCTCAGCTCACTGCAACCTTTGCCTCCTGGCACCTCAGGGTAGAAATAGGGTTTCACCATGTTGTCCTGGCTAGTCTCAAACTCCTAAACTCAAGTGATACACCCATCTCAGCCTCCCAGAGTGCAAGGATTACAGGCATGAGCCACTGCGCTTGGCCACAACTGGTAACTTTAAATTGAAACCAGCACTTATTTACCATCCAGTAAATCCTAGGGCCCTTAATAATGATGCTAAATGTACTCTGCCTGTGCTTTATAAATGGAACAGAAAAGCCTGGGTGACAACACATCTGTTTATAAGAAATCCTTGAATGATGAATGTGGCCATGTGGTTTATGGTGCAGCCATTGTAAATTATATCTTATGAAGTGTTGTCTATCCACGGGGAGAACTGCCCTTATAGGAAGTAAAACGCAGAGTACAGGCATACTTTGTTTCATTGCACTTTGCTTATTGTACTCAGTAGATATTCTATTTGTAAAAAATGGAAGATTTGTGGCAACCCTGTGTCAGACAACTCTGTGAGCACCTGTCAGACAACTCTTATAGCATGGTTTACTGAAAATTTTAAGCCCACTGTTGAGACCAACTGCTCAGAGAAAAGGATTCCTTTCAAAATATTGCTCATTGATAATTCACCTGGTCCCTTAAGAGCTCTGATGGAGGCCAGGCACGGTGGCTCACGCCTGTAATCCCAGCACTTTGGGAGGCCGAGGCAGGTGGATCACTTGAGGCCAGGAGTTCAAGACCAGCCTGGCCAACATGGCGAAACCCTGTCTCTACTAAAAATACAAAAAGTAGCTGGGCGTGGTGGGTCACACCTGTAGTCCCAGCTACTTGGGAGGTGCTGAGGCAGGAGACTCGCTTGAACCCAGGGGGCGAAGGTTGCTGTGAGCCGAGATCGCGCCACTGCACTCTAGCCTGGTGACAAAGTGAGAGTCCATCTCAAAAAAAAAAAGCTCTGATGGAGATGTACAAGGAGATTAATGTTGTATTCGTGCCTGCTAACACAGTATCCATTCTGCGCCCATGAGATCAAGGAGTAATTTCAACATTCAAGTCTTACTGTTTTAAGAAATGTATTTTGTGGCCAGGCATGGTGGCTCATACCTATAATGCCAGCCCATTGGGAGGCCAAGGAGGAAGGATTGTGTGAGCCCAGGAGTTTGAGACCAGCCTG
>NW_012103087.1:433701-436252 GCF_000951045.1 Mandrillus leucophaeus | reverse complement strand
CTAGTTTTTTGTATTTTTTAGTAGAGACGGGGTTTCACCGTGTTAGCCAGGATAGTCTTGATCTTGTGACCTTGTGATCCGCCTGTCTCGGCCTCCCAAAGTGCTGGGATTACAGGCTTGAGCCACCGCGTCCGGCCGAGGATTTGCTTCTTATGGATAAGCAAAGTAAGTGGCTTCTTGAGATGGAATCCACTCCTGGTGATGATACTGTGAACACTGTTGAAATTGACAACAAAGGATTTAGAATATTGCATAAACTTACTTGATAAAGCAGCTGCAGGGTTTGAGAAGATTGACTCCAGTTCTGAAAGAACTTGTGGATAAAACACTGTCAAACAGCATTGCATGCTACAGAGAAATCTTTCAGAAAAGGGAGAGTCAGTCGAGGTAGCAAACCATTGCATGCTACAGAGAAATCTTTCAGAAAAGGAAGAGTCAGTCGAGGTAGCAAACTTCATTGTTGTCTTGTTTTAAGAAATTGCCATAGCCACCCAAACCTTCAACAAACAGCCATCAGCATCAAGGCAAGACCCTCCACCAACAAAAAGATTATAATTCACGAAAGGCTCAAGGTGATCATTAGCACTTTTTAGCAATAAAGTATTTTTAAATTAAGGTATGTACATTATTTTTTTAGACATAATGCTATTACGTACTTAATAGACTACAGCGTAGTGTAAACATAACTTTTATAAGCACTGGGAAACAAATTCATTGTGACTTGCTTTATTGCAGTATTCACTTTATTGCAGTAGTCTAGAATTGCATCTGCAATGATCTCTGAGGTATGTTTGTATAAAACTGTATGTACATGAAGTCAACCACGATCTTTGAAAGGTAGAAAAAAACCCGAAAGAAATACACCAAAATGTTGGAGTAACTAAAATAATGACATTGTGATCTATTTCTCATGCCCTGTTTTTGGTTTGTTTTCTGAAATATTTTTGCAATTTTAGATAAATAAACGTTTATTTTTTATTTTTTTAAGACAGAGTCTCACTGTTGCCCAGACTAGAGTGCAATGGCATGATCACGGGGTCACTGCATCCTTGACCTCCCCAGGCTCAGGTGGTCCTCTTATCTCAGACTCCCAGGTAGCTGGGACCACAAGCACATGCCACTACACCCAGTTAATTTTTTTATTTTTTGTGGAGATGGAGTTTTTTTCACTGTGTTGCCCAGCCTGGTCTCAAACTCATGGGGTAAAACATTTTACCCTCCTCAGCCTCCCAAAGTGCTGGCATTAGAGGCGTGAACCACCTTGCCCGGCCCATGTTTAATTTGTATAGTGGAAAGACCATTTCTTAGTGTTCCCTTAGACCCTTTTTATAGTAGTATAGTTTCATGTACATTTTCTCTACATGTGACATAATCCTAATATTGTACATCTCCAAAGCACCCTTACTTTGTGGTTTATCACATTGTTCGTGTTAATGGCTCCCAAAACTGGGCTAACCGAAGCTAAGTATATCTGTGGAATTCCTTTTTCATTCCCTTTCTTCTACACATGCACCTCTTTCAACCTTAAGGCATGCTGAAATTTCCCTTCCATCGGTGATAGGTGGGACTGCTTAACTTGAGGCTTAAGTTCTTTTTCAAAGATTATCATAAGACTAGGTTGACTTATGACCTCAGAGAAGCACTGAAACCAGGTGAAAGGGCACACAGCCATTTTATTAAGGGACAGAGTACTGTTCTGTTACTTAGAGGAAGGTCTTAAAATAGTTCACTTTCTTTTTTTTTTTGAAACGGAATCTCGGTCTGTTGCCCAGGCTAGAAGGCAGTGGTGCAATCTCAGCTCACTGCAACCTCTGCCTCCCAGGTTCAAGCGATTCTTCTGCCTCAGCCTCCCAATTAGCTGAGATTACAGGCATCCGCCACCACGCATGGCTAATTTTTAACATTTTATTTTTAGTAGAGATGGGGTTTCATTATGTTGGCTAGGCTGGTCTCAAACTCCTGACCTCAGTAGATCCATTCACCTCAGCCTCCCAAAGTGCTGGGATTACAGGCATGAGCCACTGTGCCTGGCCAGTTTTACTTTCTTTTAATCTTATTTTTAACACAGCGCGTACTACCTTATGTAGCACTGGGCTCAGACCTAGTCGCTAAACAAAAGGAATTCTTCACGTACTTCTCACATCTTGTATTGTACAAATCACTTAGAGCTCTTGGTGAAAGATTATTTGAGACAGTGTTTTAAAATGACAGTAAAATGTTTCTTACCAGTTTTCTGGAAAACATCGTTTTATTGTTTTGCTGTGTATTGGCCTTGAGACCCCAAACACCTGTGTTGTAGCCGTGTGATCCTTATTTGTGCTGTAGTATTATTTTTCCTGTCATTTTTAAATTAACTCTTGGAGCTATCTTTGATTCTTCCCTCTTTTAAATATTTGTTCAGTTGCAGACCATTATTGTTTCTTCATAATCTCTTTTACATTCTGTCCTCCTCCCTTCCCACTATTCTTTTTTGTTTGTTTGTTTTGAGACAGTCTCACTCTGTCACCCAGGCTGGAGTGCAGTGGCGCAATTTTGGCTCACTGCAACCTCT
>NW_012103087.1:428432-430531 GCF_000951045.1 Mandrillus leucophaeus | reverse complement strand
TTTTTTTTTGTTTTTGTTTGTTTGTTTTTTGTAGATCTCCCTTTTTCACCCAGGCTGGTATTCAGTGGTGTGATCATGGCTCATTGCAGCCTCAACCTCCTGGGCTCAAGAGATCCTCCTGCCTCGGCCTCCTGAGTAGCTGAGACTACGGGAACCTGCCACCACGCCTGGCTAATTTTTGTATTTTTTGTAGAGACAGGCTTTCACCATGTTGTCCAGGCTAGTATTAAACTCCTGGACTCAAGCAATCAGCCCGCCTCAGTCTCCCAAAGTTCTGGGACTACAGAAGTGAGCCACAGAGCCTAGCCTCAGGTTGTTGACTTTTGAAATAATATAGAATAAGGCTTTGTTTTATAAGAACCCTAAAAATGTTTGATGATAGCCTTTGTGTCTCCTGAAATCATTTCTACTCCAGGCAAAACCTGTTCCTGTTACATTTCTTGTATGCTTTGTTTTACAATTCCTCTTCTTGTATTGATAATAGTTCTGTCCTGTCCAATGTCCCTCTTAAAATTTGGTCCCAACAATGAAACATAAACCTGTGCAGATTACAGAGAGACTGTGTGCTCTGGAGACTATGAAAATGGATGTAACCTAAAATTGCCTTTTATTTTTTTAGCAGTCATACCATAGGCTCAGGTTTAAATATTAAAACTCCAGACTTCTTCCGTGGAACCACTATTAATCCACCCTGTATTGCTTTTTATCTTGTGAACTCTAAATCTCATAACTGACTGAGTTGTCCTCTCATGTTGGCTGCTAAGAAACTCAACCAGATGTGACACCTACCTCTCATAAGCCTTTAAAACCTTGTATTTACTAATCTACCCTGGCTTCATTTTTTCCCTCTCTTTTTTTTTCTACCCAATTTAATACTTTTCTGTATTAATCTTGTTGTATGTTTATATTGTTATCACAAGTTCTTTTTTTAGTGGTGGAATATAAATTTACAAATAAGAACTTAACCTTTTTCTGGGTAATTGTAAACTCTTGTTTATATTATTAACATTCCCTCAGTTTATATTCCTCTCTCGAAAAGCAAATTATGATGCCGGTATATTTGAAGTCATTAGCATTGCCTCTACTGCCTATATTTTCATTCTTTTTTTTAAGTGCTTAGTAAATACACTCCGAGTATATAATTGTGTCCAAGAATGTATGCATTTGAAACATGTATAGCCTGTCATTTAAAATATCTGTACATAGTCTTTGTAAACCTCATCTGTGTGGCTGCATGATATTTCAGAGATTGATGGTCCATGGTTTACTTACACATTCCTTTGTTCTAGATTTTTATATTGTTTTTAGTTTGGTTATAGATAATGCTGCAGTAAACACCTTTTTGTGTAAAACTTCCTCCATTTTTACATTGTCCTTAGAATAGGTTTTTTAAAATGTATAATTTATATTAAAAATATAGTAACTGTATGTCTGAGGTTTTTATTGATTTTTTTTTTTTTTACTCAATTTTTTTATTGAAGTGGTGAATTTATATTTTACGTTATGAAAGAGTTGATCCTATGGTATGAAGACTTGCAAAAGAGCTGTAGGTAAGATTGTATCCTTTGATAATATGTAAGTAAGTGCAGTGACATTTAACACTCTCCCTTTTGTCTTTCCATAGCTGGATAGAACTTATACTGGCTTGCAGACTCTTGGAGCAGAGACGGTAGGTTTTTTTCCCTACAGTATTATCTGGGAATGAGTAGGATGAAAGTTGATCTTCATTTTTGTTTGTTCATTTGTTTGTTTGTTTGTTTGTTTTTGAGGCGGAGTCTCGCTCTGTCGCCCAGGCTGGAGTGCAGTGGCCGGATCTCAGCTCACTGCAAGCTCTGCCTCGCGGGTTTACGCTATTCTCCTGCCTCAGTCTCCCGAGTAGCTGGGACTACAGGCGCTCGCCACCGCGCCCGGCTAGTTTTTTTGTATTTTTTTTTAGTAGAGACGGAGTTTCACCGGGTTAGCCAGGATGGTCTCGATCTCCTGACCTCGTGATCCACCCATCTCGGCCTCCCAAAGTGTTGGGATTACAGGCTTGAGCCACCACACCTGGCCTGTTTGTTTGTTTTGAGACGGTGTCTTCGCTCTGTCACCCAGGCTGG
>NW_012103087.1:423089-425412 GCF_000951045.1 Mandrillus leucophaeus | reverse complement strand
GATTCTCCTGCCTCAGCCTCCCAAGTAGCTGGGACTACAGGTGCACACCACCACGCCCAGCTAATTTTTGTGTTTTTAGTAGAGACAGGGTTTCACCATGTTGGTCAGGCTGGTCAAACTCCTGGCCTCCAGTGATCCATCTGCCTCTGCCTCCCAAAGTGCTGGGATTACAGGCGTGAGCCACCGCTCCCTGGCCCCTGCCCACTATTTCTAGGCTATTATTCTGCTGTCTCCTGATAGGCTTTTAAAAATCCATCTCCTTTCTTCATAGGGCATCCTGCACGACAGTATCTGATCCATCCGCTTAAAACCGCAGAACCTTTCTGCTATCCCTTTCAGAAAACTTGATTGGATTCCTGTTCAAGTGCGAATGCCCCTGCCTGCTCTCAGGGCTCATTTTGACTCGATTTACTTTCCCTAGGTTGTCTTGCACAAAACCTCTGATGAACATTCCGCTCTAGCCTTGGCAGTCTATTCCTGTCATAGAAATGCCTTGGGCCGTCTTTCCTTGGGTCTTTTTTAATGCTCTTCCCCTCCTCAGATGCTTGTCTGAATTCTTTGCATTCTTCAAGTTCCTGTGTAGCTTTTCCTGGCTGTTAAAGCCTGAAGTGATCTTTGTATTCTGAAATTCTCAGTAAATAATGATGTGTATTTGATTCTGTAAATACTACATTAAATATTAAATACTCTAAATGTTAGAGTTACATAAAATTTAAAGTTCCTAGAATGTGTGAAATTATTATATCCTGCATTTCTGACAGGTAGTCATTTACTCTCTCCTTACCCATCACCCTAGAGCACAGCACTTCCCAAGCTAACACATTCATCCATTTAGTAAAACCTTGACCCCATTTTTTGTCCTTTTGTCCTAGTGTTTCTTTTTTCTGTTTTTTTGTTTTTTTGTTTGTTTGTTTGTTTGTTTTAGACAGGATCTCGCTTTGTCACCCATGCTGGAGTGTGGTGGTGCAGACACGGTTCACTGCAGTCTCAACTTCTGGACTCAACCGATCCTCCCACATCAGCCTCCTGAGTAGTTGGGACCACAGGCGTGCGTCACCATGCCTGGCTAATTGTTTAATTATTTTTTGTTGAGATGAGGTCTTACCATGTTGCTCAGGCTGGTTTTTTTTTTTGTTTTTGTTTGTTTGTTTTTTGTAGATCTCCCTTTTTCACCCAGGCTGGTATTCAGTGGTGTGATCATGGCTCATTGCAGCCTCAACCTCCTGGGCTCAAGAGATCCTCCTGCCTCGGCCTCCTGAGTAGCTGAGACTACGGGAACCTGCCACCACGCCTGGCTAATTTTTGTATTTTTTGTAGAGACAGGCTTTCACCATGTTGTCCAGGCTGGTATTAAACTCCTGGACTCAAGCAATCAGCCCGCCTCAGTCTCCCAAAGTTCTGGGACTACAGAAGTGAGCCACAGAGCCTAGCCTCAGGTTGTTGACTTTTGAAATAATATAGAATAAGGCTTTGTTTTATAAGAACCCTAAAAATGTTTGATGATAGCCTTTGTGTCTCCTGAAATCATTTCTACTCCAGGCAAAACCTGTTCCTGTTACATTTCTTGTATGCTTTGTTTTACAATTCCTCTTCTTGTATTGATAATAGTTCTGTCCTGTCCAATGTCCCTCTTAAAATTTGGTCCCAACAATGAAACATAAACCTGTGCAGATTACAGAGAGACTGTGTGCTCTGGAGACTATGAAAATGGATGTAACCTAAAATTGCCTTTTATTTTTTTAGCAGTCATACCATAGGCTCAGGTTTAAATATTAAAACTCCAGACTTCTTCCGTGGAACCACTATTAATCCACCCTGTATTGCTTTTTATCTTGTGAACTCTAAATCTCATAACTGACTGAGTTGTCCTCTCATGTTGGCTGCTAAGAAACTCAACCAGATGTGACACCTACCTCTCATAAGCCTTTAAAACCTTGTATTTACTAATCTACCCTGGCTTCATTTTTTCCCTCTCTTTTTTTTTCTACCCAATTTAATACTTTTCTGTATTAATCTTGTTGTATGTTTATATTGTTATCACAAGTTCTTTTTTTAGTGGTGGAATATAAATTTACAAATAAGAACTTAACCTTTTTCTGTGTAATTGTAAACTCTTGTTTATATTATTAACATTCCCTCAGTTTATATTCCTCTCTCGAAAAGCAAATTATGATGCCGGTATATTTGAAGTCATTAGCATTGCCTCTACTGCCTATATTTTCATTCTTTTTTTTTAAGTGCTTAGTAAATACACTCCGAGTATATAATTGTGTCCAAGAATGTATGCATTTGAAACATGTATAGCCTGTCATTTAAAATATCT
>NW_012103087.1:417752-419939 GCF_000951045.1 Mandrillus leucophaeus | reverse complement strand
GGGTTTCACCATGTTGGCCAGGCTGGTCTCGAACTCCTGACCTCTGGTGATCTGCCCGCCTTGGCTTCCCAAAGTGCTGAGATTATAGGTGTGTGCCACTGCTTCTGGCTGATCTTCATTTTTAATTAGGGAAAAAATTAGTGTTCTTTTTGTTTTGTTTTGTTTTTTAACTTTGTCTTTCTGTGTTAGTCCATTCTCACACTGTTATAAATAACTACCGAAGACTGGGTAATCTATGAAGAAAAAAGGTTTAATAGACTCATGGTTCCACAGGCTTACCAGGAAACATGTGGCTAGGGGGCCTCAGGAAACTTACAATCATGGTGGAAGGGCAAAGGGGAAGCAAACACCTTCTCATGGCAGCAAGAGAGAGAGCGTGAAGTGGGGTGTGCCACACACTTCAACCATCAGATCTCGTGAGAACTCACTATCATGAGAACAGCAAGGGGGAAATATGCCTCATTATTCAATCACCTCCCACCAGGCCCTTCCTCCAACACATGGGAATTACAATTTGAGATGAGATTTGGGTGGGGGTGCAGCAAACCCTCCCCTCCTCTTCCCTTCCCTTTCCCCTTTTCCTTCTCCTCCCCTCCCGTTCCCCTCCTATTTTTTTGTTTTTTGAGAGGAAGTGATGCTCTGTTGCCCAGGCTGGAGTGCAGTGGCGCGATCTTGGCTCACTGCAACCTCCGCCTCCCGGGTTCAAGCTATTCTCCTGCCTCAGCCTCCCGAGTAGCTGGGACTACAAGCGCCCACCGCCACGCCCAGCTAATTTTTGTTTTCATAGTATAGACGGTTTCACTGTGTTGGTCAGGCTGCTCTTGATCTGCTGACTGCGCTCAAACTGCCTGACCTCAGGTGATCCACCCACCTCGGCCTCCCAAAGTGCTGGGATTACAGGCGTGAGCCACCACACCAAGCTTTCTCCTTTTCTCTTTTCTTTTCTTTTCTTTTCTTTTCTTTCTTTCCTCTTCCTCTTCTTCTTCCTCTTCCCTGTCTCGTCTCGTCTCTTCTCTTTTCTTCTCTTCTCTTCTTTTTTCCTTTTCTTTTTCTCTTTTCTTTTTTTAGTTGAGACAGGGTCTCCGCTGGAGTACAGTAACATCATGGCTAACTGCAACCTTGAATTCCTAGACTCCAGTCATTCTCCCACCTCAGCCTCCCAAGTAGCTAGGACTGTACACCTGCATTACCAAGCCCAGCTAATGTTTACATTTTTTTATAGAGAGAGTGTCTTACTATGTTCATAGGCTGGTCTAGAATTCCTGGCTTCAAGCAATCCTCCCACCTCAGCATCCCAAAGCACTGGGATTACAGGCATGAGCCACTGCACCCAGCCTTGGTTCATATATTTTTTTAAAATTGTGGTTAAAAAACACGTAACACAAAATTTACTGTCTTACTCATTTTTCAGTGTACGGTCTAGTGGCATTAAGGGCATTCACGTTATTGTGCAGCCGTGACCATAGTCCATCTTTAGAATTGTTTTCATCTTGCAGAGCTGAAACTCTGTACCCATTAAACGATGACTACCCACTGCTCCTGCCCCCCAGCACTGGCAACTGCTGCTCTGCTTTCTGTCTCTGTGAATCTGACTACTCTAGGGTACCTCATATAAGTGGAATCATACCGTATGTGTCCGTTTGGGATTGTTTCACTTTGCATAATGTCCTCAGATTTCATCCGTGTTGTAGCATGTGTCAGAATTTCCTTTCTTTTTTGAAATTTATTTTTATTTATTTATTTATTTATGCTCTCTCACCCAGCCTGGAGTGCATTCATGGCTCACTGCAGCTTTGAACTCCTGGGCTCAAGTAATCTGTCCTTAACCTGTCAGGTAGCTGGGACTATAGGCGTGTGCCACCATAACCAGCTAATTTATTTACTTACTTGTTTATTTTTTGTAGAGACCGGGTCTCACTGTGTTGTCTAGGCTTGTCTTGAACTCCTGGGCTCAAGCCATCCTCCTGCCTTGGCCCCCGAAAATGTTGGGATTATAGGCATGAGCCATTGTGCCCAGCCCCTCTTCCTGTTTTAGGCTGCATGATATTTGCATTGTATGTATAGACCACATTTTGTTTATCTGTTCATCTGTTGACGGACACTTGGGTTGCTTCCATCTTTTGGCTGTTGTTAATAGTGCTGCTATGAACGTAGGTGTACAGGTATCTATTCAAATCCTTGCTTTCA
>NW_012103087.1:413610-417702 GCF_000951045.1 Mandrillus leucophaeus | reverse complement strand
GATCTGCTGACTGCGCTCAAACTGCCTGACCTCAGGTGATCCACCCACCTCGGCCTCCCAAAGTGCTGGGATTACAGGCGTGAGCCACCACACCAAGCTTTCTCCTTTTCTCTTTTCTTTTCTTTTCTTTTCTTTTCTTTCTTTCCTCTTCCTCTTCTTCTTCCTCTTCCCTGTCTCGTCTCGTCTCTTCTCTTTTCTTCTCTTCTCTTCTTTTTTCCTTTTCTTTTTCTCTTTTCTTTTTTTAGTTGAGACAGGGTCTCCGCTGGAGTACAGTAACATCATGGCTAACTGCAACCTTGAATTCCTAGACTCCAGTCATTCTCCCACCTCAGCCTCCCAAGTAGCTAGGACTGTACACCTGCATTACCAAGCCCAGCTAATGTTTACATTTTTTTATAGAGAGAGTGTCTTACTATGTTCATAGGCTGGTCTAGAATTCCTGGCTTCAAGCAATCCTCCCACCTCAGCATCCCAAAGCACTGGGATTACAGGCATGAGCCACTGCACCCAGCCTTGGTTCATATATTTTTTTAAAATTGTGGTTAAAAAACACGTAACACAAAATTTACTGTCTTACTCATTTTTCAGTGTACGGTCTAGTGGCATTAAGGGCATTCACGTTATTGTGCAGCCGTGACCATAGTCCATCTTTAGAATTGTTTTCATCTTGCAGAGCTGAAACTCTGTACCCATTAAACGATGACTACCCACTGCTCCTGCCCCCCAGCACTGGCAACTGCTGCTCTGCTTTCTGTCTCTGTGAATCTGACTACTCTAGGGTACCTCATATAAGTGGAATCATACCGTATGTGTCCGTTTGGGATTGTTTCACTTTGCATAATGTCCTCAGATTTCATCCGTGTTGTAGCATGTGTCAGAATTTCCTTTCTTTTTTGAAATTTATTTTTATTTATTTATTTATTTATGCTCTCTCACCCAGCCTGGAGTGCATTCATGGCTCACTGCAGCTTTGAACTCCTGGGCTCAAGTAATCTGTCCTTAACCTGTCAGGTAGCTGGGACTATAGGCGTGTGCCACCATGACCAGCTAATTTATTTACTTACTTGTTTATTTTTTGTAGAGACCGGGTCTCACTGTGTTGTCTAGGCTTGTCTTGAACTCCTGGGCTCAAGCCATCCTCCTGCCTTGGCCCCCGAAAATGTTGGGATTATAGGCATGAGCCATTGTGCCCAGCCCCTCTTCCTGTTTTAGGCTGCATGATATTTGCATTGTATGTATAGACCACATTTTGTTTATCTGTTCATCTGTTGACGGACACTTGGGTTGCTTCCATCTTTTGGCTGTTGTTAATAGTGCTGCTATGAACGTAGGTGTACAGGTATCTATTCAAATCCTTGCTTTCAATTCTTTTGGGTATACACCCAGAAATGGAATTGGCTGGATCCTATGGTAATTCTATTTTTAAAGGAACCACTGCTATATTTTTCGTGGCGGCTGCACCATTTTACATTCCCACCAGCAGTGCACACGTATTCGAGTTTCTCCACGTCTTCACCAGCATTTGTTAATTTGTTTGTATTTTAATTTATGGTAGTTATTCTAATGGTTGTGACGTGGTATCTTGTGGTTTTGATCTGTGTTTCTCTAATCATTAGTGATGTTAAGGATCCCTTCACGTGCTTGGTGGCCATGTGTTTATCTTCTTTGGAGAAATGTCTATTCAAAGACGTTCAGAAAATGTCTTTGCCCTTTTTTTTTTGAGACGGAGTCTCGCTCTATCGCCCAGGCTGGAGTGCAGTGGTACGATCTTGGCTCACTGCAAGCTCCGCCTCCCGGGTTCACGCCATTCTCCTGCCTCAGCCTCCCGAGTAGTTGGGACTACAGGCGCCCGCCACCATGCCCAGCTAATTTTTTGTATTTTTATTGGAGACGGGGTTTCACTGTGTTAGCCAGGATGGTCTCGATCTCCTGACCTCGTGATCCGCCAGCCCTGGCCTCCCAAAGTACTGGGATTACAGGCGTGAGCCACTGTGCCCGGCCTCTTTGCCCATTTTTTAATTAGGTGGTTTGGTTTTTGTTGTTGCTGGGTCACAGGAGTTATTCATATATTCTGGATAGTAACCCCTTACCAGATAGATGATTTGCAAATATTTACTTCCATTCCATGATATATTTTTGCCTTTTCACTCTGTTGATTGTGTCTTTTGATGCACAGGAGTTTTTAAGTTGATGTCCCATTTGTCTGTTTTTTCTTTTGTTGCCTGTTCTTTTGGTGTCATACCCAATAAACTATTACCAAATTCAGTGTCATGAAGCTTTTCCCTTATATTTTTTTCTAGGAGTTTTATTGTTTTAGCTTTTATGTTTCATTCTTTGATCCCTTTTGGGTTAATTTTGGTATATAGTGTAAGGTAAGGGTCTAATTGCATTCTTTGGCATGTGGATATCCAGTTTTCCTAGCACTATTTGCTGAAAATACTGTCTTTTCCCCCACTGAATGGTCTTGCGACCCTTGTCAGAGATAATTTGACCATATATGTGAGGATTTATTCTATTCCATTGGTCTGTATGTCTGTCTTTGTGCCAGCAGCATACTGTTTTGATTACTTTAGCTTTGCAATAAATTTTGAAATCAGGAGTCGGAAACCTCCAACTTTGTTCTTCACCTTCTCCCCCTTTTTTTGTTTTCATGATATAATATCAGCAATAGCCATTTAATCAGAGTTCACTAATTAAATCTTACTCTGTCTAGAGAAATCTGCTATATTATATCAGAGGGTACTTACTGAGCACTGGTCCAGGTGCTGGGAATACAGAAATGAACACGGAAGCTTCTTCCTTCAAAGAGTCAAATTCTTAGCTGGGCATGATGGTGGGCACCTGTAGTCCCAGCTACTAGGGAGGCTGAGGCAGGAGAATGGCTTGAACCCGGGAGGTGGAGCTTGCAGTGAGCTGAGATAACACCGCTGCACTGCAGCCTGGGCGACAGAGCGAGACTCCGTCTCAAAAAAAAAAAATTTCCATGAAGTTCTACTGACATTTTCTAAACGTGGCACTGAAAACGGGGAGGGTAGACAGTAAACACAGAAGCAAATAAAATTACTTCAGTTACAAATAAGTGCTGTGAAGATAAGAGTAGCTGGGGGATAAGGAAGTAGCTCATGCTTAGGTGATTAGGCATGGTCTCTCTGAGGTGGTGTACTTCATTGAGTCCTGCTGGTGAGAAAGGCAGCCATGCAAAGATTTGGAGCAATAGTGTTGTAAGGAGTAGCAACAGCAAAATCAAAAAGCCCCAATTTGTGAGTGATTTCACTGAGATTTGTATGTTAAACCAGATTAGATTTTCACTGAGGTATGTATCTGTTAAGCCAGATTAGGTTACCTTCTAGAATAAATCCTTTAGGTCCTCAGATTGCAATTGCCTTTGAAGTGTGATTAGAAGTTATCTCTGACATCCCTGAGATCACATTCTTAGACAGGACTTGAGCTTTCTGTGACCTTGATGATGGACTCATGAGCCTGATTGTTGCCCAATTGTCTAGGTAGTAGATGTTGAACTCCATCGCCATTCTCTGGGAGAAGACTATATATATCCTCAGTCCTCGGAGTCTGATATCTCTGATGCCCCTCCATCTTTGCCTTTGACCATTCCAGCCCCAGTGAAAGCTTCTTCACCAATAAAGCAGTCACACGAGCCAGTACCCGATACCTCTGTGGAGAAAGGTAATACAGCAGTTTTCTTTGCATAGAGTTGTTCTGAGGCATTCATTCCTTTCCCATTTGCTGCTTTCGGAGACCTATAGTATATGGAAAATAACTTTGCCATAAACAGACCATGCTCCCTCTACTGCACAGTTCTGTTATGAAAGCCAAATCTCCACCCTTGTCAAAAATGTTTTTCCGGCTGGGCTCGGTGGTTCACGCCTGTAATCCCAGCACTTTGGAAGGCCAAGGCGGGCGGATCACGAGGTCAGGAGATTAAGACCATCCTGAGTAACACAGTGAAACCCCGTCTCTACTAAAAATACAAAAACTTAGCTAGGTGTGATGGCGGGCGCCTATATTCCCAGCTACTAGGGAGGCTGAGGCAGGAGAATGGCGTGAAGCCGGAAGGTGGAGCTTGCAGTGAGC
>NW_012103087.1:409973-412580 GCF_000951045.1 Mandrillus leucophaeus | reverse complement strand
ATCCACCCACCTCAGCCTCCCAACGTGCTGGGATTACAGGCATGACCCATCACGTCTGGCCTAAAACAGATTTTTATCACTTGATAATTCCTTCTAACGTATTTCAGGAGGACTTTATAGTTCAGCTTCTGATTGTGTGAGCAAGAAACTTGAATATTAAGTACCTGATTTTACTTAAAAAAAGATTCATCACCAACAGTGTATTTTGACCATGCCATTTTTAAATTTAACAAATATGTAAGTGTATATATATTTAAATGTGCCCATATATAAGCATAAATGATATAAAATTGATCTTAAATGTTTTATTTCTAAGCTTGTATTTTAAGCTTATATTTTAATGTGATGTTAGTATTATAAAATCTCAACTTTATTCCTCTTTAGATTTCAATTGCATCTTTTTTATGGGCATTTATAAGATAGGAGAGGGCCTGGGCGTGGTGGCTCATGCCTGTAATTCCCAGCCTTTTGGGAGGCTGAGACTGGCGGATCACCTGAGGTCAGGAGCTCAAGACCAGCCTGCCCAACATGGTGAAACCCTGTCTCTACTAAAAATACAAAAATTAGCCAGACATGGTGGTGCATACCTGTAATCCCAGCTACTCAGGAGGCTGAGGGAGGCATGAGAATCGCTTGAACCTGGGAGGTGGCGGTTGCAGTGAGCGGAGATCACACCATTGCACTCTAGCCTGGGTGATGAGTGAAATGATGTCTCAAAAATAAATAAATAAATAAGATAGGAGGATATCATTCATTAGATTTCATGAATGCTTTCTTTTTAAAATTTTTTTCTTCTCTAAACAGTTTTTCAGTTTATATATTAAAAAATGGAGGAACATAAGGACTTGTGTTCTTTTTATGTTATATATGGTTTATAGTTAATAATGTTTTCAAGTTTCTTTAAAAAAGCACTTTAAACATTATTCTAAGCATATATATTTTTCACCAAAAATATGAAGGGATAATTGATTGTATTTATTTTGCTACCAGTACATGGTTTAAAATGGGTGTTGAAATAATGCATTTTTATTCTTTTTCCACAATGGTAAGGTTTTATTTCAAAGCGATTGATGACTTGCCATTTGCCTTTCATCTCAAGCAGGATTCCCAGCTGGCACTGAAGCTGAACAACACGCTCCGTTTTATTCTTTGCCATCTTCATTGGAAAGGACACCCACCAAAATGACAACATCCCAGAAAGTTACCTTTTGTTCTCATGGCAATTCAGCTTTCCAGCCAATAGCATCAAGCTGCAAAATTGTGCCACAAAGTCAGGTTCCTAATCCTGAGTCACCTGGAAAGTCCTTCCAGCCCATCACCATGAGCTGCAAGATTGTGTCAGGTATGCAGATGTGTGGAAGACAGTGTATGTGGAGTTGACTGGATGTTAAAATTGTTGGAACAACAAAACAAAATACTGTGGCTTTTTTTCTCTCAAGTTTTTCTAAGCAGTGTTTCTTTAACAAAAGGAAGTCTATCGCTGTTGATTGCAAAACTGTCACAAGGCAAAAACAAAGCTCATTCATATGGAAATGAATGGAGGAAATAAATGAAACTGAAATGGTCAAATTTTTGTCTCCTAGAATCACCAGAGGTAAAATATTTGCTAGCAAATATGGCTGAAACTACAGTGTAGGAATCGTGTTTGGGGATTATATACATGGAAACCACAGTGACTAGTAATAGAAAAAGTTTAGAGGCCTTTGGCGTGGAGTTAAGCTTTAAGGGTTAGAATTGGGTGGGAATTGAAATGCTTTATTCTCTCTGTAACCACATTAGAAAATTACTCATTCCTATTGTCAGTAGGTAGTTCCGAGTTGTCTTTTTCACTAAGGTTGGATTATCCTTTGTCTTGTGACAGTTTCACATTATGTTAAGTAAAATTTAGTAGGAATATATACTTTATGGTTTTGACTGTTCCACCTTAGAACAAAACATATTTGTTAAAAGGCAATTGAAAATATCCAGGAAGTGTGAGGACTTCTGTACAATACTTAAATGAAGGGGGGAAAAGGGAATGTTTGGTGTTATAAGTAGACAGCTAAGCAGAAATATGATCCAAATCTTTGAAATTGATGAGAGATAAATAGCTTCTAATTGGTAGGCAATTTTTTTTGTTTTTGTTTTTGTTTTTTTTTTGAGATGGAGTTTCACTCTTGTCACCCAGGCTGGAGTGCAATGGCACAATCTTGGCTCACTGCAACCTCCGCCTCTCGGGTTCAAGCGATTCCCCTACCTCAGCCTCCTGAGTTGCTGGGACTACAGGCACACACCACCACTCCCGGCTAATTTTGTATTTTTAGTAGAGATGGGGTTTCACCATATTGGCCAGGCTGGTCTTGAATTCCTGACCTCAGTGGATCCACCCACCTCGGCCTCCCAAAGTGCTGGGATTACAGGTGGGAGCCACCGCTCCCTGCCATTGGTAGGCAATTTTACCTACCAGGTAGGAAAATTTTGGAATTTACTACTTCAGAGGTAGAATAGGCCAAACATATAAATTGATTTGAAGTTTAGAGAAGTTCATGGATGATAAGTTTGATCAATAAAAGACAGTAGAGGATGTTTAACTGTCAGTAACTTTTGAGAGTATTTTGCGGGAACACA
>NW_012103087.1:406679-409923 GCF_000951045.1 Mandrillus leucophaeus | reverse complement strand
TTTGCTAGCAAATATGGCTGAAACTACAGTGTAGGAATCGTGTTTGGGGATTATATACATGGAAACCACAGTGACTAGTAATAGAAAAAGTTTAGAGGCCTTTGGCGTGGAGTTAAGCTTTAAGGGTTAGAATTGGGTGGGAATTGAAATGCTTTATTCTCTCTGTAACCACATTAGAAAATTACTCATTCCTATTGTCAGTAGGTAGTTCCGAGTTGTCTTTTTCACTAAGGTTGGATTATCCTTTGTCTTGTGACAGTTTCACATTATGTTAAGTAAAATTTAGTAGGAATATATACTTTATGGTTTTGACTGTTCCACCTTAGAACAAAACATATTTGTTAAAAGGCAATTGAAAATATCCAGGAAGTGTGAGGACTTCTGTACAATACTTAAATGAAGGGGGGAAAAGGGAATGTTTGGTGTTATAAGTAGACAGCTAAGCAGAAATATGATCCAAATCTTTGAAATTGATGAGAGATAAATAGCTTCTAATTGGTAGGCAATTTTTTTTGTTTTTGTTTTTGTTTTTTTTTTGAGATGGAGTTTCACTCTTGTCACCCAGGCTGGAGTGCAATGGCACAATCTTGGCTCACTGCAACCTCCGCCTCTCGGGTTCAAGCGATTCCCCTACCTCAGCCTCCTGAGTTGCTGGGACTATAGGCACACACCACCACTCCCGGCTAATTTTGTATTTTTAGTAGAGATGGGGTTTCACCATATTGGCCAGGCTGGTCTTGAATTCCTGACCTCAGTGGATCCACCCACCTCGGCCTCCCAAAGTGCTGGGATTACAGGTGGGAGCCACCGCTCCCTGCCATTGGTAGGCAATTTTACCTACCAGGTAGGAAAATTTTGGAATTTACTACTTCAGAGGTAGAATAGGCCAAACATATAAATTGATTTGAAGTTTAGAGAAGTTCATGGATGATAAGTTTGATCAATAAAAGACAGTAGAGGATGTTTAACTGTCAGTAACTTTTGAGAGTATTTTGCGGGAACACAAATCTTTCTGGATTATGACTGTGACATAGTATTGACAGAGACTTTTGCTCTGGGTAGGTGAATTTCATATTTTCCTATTCAAAACAAGACACAAGTTTCTTAAATCTAGCTATTTACTTACTAATGTCCTTCCTTCCTTCCTCCCTCTCTCCCTCCCTCCCTCCCTTTTCTCTTCTTTCCTCTTTCTTTCTTGTTGCCCAGGCTGGAGGGCAATGGTGTGATTTCGCCTCACTGTAACCTCCGCCACCCGGGTTCAAGGGATTCTCCTGCCTCAACCTCCCGAGTAGCTGGGATTACTGGCATGCGCTACCACACACAGCTAATTTTATATTTTTAGTAGAGACAGTGTTTCTCCATGTTAGTCAAGCTGGTCTTGGACTCACAGCCTCAGGTGATCCACCCACCTCGGCCTCCCAGAGTGCTGGAATTACTGGCATGAGCCACCGCGCCTGGCACTTACTAATTTTCTCCCTAATTTTAGTGTCTTCAGGTATAACCAGTACTATAACAGCCTGCCTGTGGTGTTAAAAGATTTATCATATCAAGATTCAGCAGTTAAAAAAAAGATTCAGCAGTTTTGCATTGCTGTGTAAAGCACTGCTTTCTCAACTGTAATGTGCATACCAGGAGATCTTGTTGAAGTGCAGATTTATGTTCAGTCAGTCAAGGATGGGACCATAAAATCTGTTTCTTACAGTTTCCTCAGTGATGCTGATGCTGTTGGTCCAAGGATAAGGATGCAGAGCATGAAGCATACATCCTCTGCCTCCCCTATAGCCCTGTTGCTGCTCAGTACTGGGAGCATGCAGTTCCATTTTATTTTCCCAATGTGTTACCTTTGTCCTGGTGGCACTGACCTTCTTCCTTGTCCTCGACATCTTACATGAGTTGAATATGTGTATTTTGTTTCTGTTCTCCCGTTTTAATTAATAAGGTTCCCCAATATCAACTCCAAGCCCATCACCATTGCCTCGAACCCCGACTTCCACTCCAGTTCACGTGAAGCAAGGCACTGCCGGCTCTGTTATTAATAATCCTTATGTTATCATGGACAAGCAGTCGGGGCAGATGATTGGAGCCAGCACTCCCAGTACAGGTGTGTATGTGATCAATATTTGTACAATCCAAAGGGTTTGATCTTTTTATTTTATTTTTTTTTTTTTTGAGACGGAGTCTCGCTCTGTCGCCCAGGCTGGAGTGCAGTGGCCGGATCTCAGCTCACTGCAAGCTCCGCCTCCTGGATTTATGCCATTCTCCTGCCTCAGCCTCCCGAGTAGCTGGGACTACAGGCGCCTTCCACCTCACCCGGCTAGTTTTTTGTATTTTTTAGTAGAGACGGGGTTTCACCGTGTTAGCCAGGATGGTCTCGATCTCCTGACCTCGTGATCCGCCTGCCTCGGCCTCCCAAAGTGCTGGGATTACAGGAGTGAGCCACCGCGCCCGGCCTGATCTTTTATTAAAAACGTAATCCTGCCTTTACTTGGTAGCCATGTAATTGGAGAATGAAATCTCCTGTAAACGAGAAGCGAGAATACATAAAAGGAAAGCCAATACTGTTCCTCTGAGGGGATATTTACTCTGTAAAAGGTGCATTTTTTAGAATTTACTTGAGTTTTCTTTTAATTTCTAAAAATTCAAAATAAGCCGTAATTAATGTTCTTAAAAGAACAGTTGATTTTGTTTTCATTTGGAAGACTTACTCTTTGGGGGACTGTAAGCAATGTGGTTACTACCTCTTCCAAAGAAGCTTTTGCTAACATTGTGGGCCACATACATTTCTCCCCAGTCAAATAAAAAAGTGATACTATTTTCTTCAGAGAAGACCCATTCTGGTTATGAGAGGAGAAATTGAAACCTTCAATTTTAAAGAGAACTCTAATAGGAAGAAGTCATCTTTGGATTCACCGTGTTCCTCATTATAATCCCATGCAGCTGTATCATGCTTTTTAGGTTTTTTTGAAATGCTTTCCCTAACATTATTTTATTTATTCCCTTCAGTTAGCCTATATTTATTATTAATTAATTTATTTATTTATTGAGACAGACTATTGCTCTTTCACCCAGGCTGGAGTGCAGTGGTGTGATCTCGGCTCACTGCAGCCTCCACCTCCCAGGTTTAAGCGATTCTCCTGCCTCAGCCTCCCATGTAGCTGGAATTACAGGCGTGTGCCACAACGCCCAGCTAATTTTTGTATTTTTAGTAGAGACAGGGTTTCACCATGTTGGCCAGGCTGGTATC
>NW_012103087.1:400191-406149 GCF_000951045.1 Mandrillus leucophaeus | reverse complement strand
TTGGCCAGGCGCAGTGGCTCATGCCCATAATCCCAGCACTTTGGGAGGCCAAGGTGGGCGGATCACCTGAGGTCAGGAGTTCGAGGCCAGCCTGGCCAACATAGCAAAACCCATCTCTACTAAAAATACAAAAATGAGCCAGGTGTGGTGGCATGCACCTGTCGTCCCAGTTACTGAGGAGGCTGCGGTGGGAGAATCACTTGAACCCAGTAGGTGGAGGTTGCAGTGAGCCAAGATCAGACCATTATACTCCAGTCCAGGTGACAGAGCGAGACTTCGTCGCATGAAAAAAAAAAAAATAAGAATAATAATAATGTTGGCAGCATTTTGGAATAGGCGTAACTTTCTGGTGAAACTACTTTGAAGGAGCTAGCAGAATGCATGTATTCTGGCACATTTGTTAAACAGTATCATTTTGTTATAGTATCTTTCATTGTATAAGGAGTAGAGCATAGAAATAGAATACTTTATAGTGTCTTTTATTGTATAAGGAGTAGAATATACAAGAATATGCTACTCTTTATTGTACAAGGAGTAGTCTGAAACAAGTGACGTTACTACTTATTCTTCTGCATGTCCTTACCAGCTTCTTACCTTCTTCAGGTTGAGCATGAGATCAGCTTCACGGGGATGGGTCCTTAAGGGTTTTTTTCCATGCTAGTTTCAGCCTTAACAATGACTTTTCAACCCTTAAAAATGAAAAATAAATAGTGGGAAAGAGGGGAGGATGGTGGATATGCTTTAAAATTACATTTTGTAAATTTTACTTTGTTTATATTTTACTTTTAATTGTGCCTTGCTTCTCAGGAAGTCCTACAAACAAGATCTCCACGGCTTCTCAGGTCTCCCAAGGAACAGGTTCCCCTGTTCCTAAAATTCATGGAGGTAGTTTTGTAACATCTGCTGTCAAGGTAACGTTCTTACTGCGTTATTACACTTTGCCAGCTTCTTTTTCTTTTCATTTTTAAAAAATAATTTTTCAAATGGAGATGGGGGCTCCCTGTATTAGCCAAGCTGTATTCAACTCCTGGCCTCAAGAGATCTCCCACCTGGCCTACCAACGTACTGCAGTTGCAGGCATGAGCTGCACCCAGCCACTTTGCCGGTTTCTGAACATAGTATGTTCAGCCTCAGCAAGAATGTGTCAGTTGATGATGCAAATTTCATAAAATGGAATCTTCAAGCTGTTAGGTGTCTAGACTTTACTACCTCCAGACTTTACTAACTTACTTGGATCTACTCCAGACTTTACTACCTCACTTGGATCTTTTCATAGTGTCAAAAATGCTTCACAGCACCTGTGTCAAATAGTCACCCAGTATCAATTTGAAAACTTACTGTGATAAGATTATTCATTTTCTTATTTATTTGAATAGTTTGTTAAAAATATTTCCTTATAAAAATATTCATCTGACCTCTTCCCTTTTGGACACCTCTTTCTCTTGCAACAGAGCTGCTGTCCGCTCCCCTTTCTTTTGCTTCTTAAACTTTCCACTCCTTAACCCATAAAAAAAAATTTAAAAATATAAAAACATTCATTTGACAGCACATTCCTGTGTTTTCTGTATTTGCACCACCAAGAAGTAAATATACAAATGGCTCCCAGCTTACAGTGGTCCAACTTACAATGTTTTGACTTTACCCTAGTGCAAAAGCAATATGCATTTAGTGAGCCCTCAGCTTACACTGGGGTTATATTCAGATAAACCTACCATACGGTGAAAATGTGGGAAGTCAAAAATGCACTTTTGGCCTATGATGTTTTCCCCTTACGATGGATTTATCCAGACATAACCCCATCCTAAGTTGGGGCGCATCAGTGTTTCCTTTTCCGTGTGTTAATCTTTTACCTCCACAGTGTCTCTCCCCTGCTCCCCTTTTTCTGGGTAAGCAATCCTTTAAAATTTACAACTCCAAATATCTGACCTGTTCCAGTCAAATGACTAGTGCCTGACACAGCATTTCTTTGATTTAGACGCTAATGATGATACTGAATGATTTTCTGCTCCAAGGCAAGGCTATTCTCTCAATTCTGTGCAGTGTGGTGGCACTGTTATATGAATGTCTGAATTATAGTAATCTTGAAACTCTTAACTCTGCTGGTTTAATTTTTATTGTTTCTTGGTGATCATTTCACTCTGCAGCCTTCAAGAAGTGTTCTTCGTTTCTGAATTTTGACAGATTGCCTCTGAGATTTGCATTTTGTGTTTGAGAATTAAAGAGAAACTACGGAAGTTTTGAATGTTGACTTTTGTTGTCTTTGCCTGTGCCAAATTATTCAAGGTTTTTTTGGTGGTTTTTTAAGTTTTTATTGAAAAATTTTCCTTTGTATTCTAGGTGTTCATTGAGTAAATTTTACAAATCAATTGTGAGTACTATTAAAAGAGAGTATTTACTGAAACATTGCAGCTGCCCGCTTCTTTCATTTCTTTATTTAGTACCTAGGCTCCAGGGATATAAAATAAACTAAGTACAGTCCCTGTCCTTTAGTGGTTTACCAACTATCAGGGAAGACCAATAAAGTCAACCAAATATTAGGGGTAGTAAGTTAGAAGTCTTTCCAGCGTACAGCAGGACACAGATGAGTAGATTGTTTCCAAGTTACAGCTTTTCTTTGTATTTGGTTTCTAAAGCAATGTTAAAATGCAGGTGTAGAGGCTTGGAAGACCCCAGGGAGTTTTAGGTTGTTTTGTCTTTTGTTTCTTTTCTTTTTTTTTTTTTTTTTTTTTGAGGTGGAGTTTTGCTCTTGTCGCCCAGGCTGGAGTGCAGTGGCGTGATCTCAGCTCACCACAACCTCCGCCTCCCGGGTTCAAGCGATTCTCCTACCTCAGCCTTCCAAGTAGCTGGGACTACAGGCATGCGCCACCACACCCGGCTAATTTTTGTATTTTTAGTAGAGACGGAGTTTCTCCATGTTGGTCAGGCTAGTCTCGAACTCCCAACCTCAGGTGATCCACCTACCTCGGCCTCCCAAAGTTCTGGGATTACAGGCGTGAGCCACAGCACCCAGCCAATCTTTTGTTTCTTTATATTGCTAGAGAATGTCACAGGTTTGTATTAAATACAAGTGACTAGATGATCTGAAATCACCCATTTATCCTGATTGTAAAATATGTATTTTTACACACACAGCAGGAGGATTCTTTGTTTGCATCTATGCCACCTCTTTGCCCAATTGGGAGTCACCCTAAGGTTCAAAGCCCCAAACCTATAACAGGAGGACTTGGAGCTTTCACAAAAGTAAGTATGTATTAGGACATTATCCCAGAAGTCATAGTACTTTCTGTGGCATGTTGGAGTTGATTGACACCACCCCTACAACATGTTACTTTTTTTTTTTTGAGACGGAGTCTCGCTTTGTCTCCCAGGCTGGAGTGCAGTGACACGGCGTCAGCTGACTGCAACCTCCACCTCCTGGGTTCAAGCGATTCTCCTGCCTCAGCCTCCCGAGCAGCTGGGATTACAGGCACGCACCACCGCGCCCTGCTAATTTTGTATTTTTAGTGGAGACGGGATTTCACCATGTTGGTCAGGCTGGTCTCGAACTCCTGAGCTTGTGATCCTCCCACCTCGAACTCACAAAGTGCTGGGATTACAGGCATGAGCCACCTCGCCTGGCCTATCAACGTGTTACTTTTTAGTAGGTCTCAGCTTCTCATTCTGAGATGTGCTTCTATGTATTTAATGATGTCCTCAGGGCAGCCCTTGGAGTCCAGCAAGATGGGAATTCATGGAGCACAAACAGTGTGTGTGTTTCTCTCTGCTGTCATTTGCCACAGTCTCTAAAACAAGTAACTCTGTTATTACAGGAGCACAGAATCAAGTTCAGATCCTACTATTGGTCCCTTTAATAGCTGGTATGGACTGTGTTTAAGTAGTATGTGTATTTACCCTTCTGGTGGAGTCATTCTTTACAGATCAAGTTTCATCAATTCATTAATCCCTGCAAACAGAAAAGATTCATATATTAGCAGCTTTATAAAATGGGATGTCTATGGATGTTTATTCAGTGTCATTATCATGTTTGTTGCAAGGTGATCATCAAACAGGAACCTGGTGAAGCACCTCACGTGCCCGCGACAGGAGCTGCCAGCCAGTCACCACTCCCGCAGTATGTGACTGTGAAAGGGGGTCACATGATAGCTGTGTCCCCTCAGAAACAGGTCATAACTACTGGAGAAGGGATTGCCCAGTCAACAAAGGTTCAGCCCTCCAAGGTTTGTGTTGGGTAGAGGTGGGAAAGTTCACATATAATTGATGATGTTTGCCTAAATAATTGACAGGTGCTGAAAAGATTCAGGGTGTCAGGGTTGCTGATCCCGTAAAAACCTGTGGGTGAAAGCCCAGCTGGAAAAACAAGTCCATTGGTGTGAAACTCTTCTACTCCTGTAGTAATCATTGGCAAGAGCCGGGTTATGTATTACAAAGGATCCAGGAATGGTCCAAGAGGCAGGGGAACACTGCTGTCTCTGGCAGTGAAGGCAACTGACTCATGGACACAACTTTCTACTTGATTCATCTCTAAAAGGGATCCGCTGTTGACCTGTTTATTTCTGATAGGAGAATGCTGTAGTTTATACCTCTGATGTTTGGGCTGTTATCTGTTTAATGATTCTTAGCTTTTTGTAGAGTTCATTTTTTTTATAATTTAGAGGTATGGGAGAATTAATGTATTGAGAGAATTTTAAAATAGCACATAGAGGCCGGGCATGGTCACTCATGCCTATAATCCCAGCACTTTGGGAGGACGAGGCAGGCAGATTACCTGAGATCAGGAGTTTGAGACCAGCCTGACCAACATGGAGAAACCCCATCTCTACTAAAAATACAAAATTAGCTGGGCGTGGTGGCCCGTGCCTGTAATCTCAGCTGCTCAGGAGGCTGAAGCAGGAGAATCACTTGAACCTGGGAGACAGAGGTTGTGGTGGGCCAAGATCGCACCACCGCACTCCAGCCTGGGTGACAGCGAGACTCCGTCTCAAAAAAATAGAAAATAAAAAAATGAAATAGCACATAGAGCCATGTTTTCCTCAATCAGTTGAAATGTAGCCATGCATCACCTAATCATCATTCTGAGGTACATTCCGAGACATGTGTCATTAGGTGATTTTGTTGTGTGAACATCACAGTATACTTAAATCTAGATAGAATAACTAACTACACACCTAGGTTGTATGGTGTAGCCTATTGCTCGTAGGCTGTAAACCTGTTCGGCATGTTACTATTGAATACTATAGGAAGTTGTAATAGGACAATAAGTATCTGTGGATCTCAACATATCTAACAAAGAAAAGGTACTGTAAAAATACACTGTTACAATCTTATGGGACCACTGTTACATAGGCAGTCTGTCATTGACTAAAACATCGTCAGTGTGGTAGATGACTGTGGAATCAATATTGAGTGCTTTTGTATGCTTTGCTTGTATTTATACATTATCTATAATCCACACACAACCCTGGAGGGTGGGGATTTTCACCCCTGTTTTACAAATGAGGAAACTGTGACTCAGAGTTTGAACAGCTTCCTTGGAGCATTACAGCTAATAAATGACAAAGTGCTTAAACTCAGGCCTGCTAACTCCAAGTTCCCCATTCCAGAATTAATGAAAAGTAGTTGTCTCTAACCTCGGTATGCTTTTAGAATATCGAGGTTAAATTATCTCAACCTTTGGCGGGTATACTCTAAAACTATTAAGATATGGGCTGGGCACGGTGGCTCACACATGTGAGCCACCCATCACTTTGGGAGTCTGAGGCAGGCGGATCACTTGAGGTCAGGAGTTTGAGACCAGCCTGTCCAATGTGGTGAAACCCCGTCTCTACTAAAAATACAAAAGCCGAGTGTGGTGGGTGGCGTGCACCTGTAATCCCAGCTACTTGGGAGGCTGAAGCAGGAGAATCACTTGAACCCAGGAGGAGGAGGTTGCAGTGAGCCAAGATTGTGCCACTGCTTTTC
>NW_012103087.1:392661-395426 GCF_000951045.1 Mandrillus leucophaeus | reverse complement strand
AAAGTAAAAGCAGCATGAGCTTTGCAGTTAGAGCTTGTTGCAAATCTCAGATCTCAGCCACTCATTACTAGTATAACCTGTGCAGGTTCTGAGCCCTGGTCTTCCAGGGTTGTAGAATTAGAGATTGTATATGAAGGACCTACCTAGCACAGCGCAGGTGCTCAGTAAATAGTAACTAATGTGAGTATCAGGGGTATCCATGCCTAAGTACCATGGTAGAGGTTATCAGTGAGCACTTAACTTGTAAACAGCCATATTTTTTAATATCTGGAGGGAAAATCTCAGATATAGACTCTTCCCCTTCGGTTTGCTGAAGTAAATTCTGACTTGCCAAAGGTATGTGTAGGAAACAGGGAGGGCAGAGATAAAAACATTTAATCAAAGCATGAATTGAAGTTAAGTGTATAGCAAATATAAAACAATGGGCGTCTGCTTTCTCAAGTTAGAAGGAAATTAGCAATAGAGGATTATTGAATGGGAAGAGAATGAGAAGAGTCGGTAGGTGAATTCAGGCTCTAGGCCGAAAGATGTCTTTTTGGTGGTTGTTGCTGTTGTGGGTTTTTTGTTTTGTTTTGTTTCGTGACCATAAGTCACTGTAGTCTCAGCCTCCCTGCGCTCCAGCAATCCCACCTCAGCCTCCCAGGACTACAGGTGACACCACCACACCCTATTAGGTTTTTTATTTTTGTTTTTTTCCCTATATTTTGTGGAGACTAGTTTTCACTATGTTGCCCAGGCTGGTCTTGAACTCCTGGGCTCAAGCAATCTGCCTGCCTCAGCCTACCAAAGTGTTGGGGTTATAAGCATGAGCCACTGTACCTGGCCAAAGTACGTTGTTTAAAAAAACTAACAAACTAATGTTAGGTAATACTGTCTTATTTAAGAGCCCTTACACCTTCTTAGTGGTGTCCATAATCAGCTGCAGAGTTTTTCCCAACAGAATGCAGACTTCTTCGTTCTCCTGTTTTCCAGAAGGAAGGTAGGGAGGTGGTGGTGGCCATCTCCCAGGCGGTATGCACATTGTGGATAAGCTCTGCTAGTAAAGACTGCCCTCCAGTGGCTGACTTGGGATACCAGGTTTCTTTTTGAGACAGTCGTCTCTCTCTGTCGCCCAGGCTGGAGTGCAGTGGTGCAGTCTTGACTCACTGCAACCTCTGCCTCCTGGGCTCAAGCTGTACTCCTACTTCAGCCTCCGCGGTAGCTGGGACCGCAGGCCCATGCCACCACGCCCAGCTAATTTTTTTCTGTTTTTTTTTTTTGAGCTGGAGTCTCGCACCGTTGCCTGGGCTGGAGAGCAGTGGCGCGATCTTGGCTCACTGCAGCCTCTGCCTTTTGGGTTCAAGCAATTCTCCTGCCTCAGCCTCCCAGGTACCTGGGATTATAGGCGCCCACCACCACGCCCAGCTAATTTTTTTGTATTTTTAGTAGAGACAGGGTTTCACCATGTTGGCCAGGCTGGTCTCGAACTCCTGACCTCGTGATCCGCCCGCCTTGGCCTCCTAAAATGCTAGGATTACAGGCATGAGCCACTGCGCCTGGCCATTTTTTTGTATTTTTTAATAGAGACTGGGTTTCACCATGTTCGTCAGGCTGGTCTCGAACTCCTGACCTCAAACGATCCACCCGCCTCGGCCTCCCAAAGTGCTGGGATTACAGGTGTGAGCCACCATGTCCAGCAGGATACCAGGTTTTACCAGGCTCTTGGAGAAATTGTGTGTCATATCCTGAAAACTTTGAAGCAGTTGGCGTAAGAAGGGAAAAGCAAGTCGGGTGCATGTAATTTGAGGAAAGAAATTGAAGTAGGTCTAAATTGTTTTCCTTAAGTTCTTTCTTTGTTTGTTTAGGAACATAAAAGATTCTGTGTAATTTAACTTGTGAAATAGGTTATTAAGTTTGATATGTTTAGGAGGTATGAAGACTGCTATCTTAGTTAAGAGAAAAGTTCAGCTACTACAGCAGAGAAACCTGAACACCAGAACCTTAAGTAAGTTTATTTCTCTCACCCAGTCGTCAAGAATCTAGATTCCTCCTGCCTTTCCTTTTTTGCTCTGCCATTCTCAAAATTTGACTTTCAGCTTGTGGACTAAGAAAACACTTCATCTCATGCCTCCACGTTCACACTTCTTGCCAGAAGGAAGGGAGCAGGGGGAGAACTGAGGGCAGACACAGCCCGAAAGTTGCACTCACTTCTGCACACATCCCATTAGCCAGAAACCAGACGGCCACTGCTAGGTCCGGGAGGGCTGGGAAATAAGAGTTGTGATTCCATGTGGCCGTTCCCCCAGCTGAAAACTGGGGGCTCTGTTACATGAGAGGAGAAGGAAATAATAGATATTGGGGTTCAACTAGCAGTTTCTGCCACACCCCCAAAAAGTTTTGCTACATTAAGATTTTTTTTTTTTCTTTTGTAAATATACAGAAAAGTTCTTTATCAGTAAGAAGGGTTTCCATATTTCCACATCACTAGGAGGATGACCTTGCCCTGCTCTGTGGCTACAGAAACTCTACAGGTCCCTGCAGAATGAAGTTCATGCAGTTAGAACAGAGATGTAGGCCAGGTGTGGTGGCTCATGCCTGTAATCCCAGCACTTTGGGAGGCCGAGGAGGACAGATCACCTGAGGTCAGGGGTTCGAGATCAGCCTGGCCAACATGGAGAAACCCCATCTCTACTAAAAATACAAAATTAGCCAGGAGGGGTGGCGCGTGCCCATAATCCCAGCTGCTCGGGAAGCTAAGGCAGGAGAATTGCTTGAACTCAGGAGGC
>NW_012103087.1:385435-388271 GCF_000951045.1 Mandrillus leucophaeus | reverse complement strand
TTCCCCCAGCTGAAAACTGGGGGCTCTGTTACATGAGAGGAGAAGGAAATAATAGATATTGGGGTTCAACTAGCAGTTTCTGCCACACCCCCAAAAAGTTTTGCTACATTAAGGTTTTTTTTTTTCTTTTGTAAATATACAGAAAAGTTCTTTATCAGTAAGAAGGGTTTCCATATTTCCACATCACTAGGAGGATGACCTTGCCCTGCTCTGTGGCTACAGAAAATCTACAGGTCCCTGCAGAATGAAGTTCATGCAGTTAGAACAGAGATGTAGGCCAGGTGTGGTGGCTCATGCCTGTAATCCCAGCACTTTGGGAGGCCGAGGAGGACAGATCACCTGAGGTCAGGGGTTCGAGATCAGCCTGGCCAACATGGAGAAACCCCATCTCTACTAAAAATACAAAATTAGCCAGGAGGGGTGGCGCGTGCCCATAATCCCAGCTGCTCGGGAAGCTAAGGCAGGAGAATTGCTTGAACTCAGGAGGCAGAGGTTGCCGTGAGCCAAGATCGCGCCACTGCACTCCAACCTGGGCAACAAGAGCAATACTCTGTCTCAAAAAAAACAAAAACAGAGATGTAGATGTGGGTAATAAGGGATATTTCAACCAAACCAGGAGAGCCGGGGGGAATTTGTCTTCATTCTAGGTTAACTTGCTTTTGAAAATTGGTTATTTTATTTTGTTTCTTCTTTCCTTCCCTCCTTTCTTAAACATACAGAAAAGTAGAGAGAATATTGTGATGAATCCCACTTGCCTATTACCCAGTTTCAACAATTAACAGCATTTTACTCATCTTAATTTCTCTTCCTGGAATATTGTAAAGCAGCAGGCAGATCCCAGTGTTGTATAATTCACTCAAGATTAATTTCTGTTTCACCCGCTGAATCCAGAGGTTGAGATCGAGGTCTCTGCCTTGGCCAAATGCGGAAGACAGCCACAAATGTCTGTCCTTTGGCTGTCCTTTGCTGGTCTCCACGTCCCCTTGTGGATTATTATTCTTTAGTTGAAGTGTTGTTATGAACAACAACAGCTGTCTTGTTAGCTAGGCATCCTATTAACTTGTTCTCATTTTGCTTCTGATTTTGGGGGTAAATGTTATCCATATCTATATCCATATTATAGATGAGGAGGCTGATGCTAAAACTCAGAGAGGTTAAATCACTTACCTAGCTACTAACTAATAATAACTAACCTGGGAAACCAGATCTGTCTGCTTACCGAAAACTACACTGTTTCCTCTTTGTGACACTGTGGTTTATAATACTTGATTAAGGTACTGTTTTCTTTTTTTTTTTTCTGAGACGAAGTCTTGCTCTGTCACCAGGCTGGAGTGCAGTGGCGCGATGTCAGTTCACTGCAACCTCTGCCTCCTGGGTTCAAGCGATTCTCCTGCCTCAGCCTCCCGAGTAGCTGGGGCTACAGGCGCCCACCACCTCACCTAGCTAATTCCTTGTAATTTTAGTAGAGATGAGGTTTCGCCATGTTGGCCGAGACAATCTCGATCTCTTGACCTTGTGATCCACCCGCCTCAGCCTCCTAAAGTGTTGGGATTACAGGCATGAGCCACCGCGCCTGGTCAAGGGACTGTTTTCTTTACATCAGCTGTGTTATTCAAGTACATGGTAAATGTATTTTACCATACTCACAGTCTTTGAACAGAAACCATGTACGATATAGTAATTTTTTATTTAAAACTTCCTACTTATCAGTTGCATATGGTTTATCATTTCATTCTACCTTCTGAATAACCTTATTTTAAAATTTAGAAATACTCTAAAATTCCAGCAACATAGGTAGAGAATTAAGTAATCAGTATGCCCATATCCTCCACCCCAAATTTACATATTCATGTTTACTTCAGATCTTTTTTCTCCAAATAAAACGTTTCTGATAAAGTTGAAGTCCACTTTGTTCTTCCCAGAGGCAGCAAGCACTGTCATGACTTTGATGTGTAGCCTTCTACTCCGTGCACTTCATTACATGAATACATACATGGTCATAGGAAACATAATGTTGTTTGTGTTTTGAAGGTTTACATAAAAGACATTTCTACTTACATTTTTCTGCAACTCCCTTTTCACTTTCTTATTCTTCCAGTCTGTTTATACTATTATATCCCTAATGTATATAGTTCTAATTCATTTATTTTTAGTATGACCTTTCATTGTCTGTCTTATGCCACAGTTTGTCCGTTCCTCTATCTGTAGACGTTAAGAATGGTGTTGCATGCTGGAGACATTAAGGTTGCTGACAGCTTTTGGTAAAAATAACGCTGTGTTGGACATTGTTGTATACGTTCCCTTGAACACATGTCTGTTTCTCTAGGATATACACCTAAAAACAGAGTTCCTACTATATGGGGTATGTGAATTTTCCGTTTTAGCAGATAGGCCAGTACCTCTCTGGAATGGCTGTCCAAATTTATCTTCCTACCAGCAGTGAGCAAAAATTCCTATTTTTCCCACAGCCTCTAGTAACTTCTTGGTGTTATCAGACTTTTAAGCTTTTTTTTCCCCCAATCTGATGGGTGATCCTGTTTGTCTTTTTTGCCTTAAGAAGGTAAATCATTTACATTTCTTCTAACCTTGTGGAAGTCTGTTCATCTAGTTTCTGGTGAGAAGTTCTTTTTATGAAATAAAGAGCTGAGGAGTGGAAAACACTGCTCCAATTTGCCATTCATTCAGTGTTTCCTTTAATTGAACATCCTATTGTTGACTTTGTTTTAAAAACACTCCTGAGTATTTTCTTAAAAGAATTCATAGGCCGGGCGCGGTGGCTCAAGCCTGTAATCCCAGCACTTTGGGAGGCCGAGACAGGAGGATCACGAGGTCAGGA
>NW_012103087.1:377634-384834 GCF_000951045.1 Mandrillus leucophaeus | reverse complement strand
AGACAGGGTCTTGCTCTGTCATCCAGGCTGGAGGGCAGTGGTATGATCATGGCTCACTGCAGCCTTGAACTCCTAGGCTCAAGGGATCCTCCCCTGCCTCAGCCTCCTAAATAGCTGGGACTACAGATGTGTGCCACTGTACTGGCTAATTTTTTTTTTTTTTTAGACAGAGTCTTACTCCGTCACCCAGACTGGAGTGCAGTGGCATGATCTCCGCTCACTGCAACCTCCGCCTACCAGGTTCAGGGGATTCTTCCACCTCAGCCTCCAGAGTAGATGGGACTACATGTGCATGCCCCCATGCCCGGCTAATTTTTGTATTTTTAGTAGAGACTAGATTTCACCATGTTGGCCTGGCTGGTCTCGAACTCCTGACCTCAAATGATCCTCCTGCCTTGGCCTCCCAAAGTGCTGGGATTACTTAAAGGCGTGAGCCACCATGCCCGGCCAAACTTTATACTTCTGAATTTCCCAAATTTTCTATTAAAGTAAGTTATAAAAAGTAGCTTAGGTAAGACAATTGTTAAGATTCTATTATTGTAATACCCAAGTGTAAGAAATACGGTTGCCGTTCACACCTGTGTAGGTAGGTTTCCTAGATGACCGAATTAGGCTGCATGTATTGTGTGCCGGTCTTTGTTTTGCTCTTTGCCAAAACAGTGACTGCTGTTCTACCGTTGGACTCTGCTCTGTTTTGAACAGGTTGTCGGGGTACCAGTTGGGTCTGCTTTACCTTCAACAGTGAAGCAGGCTGTGGCGATCAGTGGTGGCCAGATCCTGGTAGCCAAGGCCAGCTCTTCTGTCTCCAAAGCAGTTGGTCCAAAGCAAGTTGTGACCCAAGGAGTTGCCAAAGCAATTGTGAGTGGAGGTGGAGGAACCATTGTTGCTCAGCCAGTGCAGACCTTAACCAAGGCCCAGGTCACTGCCGCTGGTCCTCAGAAGAGTGGATCCCAGGGTTCAGGTAAAACGGATCATCACTGGGGGCCCTTTCAGCAGAAGCTCTGTCCAATATTTCCTTTGCTAGTGATTTTATTTGCTATTTGATCTTGTCTAGGAAAGCCTAGTTAGGTTGATGCTGTAAGAAGTATATTGAAATGTTTGTTCATTTTTATGGACATTTCACATAAAGGTCTGTAGGTATTTAGCTTTAAGTTTACACACACACACACACACACACCATTTCTCAGTACCGTGCGCGCGCGCGCACACACACACACACACACACCCCCACACCATTTCTCAGTACCGTCTGTAGGTATTTAGCTTTAAGTTTACACACACACACACACACACACCATTTCTCAGTACCGTGCGCGCGCGCGCACACACACACACACACACCCCCACACCATTTCTCAGTACCGTCTGTAGGTATTTAGCTTTAAGTTTACACACACACACACACAGACACCATTTCTCAGTACCGTCTGTAGGTATTTAGCTTTAAGTTTACACACACACACACACACACACACACACACACACACCCACCATTTCTCAGTACCGTGGGGGATTGGTTCCAGGACCCCCTACTGCAGGTAGCAAAATCTACAGATGCTCGAGTCCCCTATGCAGATCTTCTGGTGTACTTTTACATCACCTCTAGGTTGTTTTAACACCTAATAACAATGTAAATGCTGTGTAAATAGTTGTTACACTCTGTTGTTTAAGGAATAATGACAAGAAAAAGTCTGTACATGTTCAGTACAGATGTACTCATCTTTTTTTCTCCCAGTCTATGGGGATACAGAGAGCCAACGGTACTTGCCAGTCAGGAGCACAAATTTGCCCTAACTTTGACTTTAAACAAATGGGGGAAAATATGTATTCCTCCATAGATAGGGTGATTGTTTCATTAATTGTCCAAACCACAGTATTTATGAGAGTAAAAAGAGTCACTGTTAATAATTACAATGGGACGGGTGTAACCTAGAACTGTTTTAGGCAGAACCAGGACATACGGTCACCCTATTATATACAAATATAAAGAGCCTCTGGCAGGCTTTTGTGGTCTATAAATTATTTTTTAATTAGCAGGATATTTAAGAATATCAGTCTTTAAAGCACTGTGCATCTGGGAAACAAACTTTGAGTTTATTGCTTGTTAGTGTTCTAAAATAAGATTTCATTGCCTTTTTAGAGTGTTGCCCTTAGTTTCAATTTATCTTACAATTTTTTCTCCTTTACCATTTTAGTAATGGCAACATTGCAGCTACCAGCCACTAATTTGGCCAACTTGGCAAATTTGCCTCCTGGCACTAAACTCTACCTAACTACAAACAGCAAGAACCCTTCAGGAAAAGGAAAACTGCTGCTGATCCCTCAGGGAGCCATCCTGCGAGCTACAAACAGTGCTAGTAAGTGAAACCGTTGGGTTGAATCGTTTGGTTGTTGGTTCTGTGTGTGTGTTCATCTTGTCCACCTGAGGGTAGTTCTTACCTGTTTCAGAAAGCATTTCCGTAACTCTGTTGGGTGGTGTAATGGTAGCATTTGCCCAGATGGATTTAACACAGAACGATAATTTAACTAGAAGTGGATTTGCTCCTCAGCATTTGGGATCAGGAATGAATTACACTGGAGAGAGATGGCTAGTGAGGCTGTTAGGAGAAAGCCGTCTACAGGAACCATGAATGAAGTGGTGTCTGAAAATTATCTGGTGATACCTGAGGGAAGATCCATCTACTCAGAGAAGCTGAAAGTCTATTTTTGGGGACAGGTTGGCATAGGATTGGAATCGAGTGCGTCCGTTTGGCTTTGTTTAGATGGGGATCCCCGACCCCTGGGCTGCACAGCATGAGGTGAGCGGAGGGTGAAGGAGCATTACTGTCTGAGCTCTGCCTCCCGTCAGATCAGCAGTGGCGCTAGATTCTCACAGGAGCGCAAACCCTGTTGAGAACTGTGCATATGAAGGGATCTAGGTGGCGCACTCCTTATGAGAATCTAATGCCTGATGATCTGAGGTGGAACAGTTTCATCCCAAACCACCCCCCACCTCCTGCCCCAATTCATGGACAAATTCTCTTCCATGACACTGGTCCCTGGTGCCACAGAGCTTGGGGGCAGCTGGTTTGGATGTATTCCTTACTTCTGCTAGGTTTAGAGGTGGAAAGAGAAATACAGACTCTGCCTAGGTGTGTAAGTCTTAAAGCCCCATGGAAATGAGGCAGTTTATTTGCAGTTACAGAAACTTTTGCTTTGACGTATCGAGAAAAACAATTTGGGCAGTGTTGAAGAGGATAGGACAAAAGGAAATTATTTCTCTCTGAATCAGAAGTAGAAAGGTATAGCATTCAGGGTCATTAGAAGTTAACCGCCCTTGCCAAAATGCAGTGTGTCAGCTAACCGTCCTTGTGTTCATTGACCATGATGGGTCAGTTCCACTCTCACTTGGTATTTTTTCCTCATACCTAAGCAGTGGTATGTCCAAAAGTTAAATATGTAAGAAAAGCACAGTATAAATATAAATATTTCAGAAGTCATCCAGGGAGCTACTTAGATTCTTGTGATATTCTTGGGGCAAAAATAAACCATTGGGAAGGAAGTTGTTGCAGTAATCACTGGAATGAAGGTGGAGAAGGAAATTGGAAATATTCTTGAGTGAATATCCATAGTGCAGGTAGTTCAAATGCATTATCTCACCAAAAGAGAAGGAAAAAGAGTTTTGACGTGGGATTTGAAAGGCAAAGAAGAATGGGGTCCTGGGGTCATTGTAAACGAAGGAAAGTCTTCATTTTTCCCAAGACAGAGAGACAGCATTGAGCACTGTAAAGTGACACTAAATTCCAGCAATTCACTGACATTGAATCAGATGCCCAAAAGTTGGGAAGCACCTATCTGAGCACATTTAAGTGTTGATTAAAATACTTGGCTAGAGGCTAGGTGCAGTGGCTCACACCTGTAATCCCAGCACTTCGGAGGGCCAAGGCAGGCGGATCATGAGGTCAGGAAATCGAGACCATCCTGGCCAACATGGTGAAACCCCCTCTCTACTAAAAATACAAAATTAGCTGGGCGTGGTGGCACGCGCCTGTAGTCTCAGCTACTTGGGAGGCTGAAGCAGGAGAATCGCTTGAACCCGGGAGGCAGAGGTTGCAGTGAGCCAAGATCTTGCCATTGCACTCCAGCCTGGCGATAGAGTGAGACTCCGTCTCAGAAAAATACTTAGCTAGAAAATGTCAGTAGCAAGCCTTCTCTTGATCTCCCATGACCACGTCAACGTATCTTCATTGTACTCAGAGCCGAAATACAGTCAGTTGTCATGCAGTTGAAAGGAAATAGATTCTGATCTAAAAATCTAGGAAGTTCTCCTCACTCTTGTCACAGGATAGGTAGATTACAGAAAAGAAGGAGGAAAATGGGAAAGGAGAAGGAATGGCACTAAAAGGGAAACATCTCTCTGGGCTCATTTTTATGTTAAAGCTTTGCTTGATACATTTTGTGATGTTGCTGTCATTCACTGTATTTTTAGATCTCCAGTCTGGCTCAGCTGCCAGTGGTGGGAGTGGTGCCGGAGGAGGAGGAGGTGGTGGAGGCGGTGGCAGTGGTGGAGGCAGCAGTGCAGGAGGAGGAGGAGGAACAGGAGGAGGAACAGCAGGAGGAGGAACTCAAAGTACCGCCGGCCCTGGAGGGATATCTCAGCACCTGACTTACACATCTTACATCCTCAAGCAAACTCCCCAGGTCTGGTTATCTGTAACTGATATTTTAAATCATTTAGCTATTTGGTAACTATGCTTAATCATAATTGATTGACCTTTACAGCTCTGGGATCAGGATTCGATACTAACACCTTAGCCATGTTATCTATAGCTATATCTTGGCTGGGTGTGGTAGCTCATGCCTGTAATCCTGGCACTTTGGGAGGCCAAGGAGGGTGGATCGCTTGAGCCCAGGAGCTCGAGACCAACCTGGGCAACATGGCGAAACCCTGTCTCTACTAAAAATACCAAAATTAGCTGGGCGTGGTGGTGCATCTCTGTAGTCCCAGCTACTCTGAAGGTTGAGGTGGGAGGATTGCTTGAACCTGGGAGGTTGAGGCTGCAGTGAGCTGAGGTCGCACCACTGCACTCCACCCTGGGTGACAGAGCAAGACCCTGTCTCAAAAAAAAAAGAAAAAAAAACTTTTTATCTTTTTGTGCTCGTTTTGAGAGAAAAGGAAATAGAGATTGAGAAACACTTTAGTAACTTATCCAGGATCTTCCTGCTAAGCTAATGGTAGAATTTGGGTTTAAGCCAGGCACAGTGGCTCACGCCTGTAATCCCAGCACTTTGGGAGGCCAAGGCAGGCAGATCACCTGTCAGGAGTTCAAGACCAGCCTGGCCAACATGGTGAAACCCCGTCTCCACTAAAAATACAAAAATCAGTTGGGTGTGGTAGTGCATCCCTATAATCCCAGCTACTTGGGAGGCTGAGGCAGGAGAGTCTCTAGAACCCACGAGACAGAGGTTGCAGTGAGCTGAGATCACTCCATAGTATTCTAGCCTGGGTGACAGAGTGAGACTCTGTCTCAAAAAAAAAAAAAAAAAAAAAAGAATTTGGGTTTAAACCCAGATCTTCCTGCCTTAAAGAAAGATTTCTACTATGCTGATTGCCTCCCAAATCCATGAGGTAATAAACAGTATTAATGTACAGTTGAAAAGTTGCTCGTAGAAGGGAGTGATCAAAGAGACAGTATCAAGTTGTAATATTTAGAGTTAGGTTAGATTTGATTAGGAACGGGTTTCTTCCTCCTCTCCTCTTGTCATTAAAGTCTTGGCTCTTTTCAAAGGAAAGTCATAGAATTTTGGTTCCAGATGTTCTTATTGAGAAAGATGTATAGTTATCAGTCTGAATGATTAAATCCAGCTTTGAGGACTAAATTGCAAAACAGAGTTTTCAACAGACTGCTCTGTAACTACGGTGCAAAGTTTGAGAGGTGGGGATAACTGTTGGAAGTAATACTTAGAGCACAACTATTCTTTTGAATTATTTTGCCTACATCGCAGAATTAAAGGGGAGAGCGTTGTAGCTTGTAAGATGGGACGTTACATGTTATTTAGGGGATCAGAACAGTCCATTTGAATTTAACAAATTATCGGTTAGTTCTTTGTATTTTTTTCTAACTTAGGGCACATTTTTAGTTGGCCAGCCATCACCCCAGACTTCTGGAAAACAACTCACCACTGGGTCAGTGGTCCAGGGAACACTGGGAGTCAGCACGTCTTCTGCACAAGGACAACAAACGCTAAAGGTCATCTCTGGACAGAAAACCACGTTGTTTACACAGGTAAATATGCCCATGCACACACCCCAAATATGGGGTGACTATGGCATTTATTTACATATTTACATGTAGTTTCTCTCTTTTCACAAAGAAATTAAGGTTACATAAGAAAATGAACAATAAGGCCCGGAGTGGTCGCTCAAATGCCTGTAATCCCAGCACTTTGGGAGGCCAAGGTGGGTTAATTGCCTGAGGTCAGGAGTTCGAGACCAGCCTGACCAACATGGCCAACATAGTGAAACCCCGCCTCTACTAAAAATACAAAAATTAGCCGGGCGGGATGGTGCGCACCTATAGTCCCAAGTACTCAGGAGGCTGAGGCAGGAGAATCGCTTGAACCCGGGAGGCAGAGGTTGCAATGAGCCGAGATCGCGCCATTGCATTCCAGCCTGGGCGACAGAGCGAGATTCTGTCTCAAAAAAAAAAAAAAAAAAAGGAAGAAAGAAAGAAAAGGAACAATAAAAAAATATAGAAAAACAAAAACGAATCTTGAGGTTTGGGAAAATGTAAGTAGAATGAGAAAATTAAGGCCCCAGGTGTTATTCTGATATGTAAACAGTCAAGATATCTTGCACAGTTAATAAAATCAAGGTATAAATTTTATAGCAAAGACAAAATGAGAAGCATGGTCAGTTTTAAAGTCACACTACATGTGAGAAAGAAAAAACACATATTTCGTTAGAAGAAACAAAGCTTTCTTGACACTTTGTTGTAAAATTTCTCCAGATGGACTTCACGTAGAAGAGGTGGGAGGATCCGCCTGCCTCGGCTTCCCAAAATGCTGGGATTACAGGCGTGACCCACCACACCTGGCCTTGTTTAGAATTTTTGCAAGGGATACTGGTCAGTAGTTTTCTTAGTAATTTCTGTCTGGTTTGGCATCAGGGTAATACTGGCCTCATAAAATGAAGTGAAAGCTTTTTCTTGCTTTTCTTTT
>NW_012103087.1:369373-376749 GCF_000951045.1 Mandrillus leucophaeus | reverse complement strand
GTAGCTGGGATTACAGGCGCGGACTGCCACGCCTGGCTAATTTTTGTATTTTTAATAGAGGTGGGGTTTCACCATGTTGGCCAGGATGGTCTCAATCTCTTGACCTTGTGATCTGCCTGCCTCGGCCTCTCAACGTACTGGGATTACAGGCGTGAGCTGCTGCACCCAGCCTTTACTTTTTTTTTTTTTAAATTTTTTATCTTTCTGACTCAAGATCTAACAGAAAAAACTTTAAATTGCTGTGGTTTCAGATTACATAATACAACTAAACTTGAGGAAACTTCCACTAGTTGAGCTTTAGTGTAGCATCAGAGAAGAGTAACAACAGTACTTGAAAGAGCTGTTAAAATACTCTTCCCTTTTCCAACTACATATGGGGATATATCTCAAACCAACACAGCAAGCACGGCAGGAAGGAGGAAGCAGGGGGCGCAGGGCATGGAGAGTACTGGAAACTGAATAGAACTGGCTGCTCTTGCTGGAGTACCCAACACATCACCCTTCTAGTTGCCTCAAGCTTCTGCCATCACCAGATGTGGAGCATATCTAGCATTTTTCCACGCTTCTGTGGCAGATTCTCCTGGCATGCCCTGAGTAAGGCTTTTATCACTTGGCGAGGCTTTCTTCTGCAGCTTCTTGTCTGTTTTTCAGTTGCTTGTCCACTATTGGACTCCTCAGCTACTTCTTGAACACAACCAGGAGAATACATTTATTTATTTATTTATGCCTTTTCTGTGTTTTTTGGATTTGGTGCTGAGAGGAGTATTGCTGTCCACAGTGAAGATAAAATGGCAGAAATGTTTATGCAGTGAACTCTGTGGCAGCAAAATACATAAAGTGCAAAGACTATTAAGAATATGAGGAGAATTTGATAAAACTACAGTCACAGAGAAGAATTTTAACATGTCTCTCAGCATTTAGCTAATCAAGTGGATAAATCTTTTTTATTATAAAGGATTTGTATTGGAATAACACTACTAACAGGCTTAATTCTGTATCATGGAGACACAGAATACACATTTTGCTGGTATGTCTATGGAACGTTAACAAATTGATTATATACTTCGCCACAAAGAGAATCTCTTAGCATATTTCAAAAGTGGCATCCAATGTGCTTCTTGCTGTTACTCAGTAAAAAAGTCAAATCAATAACAACCAAAAAACTTGAAAATTAAAATACTCTTCTAAATTCTTCGGTCAAAAAAATCCAAATAAATTATGGATGATTTTAGCTGTTAATACAAATGACAATTTTATTAGGGTTCCCCAGAGAAACAGAACAAATATAATATATAGATACTAAGAGGAAATGTATTACGGGAATTGGCTCATGTGATTATGGAGACCAAGGAGTCCCACGACATGCTGTTAGCAGGCTGGAGAGCAGGACAGCTAGTGGTGTGATATAGTCTGAATACAAAGGCCTGAGAACTGGCGGGGATGGGAGTGAGGGGCACACTGGCATTAAGTCCTGGAGTCTGAAGGCCTGAGAACCAGGAGCTCTGATGTCTAAGGGTAGGAGAAGATTGATGTCTCAGCTTAGGAAGAGAGAGAGAATTCGCCCATTGTCCGCCTTTTTGTTCTATTCAGGTCCTTGACAGATTGGATGATGTCTGCCCACGTTGGCAAGGGCGGATCTTCTTTACTCTGTCTAGTGATTCAGATGCTGGTCTCTTCCAGAAATAATATTTTATCAGGTATCTGGGCATCCCCCAGCCCACTCAAGTTGACATAAAATTAACCATCCCAACAGTACTTCTTATTAAAACCTGTGGAAACAACCCAAACCAGGCTCAAGAAAATTCAAAGCTTTAAATGCTTTTTCCTTTTAGCCCCGCATCCTTTAAGATATAACAAAATAATGCATAAATCATAAGTATACTGTTCAATGAGTTTTATACTCATGCAACCACTATCGCAATCAAGATATAGGATAGTTCTATCACTCTTTTTTTTTTCCTGAGGCGAAGTTTCGCTCTTGTTGCCCAGACTGGAGTGCAATGGCACGATCTCGGCTCACCGCAAACCTCTGCCTCCCAGGTTCGAGCGATTCTCCTGCCTTAGCCTCCAGGTAGCTGGAATTACAGGCATGCGCCACCACCCCTGGCTAATTTTGTATTTTTAGTAGAGATGGGGTTTCTCCATGTTGGTCAGGCTGGTCTCAAACTCCCGACCTCAGGTAGTTCGCCCGCCTCAGCCTCCCAAACTGCTGGATTATAGGCATGAGCCACCGCACCCGGCCCAGTTCTATCACTCTTAAAACATTCCCTGGTTCAGGCACTGTAGCTCATGCCTTTAATCCCAGTACCTTGAAGGTCTGAGGCAGGAGGATCACTTAAGCCCAGGAATTTGAGACCAGCCTGGGTGACATAGGGACACCTTGTCTCTACCAAAAAAAAAAAAAATTAAAGGCCAGGTCTGGTGGCTAATGCCTGTAATCCCAGCACTCTTTGGAGGCTGAGGCAGGTGGATCACGAGGTTAAGAGATCAAGGCCATCCTGGCCAGCATGGTGAAACCCTGTCTCTACTAAAAATACAAAAATTAGCAGGGCATGGTGGCGTGCACCTGTAGTCCCAGCAACTCTGGAGGCTGAGGCAGGAGAATTGCTTGAACCGGGGAGGCAGAGGTTGCAGTAAGCCAAGATTGCGCCACTGCACTCCAGCCCCCCCCCAAAAAATAAGAAATACATAATTTGTAAGTGGTTCTCCAGTACTAAAATGCTAAGCCTATATCTAATTTAGAAGACCATTCACTTACCCATTTAAATCTGGCCCCGTCTAGGGTTGATTTTCACGTTTAAAGATTATATGTACGTTTAAGAGTACGTTGTAATCAATTATTTTGAAAACAAGTGACCTATTATCTTTGAAGACACTGCTGCCAAATAGTAACTTGCAATTGCATTTCTTTACTTGTTCTATATTGGGGTAAAGGGATATTTATAAGTGAAAGGTCATAAAATTTGGAGCTTGTTAGAAAGGTGCATAAACACCTCATGTGGGTTCGATTGGTAAGACTTTCCTGGCTGGTCTCCAATTCTTGGGGCATATCTCAACTGTCAGTAAGGAATGAGTTATGTCTATTATCCCAGGCAACATGATTATTTCTGCCCATTTTGTTTCTGCAGGCAGCTCATGGAGGACAGGCATCTCTAATGAAAATATCCGATAGCACCTTGAAGACTGTGCCAGCCACCTCACAGCTCTCAAAGCCTGGAACCACAATGCTGAGAGTAGCAGGAGGGGTTATCACAACTGCCACTTCCCCAGCTGTGGCCCTCTCAGCAAATGGTCCTGCACAACAGGTGAGAAATAGCACGTCAGTAGAGAATCCTAATGAAACATGAAGGTGGTATAAATACACAGAAGATGTCCAGTAGGCACACCAGTGGGCCTTTTTAAAATACTGAACTATTGCTTTTTTTTTTTTTTTTAAAAAAAAAAAAGAAATATTCACATACCATAGAAGTCCCCATTTTATAGTATACAGTTCAGTAGTGCTTGTTACCATTCACATGGTTGTGCAGCTCTCATTACCATCATCTAATCCCAGAATATTTTATCCCAAAAAGAAGCCCAGTACCCATCAGCACTCACGCCCATTCCACCTTCTGTAGTTCTAGGCAACCGCTGACCTACTTTCTTTCTCTGGATTTGCCTATTTTAGACATTGCATATAAAGGGAGTCATAGAACATGCCCTTTTGGGTCTCTTCTGGTGCTTAGCGTTACTTTTCAGAGTTCATCCATGTTGTGACTTGCATCAGTACTCCTTTCTTTTCGTGGCTGGATAATACCCAGTTTGATGGATATACCATATTTTGTTTACCCATTCATCAGTTGATGGGCGCTGGAATTATTTTCTACTTTTTGAATAATGCTGCGGTGAATATTTGTCTACAGGTTTTTGTATAAACACATTTCTGTTTCTCTTGGCTGTATACCCAGGGATGGAATTGCTGGATTATATGGTAACTCTTTTTTTTTTTTTTTTTTTTGAGATGAAGTCTTGCTCTTGTCGCCAGGCTGGAGTGCAGTGGCGAGATCTCAGCTTACTGCAACCTCCATCTCCCGGGTTCAAGCAATTCCCCTGCCTCAGCCTCCTGAGTAGCTGGGACTACAGGTGCACACCACCACGTCTGGCTAATTTTTTGTATTTTAGTAGAGACAGGGTTTCACCGTGTTGGCCAGAGTGGTCTTGATCTCCTGACCTCATGATCCGCCCACCTCAGCCTCCCAAAGTGCTAGGATTACAGGCGTGAGCCACTGCTCCCAGCCTACAGTAACATTTTCTGGAACTGCTAAACTGTTTTCCCAAGTGGCTACATCATTTTAGATTTCCACCAGCAATATACGAGGGTTCCAGTTTTTCCACAAACTCACCCAAACTTGTTCTTGTCCTTTTTTTTTTTTTTCATTATAGCCATTGTAGTGGGTGTAAACTAGTGTCTCACTGTGGTTTTGATTTGCAGTTCCCTGATAGTTAATGATATTGAGCATCTTTTCATGTATTTACTGGCTGTTTGTATATCTTTTATCCATTTACATCCTTTGCCCATTTTTTAGTTGGTTGTCTTTTAATCATTGAGGTATAGGAGTGCTTTATGTATTCTAGATATGTCTCTTACCAGATTTGCAAAAATTTTCTCGTACTCTGAGCTGTCTTTTCACTTACTGATAGTATTGAACCATGCCCAGCTAGTTAAACCATGCCCACCACTGTGCCCAGCTAATTAAAAACAAAAGTTTCTAATTTTGGTTTTCATTCCTTTTTTTAAAAAATGTCAATTATGATGGGTCCGTAATCAGTGTAGATATTCACAGGGTACACGTGATGTTTTGATGCAGGCGTACAGCACGTAATAACCTCATCGGGGTCATTGGGATATCTGTCACTTCAAGCATTTATCTTTTTTTAAAACCAATTCTGCTCTTTGTTACTATAAAATATATAAGAAATTATTGCGAATTTTGGTCACCCTGTTGTGCTATCAAATACTAGATCTTACTCATCCCTTCTAACTATATTTTTGTACCCATTAACCATCCCTACTTCCTCCCTCCCTGCTGCTGCCCTTCCCACCTTCTGGTAACCACCATTCTTCTCTGTCTTCATGAGTTCAGTTGTTTTCATTGTTAGCTCCCACACATGAGTGAGAACATGTGAAATGTATTTTTCTGTGCCTGGCTTATTTCACTTAACATAATGTCCTCCAGTTCTATCCATGTTGCAAATGACAGGATTTCATTCTTTCTTATGGCTGAATAATATTGCATCATGTATCTGTATCACATTTTCTTTATCATTCACCTGGTGGTGGACACTTAGGTTGATTCCAAATCTTGGCTATTGTGAATAGTGCTGTAATAAACATGGGAGTGCAGATAGCTCTTCGTATACTAATCTCCTTTCTTTTGGGTACATACCTAGCAGTGGGATGTGGATCATATGGTATTTCTATTTTCAGTCTCTTGAGGACCCTCTGTATGTTCTCTATCGTGGTTGTGGTAACTTACATTCCCACCAGCAGTGCACGAGGGTTCCCTCTTCTCCATATCCTCATCACCAGCCGGTCTTTTGGATGAAAGCCATTTTAACTGGGTGGGATGATTTCTCATTATAATTCTGATTTGTGTTTCTGTGACAATTAATGATGTTGAACATTTTTTTATTTGCCTGTTGGGCCATTTATGTGTCTTCTTTTGAGAAATGTCTGTTCAGATCTGTTGCCCATTTTCAAATGAGATTATTTGACTTTTTTCTATAGAGTTGTTTGAGCTTCTTGTATATTCTGATTATTAATCCTTTGTCAGATGTGTATGTAGTTGGCGAGTATTTCCTCCCATTCTGTGGGTTGTGTCTTTGTTAATTGTTTTCTTTGCTCTGCAGAAGCTTTTTAACTTGATGTGATCCCATTTATACATTTTTGTTTTGGTTGCCTGTGCTTTTGAGGTATTGCTCAAGAAATCTTTGCCCAAACCAATGTCCTGGAGAGTTTCCCTAATGTTTTCTTGTAGTAGTTTCATAGTTTGATGTCTTAGATTTAAGTCTTTAATCCATTTTGATTGCATAGTGAGAGCTAGGTGGTCTAGTTACATTCTTCTGCATAAAGATATCCAGTTTTCCCAGCACAAGTTTTAATAAAAGTCCCAATTTACCTATTTTTCTTTTATTGCTTGTTCTTTTGATGTCACATCTGAAAAACCTTTGCCTAATCCAAAGCCACAAAATTTAAGCCTGTGTTTTCTTCTAAGAGTTTTATACATTTAGCTCTTATATTTAGGCTTCAGATTCATTTGGGTTTTTTTTTTTTTTGTGATGGAGTCTCATTCTGTCGCCCAGGCTGGAGTGCAGTGGTACGATTTCCGCTCACTGCAACCTCTGCCTCCCGAATTGAAGCGATTCTCCTGCGTCAGCCTCGCAAGTAGCTGGGACTACAGGCACCCACCACCATGCCCAGCTAATTTTTTTTTTTTTTTTGTATTTTTAGTAGACATGGGGTTTCACGGTGTTAGCCAGGATGGTCTTGATCTCCTGACCTCGTGATTCATCCGCCTTGGCCTGCCATAGGCATAAGCCACCATGCCCAGCCACTCGAATTAATTTTTGTACATGGTGTGAGGTAGACACCAAACTTTATTCTTTTTTATGTAAATATCCAGTTGGCCTAGAAACATTTATTGAAAAACCATCTCTCAGCTGTCTTGGAAGCCCACAGACTTGAATGATGTGACTTGACTTCTCAAGCTTCATCTCCTGCAGCTGCTGCTTCTCCTCCTGTGCCTCTTCACGAGTCATACCACTGTGCTTTGCAGTTCCTTGAACATACAGTGTTCTTTCATGCCTCACCAACTTTCTACATACTCTCCTTTGCCAAGAAACCCTGGCATCTCTCCCTTTCTCTGTCTTGAATCTGGAAGATTCCCCTAAAGTGCCTGATGTTTTACCTGAAGCTGTTTCCTGTACCCTCCCCTTTCTATTCCTAGGCAGAAGCAGTACCTTTCTTCTTGGTTGTATTGGTGACATTTGCCTGTGCTTGCCATAGCATCATCATACTTAGGTGACTGTTTCCGTGGTAGCTTTTATCTCAGAGCCTTAGCACTTAACCATTATGCCGGCCATGCAGTAGATGTTTGTTGAATGAAGTGACAGACTTTAAACATTGTCACGTATTCTTAATAAAGCTCATTTTTAGTCCATGTGTATATTCTGAGAATATGTCCTCCTAATTTTTTGGTGATGAAATTGCCTTTTATAAAGGGATATAGGCTAGGCGCAGTGGCTCACGCCTGTAATCCCAGCACTTTGGGAGGCTGAGGCGGGCGGATCACGAGGTCAGGAGATCGAGACCATCCTGGCGAACATGGTGAAACCCC
>NW_012103087.1:355146-369218 GCF_000951045.1 Mandrillus leucophaeus | reverse complement strand
TATATATAAAGGGATATAATAGGTGGTGAATTTTAAAAATATGATCACCCTATGATACTTCCTTGTTTTACGTTTTTTAAATTTTCTTGGTCCATGAAATGTAAAAGTACAGGAACCATTGAACTACAGAAGTAATCTTTTTTAAATGGTATGGCATTTACTAAGTAGTCACTAACACCTAATAGATGACACTTAGTGTGTGTGCTGTGTGGCCATCACTGCTCTTAGTCACTCACTCTACTTCCTTCCTGAATTGTGTTGTTTCTGGCCCCATGGGTGAGCAGTCTGAGGGAATGGCTCCCATGTCTTCATCTACGGTCAGTTCTGTAACGAAAACTTCTGGGCAGCCGCAAGTGTGTGTGAGCCAGACCACCATGGGAACCTGCAAGGCTGCCACCCCCACCGTCGTCAGCGCCACGTCCCTCGTGCCCACACCAAACCCCATCTCTGGGAAAGCCACAGTATCAGGTGAGTTTCATTGTGATATTATTTCTCTCTCTTTTCTGTCATAGGGCTAGAATATTTTTGGAGGATCTTGTTTGTTTGTTTGAGATAGCGTCTCACTCTGTTGCCAAAGCTAGAGTGCAATATCACAGTTTCTTGACTCACTGCAACCTCTGCCTTCCAGGCTCAAGCCATCCTCCCACCTGAGCCTCTTGAGTGTCTGGGACCACAGGCACACATCACACCCAGCTAATTTTTTGTGTTTTTGGTAGAGATGGGGTTTCACCATGTTGTCCAGGCTGGTCTCGAACTCCTGAGCTCAGGTGATCCGCCCCCCTCGGCCTCCCAAAGTGCTGGGACTATAGGCGTGAGCCACTGTGCCCAGCTATTTTTTGGAGGGTCTTAAGCAATATTTTGTATAATAAATTGTTAAAAGTAATTAATCCAGCAGCATTTTTTGAACAGCTACTTTTTAGATAAATTATTTTTGTTTAAAAATCTACATATCAGATTTTGTCTGAGACTTTAAATTATCATTTGAAAGTTACTATTTGAATTTTTGAATGATATAATAAAACCTTAGCCACGCAGAACCCTACTAGGTATTTTAGCTTTTTTTGTAATGTAATTTTGCAGAGAGCCAAGAGTTTGCTTTCCTTAAAGTACTAATTTCTTTTTTCCTATAATCAGTGTTGAATAGAATTCACTATAAAATGTATAGCTTTCTATGCTTTTATAAACAAAGTACATAAAATATATCTTAGCCTTGGTGACTCCAAGTCATAATTTTTAACATTAGTTATTATGTTGGCTAGTGTTAGAATGATAGGCTGGAGATCCGGTAAGAACTATGGTGTCTTTGTGCCTGCACTAGAAGGCCTCAGAAAAGTGTACCTTTTGCTTCTGAGTAACAGAGAGCACGCGTCCTGAGACCAGATGGGCTAGTGGAAGTGATTTGCTTCAGTTTCTCAGCTGTAAATGAGATTGATAATAATACCTACTTCATGAGGTCGAGAGGTTTAAATGGGTTAGTAATATATAATATATCTGTGCTTAGAATACCGTCTGGTGTATAGTGGCCATTATATAAACAATTGCCTCTGCCATTATCGTGTGCCATCGTTTTTGTTGTTAGTCCATAATCCTTTATCTGCAATTCTAAAATCCCAAAAGCTGTGAAAACCAAAGATTTTATTTTTTTAAATTTTACTTTAAGTTCTGGGATGCATGTGCAGAACGTCCAGGTTTGTTACATAAGTGTACATGTGCCATGGTGGTTTGCTGCACCTGTCAACCCATCATGTAGGTTTTAAGCCCTGCATACGTTAGATATTTGTCCTAATGCTCTCCCTCCCCTTGCCCCGCACCCCCCGACAGGCCCCGGTATGTGATATTCCCCTCCCTGTGTCCAACTGTTCTCATTGTTCAGTTCCCACTTACGAGTGAGAACATGTGGTATTTGGTTTTCTGTTCTTGTGTTAGTTTGCTGATGAGAATGATGGTTTCCAGCTTCATCCATATCCCTGCAAAGGACATGAACTCATTCCTTTTTATGGCTGCAAGATTATATTGTATTGTATTATATTATTATTGTTGTTGTTGTTTTGTATTACATTATTGTTGTTGTTGTTGTTATTATTATTATTATTATTATTATTATTTTGATGGAGTCTTGCTCTGTCGCCCAGGCTGGAGTGCAGTGGCATGATCTCGGCTCACTGCAATCTCTGCCTCCCGGATTCAAGCAATTCTCCTGCCTCAGCTTCTCAAGTAGCTGGGATTAAAGGCACCTGTCATCATGCCTGGCTAATTTTTGTAGAGACAGGGTTTTACCAGGTTGGCCAGGCTGGTCTTGAACTCCTGACCTCAGGTGATCCACCTGCCTCGGCCTCCCAAAGTGCTGGGATTACAGGCATGAGCCACCATGCCTGGCCAGAGATTTTATTTGTTATAACTAATTTTGGGGCACAATTGGACCTCCATTGACAGCATGTTTATATTATTTAATGTGAATATTTGTGTGTTTTGCCATAGAATATTGATGTGTTTGATTACATCATACTGTCTCAGCTGCCAGAAAGCTGATAATATATACGGCTTTGCTTCTCAAACTTGAATGATCAGTTTTGGTTTTGTTTTTCTACGATCTGGTACAGATAGATACTTCTGTAAAATATAATTAAAATGTCGCAGCACTATCAAACTGTTAAAGTTTCTACTCTATTATCTTGTTGCAGATTGATACCAGCCAGCATACGGCTGGCACTGGTCTACCGGAAAAACTGAATATCACCGAGATACACACACACGCATGCATGCACACACGCGTGCAGACACACCCCTTACTGCCTTTGGATTAGAGGCTGTGGATGTTGTTATTACTATTATTACTTCATTCATATGTGGCTCCACACCAAGCCCCTCGTGTCTTGTTTTTTGGATAGAGAACAAAAAATTAAGGCTGATTATATTTTTCTCTTGATTTCTACCTCCCTGTTAAAATTGACCAACTTCTAGTATAGGGAGTGCTTGTTCTCTACTAACTGAATGTTTTATTTGAGGCCCTGTGTTGGACACTGGAGTAGAAATTGTAGAAATAAAAGGAATTATTATAATAATGAATGCCCTTCCCTTGTCTCTTTTCTGATCATGTTTTTGGCATGTAGTAGATGAAGTCTCCCTGCTGTAAATTCTAGTTTCCTAAGATGCTGCTGCTGCTGGAACTTCCCGTATCACATTTTCTTTCTTTCTTTTTTTGAGACGGAATTTTGTTCTCGTCGCCCAGGCTGGAATGCAGTGGAACAATCTTGGCTCACTGCAACCTCTGCCTTCTGAGTTCCAGCGATTCTCCTGTGTCAGCCTCTTGAGTAGCTGGGATTACAGGCATGTGCCACCACATCCCACTGATTTTTGTATTTTTAGTAGAGATGGGGTTTCACCATGTTGATCAGGCTGGTCTCGAACTCCCGACCTCAGGTGATCCACCCGCCTCGGCCTCCCAAAGTGCTAGGATTACAGGCGTGAGCCACTGCACCCAGCCCACATTTTCATAAAAGGATCAAACTGTTTCCTACTTATAACTAGCAGTTTTTCAATTAAGTTTTTTGTGTGCATCATAAACTGCGTTAAACAAGGTCTCGTTGGGACAGAAGCTGCATGAGCAAGGGAGAGAGCATGAGAAGATTCCATCAGAGCACACAGGGCCTGTGTGGGGTGTTGGAACTTTGACTCTGGGGGAAGCCACTGAAGGGTTTTAAGCTAAGGTGGAGTATGATCTGCCTTACCTTTTAACAGGATCATTGGTGTAGTATTGACAGTAAGCTCTGGGGCACGAGGTGGAAGCAGGGAATGGACCAGGAAGTAGATACTAAGAAAGAAAATTTAGTGATGTATTAGGGAGCTCTGGCCAGACAAGGATCTTTCCCAGAAGTGAAGGGCATGAACTGCCAGTTTCAAAAGGCACAGGGTAAAGAAATTGAAAATTTCAGAAATTACATTATCATTGAGCTTCTCAGTGGCAGTGCTAGAAGCTAGCATACTACTGCTTTTCAAAATGCAAGAACATTACTTTTAGTCTAGAATTCTCTAGTTAAGGAGATCATTACAGAGTGAGAGTAAAACTATTTCTGACAGGCAAAGTTTGAAATGTATTTCCTGTGTACCCTCTCCAAAGACATTCCTGAAATATGGGATGGGGTTAGTCCCAGTCAGCTGTTGTAAGGTGAAAATATTTTTTTTTTTTTTTGAGACGGAGTCGCGCTCTGTCACCCAGGCTGGAGTGCAGTGGTGCGATCTTGGCTTACTGCAAGCTCTGCCTCCCGGGTTCACACCATTCTCCTGCCTCAGCCTCCCAAGTAGCTGGGACTACAGGCACCTGCCACCATGCCCAGCTAATTTTTTGTAGTTGTAGTAGAGACAGGGTTCCAGTGTTAGCCAGGATGGTCTTCATCTCCTGACCTCATGATCTGCCTACCTTGGCCTCCGAAAGTGCTGGGATTACAGGCGTGAGCCACCACACCTGGCCGTAAGGTGAAAATATTCTAAATGGAAAAAAATGCATGACTGGCCGGGGACTGTGGCTCACTGCCACTGCCCAGCATCACAAGAGAGGTACAGTTTCTGCTGAGTGCCTGTGACTTTCATACCATGCCAAAGTAAAAAACTCCAATCAACCATTGTAAGAGAATATCTGTATAGGGAAGAAAGGGTATATAAGTGCCTTAAAGGGGGAACTTTTTATACCTTTTCTGGGCCCCATCTAGGGGCTAGATTTGACTTTGACTCTGGGGGAAGCCACTGAAGACCCCATCTAGGGGCCAGGTGCTGTGGCTTACAACTGTAATCTCAGCAGTTTGGGAGGCCAAGGCAAGCGGATCGCTTGAGGCTGGGAGTTTGAGACAAGCCTGGGCAATGCTGTAAGACCCCATCTCTTAAAAAAAAAAATTAGCTGGGTGTGGTAGTTGTGCCGGTAGTCCCAGCTACTCGGGAGGCTGAGGTGGGAGGATCACTTGACCCTGGGAGGTCGAGGTTGCAGTGAGCCATGATCACTCGCATCACTGCACTCCAGCCTGGGTGACAGCAAGACAGTGTCTCAACAAAAAAACAAAACAAAGCAAAACAAAAAAAACAAAACCAACTACCCTAATAGTAAATCAGTAGGTAAAATTAAAAATTGATGAATCAAGGCCTATAATGAATACATTCCTTTTAAAATTACTTTTGTTTTATTGTTAGAGCAGGGTCTTGCTCTGTTATCCAGGCTGGAGTGCAGGGGCGTGATCATAGCTCATTGTAGCCTCTGAACTCCTGGGTTCAGGCTGTCCTCCCACCTCAGCCTCCCAAGTGGCTGGCATTACAGGGGCATGCCACTACACGGGACTAATTTTGTTTGTTTTTTTTTAGAGACGGGGTCTTGCTTTGTTGCCTAGGCTGGTCTCAAACTCCTGGCCTCAACCAGTCCTCCCTTCTTGGCCTCCCAAAGTGCTGGGGTTACAGGTGTAAGCCGCTGCACCTGGCCCTACACATTCTTTTACATATACTGAGATAAATATTAATAAAAAGAACCAAAAAGGATTAAAGTAGATACCAGCAGGGAACTAGATGAAAATAGGGAGGTGGAATGAGGGTTGGCTATGTTTATATAAGCCTTTTAGTACTTTTTAACTTGTCAGCTGGTCAGCATGCATAAAAATACGGAAACTTCAGATCGTTGTTAAACTCCTCAACATCGTGTCTCAGGAAGTATTACTACCTGACTGATTTAACACTCTTCTATTCCAAAGAAAGATTTTGTTTATTTAAGGCCTTGTTCTAGAAAGTATTTAAGATTATTCCTTTCCTTAGCTCAGACCAGCTGCTTTCCGGTGCCTTAAAGTATCTTTAGCTCCTGATGCTGGGTTGTTTTTTTTTTTTTCCCGCGACGGCGTTTCTGCTCTTATTGCCCAGGCTGGAGTGCAGTGGCGTGATCTCGGCTTACTGAAACCTCCGTCTCCCGAGTTCAAGTGGTTTTCCTGCTTCAGCCTCCCAAGTAGCTTGTTTTACAGGCGCCTGCCATCATGCCCGGCTATTTTTTTTGTATTTTTGGTAGAGACAGGGTTTCACCATGTTGGCCAGGCTGGTCTCGAACTCCTGACCTCAGGTGGTCCAGCTGCCTCGCCCTCCCAAGGTGCTGGGATTACAGGCGTGAGCCACCATGCCTGACCACTGCTTTTAAGTATTTCTTAAAACGTGTTTGTATTGTTTGTGCCTTGTATACTCCTTCACAGTAAAGGCCCTTTGTGATTTTTTAAGTGGCCCTCTGAATGCCTAGAACAGTTTTACATGGAAATGGGAATATGGAAATCACCTTTAAAATAAAATGAGAGAAAGTGATCCTTTCTAAAACCATAGAGAACATCTGATGTTTGAAAAACAAGGGCTGCACAGAGCTAGGAAATGATGAGGTGTGGTGTGTAGACAGATGGACATACTAGATACGTAGGGACAGTGGGAAGGAGATGCGCATACATTGGGACCAGATTAAAATGGACCTTGAATGCTTGAAGCTAATTTTGGAAATATGTTTTAGGCAGTCAGGAGCCAGCATAGGTTTTTAAGTAGGATAATGACAATGTTTGACATCAAAACACAGAATTTTATATCTAGAACTGTGTACAAAATCCAAAATTTTGTACACATCAGAGCTATGTGCAAAACAAATTGTCATAGAAAACAAACATGGAAGAGTAATATCTGAAAACATTAGTATTGATTATCTCTGCGGTAGGATTTTGGGTGACTTTTTATCCTTTTTACTAGCAAAAATATGTTACTTCATGGTTGTGGTACAAGGATACTTTCAATCATTATGGCCAGGCACAGTGGTTCACATCTATAATCCCATTGCTGGCCAGGCGCGGTGGCTCATGCCTGTAATCCCAGCTGAGAGGCTGAGGTGAGTGGATCACTTGAGGGTAGGAGTTCGAGACCAGCCTGACCAACATGGTGAAACCCCATCTCTACTAAAAATACAAAAATTAGCTGGGCGTAGTGGCACATGCCTGTAATCCCAGCTACTCAGGAGGCCTAGGCAGGAGAATTGCTTGAACCTTGGAGATGGAGGTTGCAGTGAGCCAAGATGGCACCGTTGCACTCCAGCCTGGGCGACAGAGCGAGATCCGACTCAAAAAAAAAAAAAAAAAATCCCAGTGCTTTGGGAAGCCGTGGTGGGAGAATCGCCCGAGGCCAGGAGTTTCAAGACCAGCCTGGGCAACAAAGCAAGACCCCATCTCTACAGAAACAAATTAAAAAGTAGCTGTGTGTCATGGCATGCCTGTAGTCCCAGCTACTCTGGAAGCTGAGACAGGAGGATCGCTTGAGCCCAGGAGTTCAAGGTTACAATGAGCTATGATCGTACTATTGCACTTTTCAACCTGGGCGACAGCCTGTCTCTAAAAATAAAAATAAATAGGGGCTGGGCACGGTGGCTCATGTCTGTAATCCTAGCACTTTGGGAGGCCAAGGCAGGAAAATCGCTTGAACCTGGGAGGCAGAGGTTGCAGTAAGCCAAGATCGTGTCAGCCTGGGCGACACAGCGAGACTCCATCTCAAAAAGTAAATAAATAAACAATTATTGTCATGCCGATGTTTTATTGTGAAATCCACAGCATCCGTTGCCTCCTGCTTCTTGCTCTTTTGTTTACTGGAAGGTAACTTCCTCCATGACAAAATATGGGTGGCACAGAGGATAAGGGACTTTCCCGAAGCACCTGACCTTCAACGTGGCCTTGTCTTCCAATTTGTTCTAGGACTGTTAAAGATTCACTCCAGCCAAGCCAGTCCCCAGCAGGCAGTCCTGACGATTCCCAGCCAGCTCAAACCACTCAGCGTAAACACGTCTGGAGGGGTGCAGACGATCCTGATGCCTGTGAATAAAGGTGAGTGCCTTGCCCACGGGCCTCTGTGCTGTGGCCGCTTCCACGTATCTCAGCATTTACCAGGTGGTGACTGCTCTGCCGATGTACAGCCACCCTTCAGCTATCACGGTACTCCCTGCACCTTGAATGCTACGCCTCCAACGCCGGGACTCAAAACCCAAATGTTCGTTGGCTTCTAAATAGCTGCCCTTATCTAAAGTTGAGTTGAAGGGGGAATATTTTAAGTGTTTATAAGAATTTACATTAATTGGATTGTTGTTTTCCTTTCCTTTTTTTTTTGAAACAGAGTTTTGCTCTGTCGCCAAGGGTGGAGTGCAGTGGCAAGATCTCGGCTCACTGCAACCTCCGCCTCCTGGGTTCAAGCAGTTCTCATGCCTCAGTCTCCTGAGTAGCTGGCTAATTTTTGTATTTTTTAGTAAAGATGGGGTTTCACCATGTTGCCCGGTCTGGTCTTGAACTCCTGACCTCAGAAGATCCACCTGCCTTGGCCCCCCAAAGTACTGGGATTACAGGCGTGAGCCACCGTGCCTGGCCTGGCTTGTTACTTTCTTAGTTTAGTGACAGGCTCCTGTTTCTACAGTTGAAGATATACCTCAGTTACCCTCATACCTAATAATCACCCACTAGTAAAAAGGGACTTTGCAATTCCTGTTGTCCTCAAGTTGTCTGTGTGCTGTTGGTCTCATGTGGGGTTATCACCTGGGAGTTAGATCACCTTCATTAAAAATAATCTCTGTATTTGTTATATCCCTCCCTCCTTTTCTCCCTTTAGTGGTTCAGTCATTTTCTACCAGCAAGCCACCTGCCATTCTGCCTGTAGCTGCCCCAACTCCAGTTGTCCCCAGCTCTGCTCCAGCAGCTGTTGCAAAAGGTACATAGGATCTCACAGAGTTCTTGTCCAGAAGTTTTGTTGTTTATCTTTTTTGTTGTCGTTCACGTTCTCTTCTGATGTCCAGAAGTTTTATGCAGGACATTACCATAATCTGAATCTTTTGAATTTTCAGCATTTGCAAATCAACTACTTGGCAAATGTGTCCTAAATACAGAGATGTATAAAGGATCATTTCTACCCTTTAATAAATTTATAATAAGGTTGAAAAGAATTGCTGTAGACAGCAAGCAATCATTGATAAACACAAGACATGTGGCCAGGGAAATGATTGCTGAAATATTGCAGTTTGGGATGTCTGATCAGGGTTGGCAGGGGGTGTGGAGAAGGGCAAGACTTTGTATTGACCATGGATTATAACCTGGACTTTAAAAGAGTAGAGGTTTTTTAGCTGTGGGGAGTCAAGGGGTATGCCAGATTAAGGGCACAGGAGAGACAAAGACTCAGCTTCCCCTTTGGAGAAGTGGCAAGTTAGAGGGACTCATTTGGGGAGTATAGTTGTGGTAAAGGAGGTTTAGGTAGGGGCCAGACTTTGGCGAGCTGGCAGTGGGAGACATTTCTGCCCACAAGAGTAGATCAGGATAGCACGGTGGATTAGAGCAACACGCTGACATTGATAACATCAGTGTCCAAGCACAGGCAATCTGATTTTTGCTTTCTGCCTTGTGTCTCAGAACGCTAAGATAATGCTGAAAGTTGATAAACTAGCTGGAGAGATGGTATTGGAAAGGTCACAATATTAGAACTTAGAACAAACCAGCATTGTACTTCAATGTAGCATTGTTAAATCACATGTGTGGGGAGGGGGTGAGGGATCTTACACAGCAGTATGGGTGGCCCTTTAAGAAATATCTGAGGAGCCATTTTATTGCCCCCGCCCTGTCATGAGGCTGGAGTTGTCCCCCCTGAGACCCAGGCTAACAGTTCTTCCCTTGTCTGATGACCCTGGGATGATAGGAGCCATCTCAGTCCCCTGGCTGTGTCCCCACAACAGCTGGAGTGGCAGTTTCCTTGCTGAGCTTCACTGCAGGAGCTTTGTTTGTGCCTGCACATGTCCTTCCACTGCTAACCCCTAACAGCTGCCTCTTTGTTGCTCTTGCCTTGTAGTGAAGACTGAACCAGAAACACCTGGGCCGAGCTGCCTCTCTCAGGAGGGTCAGACAGCAGTGAAAACAGAAGAAAGTTCTGAGCTGGGAAACTATGTCATTAAGTAATTCTTCCAGTCTTTCCTAAAGGAATTCCGCTTTGGGTGTTTGTCACACCTGTGACAGCTGAGTATGTGCAGAGTTGTGTGTGTAGCTCTAAGCCCTTGATGGGAGGAACTGTCTGTGCCTGTGTAGTGGACAAGTGATGCACAGCTGAGGGTCATCATTTTATACAGTGATGTGACTGGAGGTGGCACTTGATTTGTAGCCTTAGAAGCCTCACATGGGATTAGACCTCCCTTCAGTTGAGGTTGCCAACGTGGGCTTTCTCTGCTGAGCCCCTGGGCACAAAATTTCTCCTGTTGCCATCACTCAGGTGTATACGTGCTTTGTGACTGGGTGTCCACACGCCTGCCTAATCTTAGCTGCCTCTTCATGGGCTATACACACTCTTTGCTTCTTCTAAAATGCTTTCTGAGGTTTCGTAATTTCTAAATCAGGAAGCCACTTCTGACCAGCTACTTTTAAGTATCTCAAACTGCTGGGGACAATAGAAACTTAGCCCTTTAATATGGTAGATGGAGGCGTGAACTGTAATAACCCTAAGATGGGCATACAGAATTTTTCTCCCCTAGTAGCAGTCACATTGCAAAAAGATTATATTGCTATTTAATTTTAAGGTGTAGATTAACTGTCTGTAATATGCGCATAATCTTCCATTTCTAGGATCTTATTTAGTCTTGACATTTTCTTTTTAAGCGTAGAACACCTTTCCTTTACAAAGAAGGTAATCTATGGAAGGAAAGACATGTTAATATGATGTTTTTACATTATAATTCCCTCAGAATGGAATATATCCATTAAGTATATGGCATATATATGACTATAGAAACTGCTACATGTATTTAATTTATTGCCTTTTTTTTTTTTTAATCCCTCTCAGGATAGACCATTTAGAGACTATCCAGCAACTCTTAACAGCAGTAGTAAAGAAGATTCCGTTAATCACTGCAAAAAGTAAGACAATTACACTGAATATAGGGGTGCATTTTTTAAAGCCGTGAATTTAAGGTATTGAGTCAACTGAAATCACTTGGGTTTGTAAATTAATATTGATAATGGCAGTTACCTTATAAGGTTTCAGCTAGAGATACAGCTCATTTGCAAGGGTTTTAGAATTCATATGCAGTTAGTTTTTTATTCTTTTTACTGTGGTGTTCTTTAGAAGGAATGTTTTACATTTTTCATATGTAAATCATAAATTGTTTTGTATGCAGTTAAAACTCTGTATTAGCATTTGGCGTTTATGAGTGAGGAAAGCATTTAGTGTTTGCCTGCAGTGTACCAGGTCCTGTGCAGGCTGGGTACGTTCACTGTCTCATATAATCCCAGCCTCCTGTGTGGTAGCTGGTGTCATCTCCATTTACAGATGAGGAAACTGAGGATAAACAGGGTTGAATAACTTGCTTGAGATTACAGAGCCATGGGTGGTGAAACAGGATACAAACCTGGTTCTGTTTGACTCTAAGACCATTCATCTTTCCTCTGAAACCCAGTATTGCACACTGGAGAAATGCACAGTTTTTAAGACCTCCCAAAGTGGTGTGCTGTGTCACTCCCATCGTTACCTAGATTGAGTAAATTGCTGCTTAGCCCCAGTTGTTTTGATAGAATCAATAGCCCTTGCTGAGGGGCCAGCAGCCTGCGGACACAGGAGCATGCTCATGGGCAAGACCACTATGCACACTCAGAGGGAAGCCAGGGGCAGCCTCCACGCCACTCAGATTTGTAGGGCTCGGAACACGTACGCCAGGTACAGACCACCTACTTATTTTTTCCAACTGTAATAGCAAAGCAGTAGTCTCTCTTTCTAAGGTAAAGTTTGGGGGATCATTTTGATGTATCTCAGAATAAACTTTTGATGACAGTTTCCCAGCCTGACAGAAGAAATTCAAACAAAAAAATCTCTCTCATATATACGTGTTTGTGTGTGTGTGTGTGTGTATATGTGTATATATATACGTGTATATATACACATATATACACACACATATATATATGTATATATACACACATATATATACACACACACATACATACACATACACACACACACACACACACACACAGTTTTCTCTCTCCTTAAAAATACAGAATACAAGAGCCGGAAGGTAGTTCAGATACTATCTTCCCAGCTTTCTCAATTTATAGATAAGAAAACCAAGCTGGTTGCAGTGGCTCACGCCTGTAATCCCAGCACTTTGGGAGGTTGAGGTGGGCAGATCACCTGAGGTCAGGACTTTGAGACCTGCCTGGTCAACATGGTGAAACCCCATCTCTACTAAAAATACAAAAATTAGCCAGGCATGGTGGTGCATGCCTGTAGTCCCAGCTACTCGGGAGGCTGAGGCATGAGAATCGCTTGAAACCGGGAGGCAGAGGTTGCAGTGAGCTGAGATTTGTGGGCAACAAAGTGAGACACCATCTACCATTGCCACCTTGTGAGTTAATGGCAGGTCCAGGGCTCCTAGTGGAGCGCCAGTCCCACAGACTTTAATAGCCTGTGGCAGTGATTACCTTCTCCACCAAAGAAGCCAAGTTCCCAAGAAGGTGTGTTGCTTTGAGTACACACGACAGGACGCCTTCTCTTCTGAGGAGACGCCCTCCTGTGTTAGGCTGCATCTTGCCCAGTAAGGAATATACATGCAATAAAGAGGTCTGAAGAAGTGACTGGCTTGCCTCCAGCAAATGATATGTGATTGGAATCGTAAGAGCTTTATTCAGGATTTGCTGGGTATGTGCATTCTAGGTGAAGATGCCAGCTGCTTTTCTGCAAAGTCTGTGGAGCAGTACTATGGCTGGAACATTGGAAAAAGGAGAGCCGCTGAGGTAACCCACGTCTGCCTGTTTATTCTGGCTGCCTGCAGAAACCTTTTCTTAGGGAACGGGGATACAGATTGCAGCATATTTTGTTGAAATATTTGATGGTAGAAGATTTTCTTCAGTTAAAAAAGTCTCATTTTTCAAAGACCTATATCCAGCCAGCTTTCAGGCCTGCCTTCTTTTCCTTCACTGGTAGAAACATCCCTCACAGTTTCTAACTTTTTTTCTGAGTTTCAGAATTTTAAATGAACTTGCGTATTGAGTCCTTACAGTGGGAAGGTGCTGTGGTCGGTTTAGGGAAAGTTGGGGTAGGAGGGGAAGTGGGAGGTCCTAGGTTGAGACCAGGTGAAAATCTTTAAGGGCCAAACCTAGGAGTTGCTGTTTTAGTTATAAGCATTAGGGAGCCGGTAGAAGTTCTCCTTTTTTTAAGTGGGGAGTAACACAATCAGGTGTTTTTTCCTAAAAAAAAAAAAAAAAACCTAACAGGTTAAGTTAGGATGGTGATTTGTGATTGCATGATAACGTAGTTGTGTTAAGTGGAAGGATTTGATTATGGTTCCAAAAAAAATTTTTTTTAAGTGGCAAAGAGCAATGACAATGCGAAAAGTCTTACAAGAAATCCTGGAGAAGAATCCGAGATTTCACCACCTGACTCCCCTCAAAACCAAGCACATTGCTCACTGGTGCCGCTGTCATGGCTACACCCCACCAGACCCTGAGAGCCTGAGGAATGACGGGGACTCCATCGAGGATGTGCTGACCCAGATCGACAGCGAGCCTGGTAAGCCTTCAGTGGCACGGCCCAGAGCGCCTGGCAGCCTGGGGGCATTCGCTTAGAGAGGGGTGAGGATTTGGAAGAGGTGCTGTAGAGAACAAGAGCATTTCCTACCTCCTGCCATGTCCTCCCTGGGACCATGCAGTCCCCGTGGAGCTGTTGGTACCCAGGTATCTCAAGTGTTGTGCCCCAGCCACAAACGTTCCAGCCCTTGCCATGCAGCAGGCTCACACTGTTCACTCCGGAGTCCCTGCTCGGCATCATTTCTTCTTTGAAGACTCCTGATCCATCTCCTTTCCTGCAGATCGAAGCAGCTTCCCCATCTTTTGTGACCTTAAGGACCCCCCCATGCCCCAGACAAGTCTGTGCTCCTCCTGTGAAGATGAGGCCTATGTCTCATCTGTTACTTTATCTCCAAACCCAGCTTGGAGGCCGCCACCCAGTGTGGGAGGCACTTGTGAAAACTAGTAATGTTGCAGGTGAAATGAATTGTTTTATGATAAAAAAAAAAAAAAAAAAAA
>NW_012103087.1:351579-354796 GCF_000951045.1 Mandrillus leucophaeus | reverse complement strand
AAAAAAAAAAAAACAGCAACAACAAAAACAGACCACTGCTGCAGGGCCATGGGATGTAGGACCAAGGGATTAAAGATATGTAGGGAGAGGAAGCATTTTGAGTTTCACCTCCAAGAATAAGAAGGGTTGGGCCGGGCACAGTGGCTTACGCTTGTAATCCCAGCACTTTGAGAAGTCAAGATTGCTTAAGCCTCCAGGAGTTTGAGACCAGCCAAGGCAACATAGCAGGACCTTGTCCGTACAAAAAATACAAAAATTAGCTGGGTGTGGTAACTCGCCTGTAGTCCCGGCTACTTGGGTGACTAAGATGAGAGGGATCACTTGAGCCCGGGTTGAGGCTGCCGTGAGCCATGAGCACGCCACTGCACTCCAGCCTGGGCAACAGAGCCAGACCCTGTCTCAATAAAATAAAAAGAAAGGTTATTCTCTGCCCCCAGCCCCATTTATGTAGAAAAATAGAAGCTCTGCCTCCCTGTCCAAGGAAACCTGGAGCACAGAGGTGGGGTTCCTTTAAGACTTAGGGCCAGGCTCAGTGGCCTCCCACTTTGGGAGGCTGAGGCAGGAGGACTGTTTGAGCCCAGGAGTTCAAGACTAGCCTGGACAACACGGTGAAACTTTGTCTCTACAAAAAATGCAAAAATTAGCTGGGCATGGTGGTGCACGCCTGTAGTCCCAGCTACTCGGGAAGCTGAGGCGGGAGGATTGTTTGAGTCCAAGAGGCTGAGGCTGCAGCGAGCTGTAATCATGCCACTGCTCTCCAGCTTGGGTGACAGCGCAAGACTGTGTCCAAAAAAAAAGGGCAAGTCCCGTTTTTGCCATTAAGCTTCTTGAGAGCCTGATGCAGGATGGCCTCTCCTCTCATCTCCTGCCGCGCTTTATATCAGCAGCATGAGGGCTTGTCTGACTTCGCTGTCTAAGCTACTCGGAGAGCAGAGACCGTATTGATGTTCCCCGGGCTTCACTGACACTGTGTGGAAAGTACAGTACTTGCATGTACTAGGCTTCCTGTTAATCTAACTGATTACAAACAGCCCCTGACCTACAGTGGTTTGACCTGTGATTTGATTTTGTGACTTTACAGTGGTCTGAAAGCTGTAGGCATCAGCATAGGCCTTGACTTCTGATGGGATTGCATCCAGATAAGGCCATCGTAAGTTGAAAATATCCTAAGTCAAAAAATGATATTTTCAACTTAACAATGGGTTTTTCAGGATATAGCGCCATCCAGCATAACTTGAGGAGCAGCTGGAGCTCGTTAGAGCCCAGTCAGTAAAACCAAAGGGCAGAAGCTGGGTGCCCTTAAATCTTGTACCTGGTGTGGACCTCACACACTCATCCAGAAAGTGGAAGGGCACTAGTGCCCTAGACCTGGCCTTAAGGTCCTCACACTCCTGATTAGGCTTTGTATAAATCGCCTTATTAGAAACTGGACCCATAATATACATTGAAATGTTAACAGTCCTGCTCTCTGAGCAGTGAGAATAGGGGTGATTCTTTTTATTTTCTTCACTCTGCATTTCTAAATTTTCCAAATTTGAGATGTAGAAAAATCAGGTCGGTCCTTAATACTCAGAGGGAGGGGGGTGGCCTGGTATTTGGTGGTAAAAGTGAGAATTCTGTACTCTTTTGTCTTAGATGGCAGTTGCTTTACATAGATCACACACAAGATGCCTTTCTCCCTCATGAATTACTAGTTGTCATTATTATAGATCCATAGAATGTTAGAACTGGAAAGAAGGTCAGCTCCGCTGATGCTTTTCCCCCTTCCTCAGACCATGGGTCTCTTGGAGATGGAAACTCCTCTTCCGTTGGCCCCACAGCTGTCTTAACACTGCTCGCTTTCATTTAGAGTGCCCATCATCGTTCTCCTCTGCGGACAACCTCTGCCGCAAACTGGAGGACCTGCAGCAGTTCCAGAAAAGGGAACCCGAGAATGAGGAGGAGGTGGACATCCTCAGCCTCTCTGAGCCAGTAAAGATAAACATCAAGAAGGAGCAGGAAGAGAAACAAGAGGAAGTCAAGTTCTACCTGCCACCAACCCCAGGGTCTGAATTTATTGGGGATGTCACACAGAAGGTAGGGGTTGTGGTGTTAATAGTTCATGCAGCAGAACAGACTCAGAACTGGACATTCAGACGTTCAGCCTCACAGACCCAGACCCAGATGTTCAGCCTCACAGACCCAGACTCAGACCCGCACTCTTCTGGTGGTGTAAATGCTTGACGTCCTTCTGCCTGGTTGACCCAGGTGCGCTCTCTGGGCTCCCATCTTCCTGCATCAGAGCCCTTGGGCAGAAACGCCAATTACACGTGAAAAGGTTGCTTGTTGAATGCAGACTTGAAGCAAAGCTGGCTAGATAGAAACGGTTGATTACTCTTCATCTCATTTTTTCTCATCTGCCTCAGTAGAAGCACCTTTCCCTCATGAGGCGTGTCATGTTTCTGAGTTGCGCGTCAGTGCGAAATCCTCCCCTGATGTGTTGATAGGTCCTGAGTGCCCGGCCTGTGGTGCAGATGGCATGCACCTACCTTATTATACAGGAGAGAGGTACTTATCCACCCTGCTGGAGCCTAACAGCTCTTCAGCATCTGTCACTTGCTCAGGGCGTGAGGTGAAAGACAGTGTGCTTTCCTTGGCTGCCATGAAAAATGGGCAAGATGCAGTTTCCAAGTGCAAACAGGACACTGGAGTCTTGATTCCAGACCTTCCAGAGTGGTGGTCGCTTATCAGAGCTCATGGCAGATCCCAACCAGGTTCTTCCACGAAGGAGATTTGAGAGTTAAAGTAGGATTATAGTCACATTTTAGAAATCAGCCAGAAATGTGGAAAAACAAGATAACATTCGTCTAGATGTCATATTCCGTGTTCCTTTCCAGTGAATTTTGCCCAGCATGTTTGCAGAGTCCTTCTTCCAACCAGGCATCTCTTTGGGTGTCAGAGAGTTATGCTTGTTTGGAGAGAGGCCGTTTTTAAAGCAGCGATACGAACAAACGGCTGTCTTCTGCTTTTCCAGATTGGGATCACCCTGCAGCCCGTGGCGCTCCACAGGAACGTGTATGCGTCGGTGGTGGAGGACATGATCCTGAAGGTGGGTGCTTCCAGGGGCCGCCAGCCAGGAATGGTGGTTGCATCCCAGGAGGTTTGGAGTAAGGGGCAAGGACAGAAAAGGAACAAAGATAACATGCTTTAAAATTTCTCATCTTGGCCGGGCGCGGTG
>NW_012103087.1:334235-351509 GCF_000951045.1 Mandrillus leucophaeus | reverse complement strand
ACCCCGTCTCTACTAAAAAATACAAAAAACTAGCCGGGCGAGGTGGCGGGCGCCTGTAATCCCAGCTACTCGGGAGGCTGAGGCAGGAGAATGGCATGAACCCAGGAAAATGGCGTGAACCTGGGAGGCGGAGCTTGCAGTGAGCTGAGATCCGGCCACTGCACTCCAGCCCGGGCGACAGAGCGAGACTCCGCTCAAAAAAAAAAAAAAAAAAAAATTTCTCATCTTGTTTGGGCTTCTCTCTTTTTGTTTTTTTCCTTCTGACTTTTAAATGGACTAAGTTATATTTCCTCTGAGTACTCATGTCACTCTGAAGATATTTTTCCACGTGGTTTCAGGTGCCTCCTAAGACATTCTGGGGGGCGGTGGTCAGTGCGCTCGTTGCTTCAGGAGGTGGCAGAGACAAAGCCTACGATTTTCCGTACATGTCACAACAGCAAACAGCCCAACTGTCCTGACCCTGGCAAGGGGATGAAAATGCCGCAGCCTCCTTCCCCAGCCTGATCCTAGCTTGGGAGTTCCTTTCCTTGTGGATCCTCCCCAAGAATAGGGATACCTCGGTAACAACTGCTTTCCTTAAATACAATGTCTAGGGCTGGGCGCGGTGGCTCATGCCTGTAATCTCAGCACTTTGGGAGGCTGAGGCGGGCGGATCACTTGAAATCAGGAGTTTGAGACCAACCTGGCCAACATGGTGAAACCCCATCTCTACTAAAAATAAAACATTAGCCGGACTTGGTGGTGCTCGCCTAGTAATCCAAGCTACTTGGGAGGCTGAGGCAGGAGAATCGCTTGAACCAAGGAGGCGGAGGTTGCAGTGAGCCGATATCGTGCCACTGCACTGCAGCCTGAGGAACAGAGTGAGCCTCCGTCTCTCAATAAATAAATCAATCAGTAGAATAATGTCTGATTAATGAAAATCACTCCAATTCATAATTTCCCAGAAACATGGCCTTTATCACTATCGTCTATTATTGAGACCTTTAATTTTTTCTTAAGGACTTTTCAATCCCTAGGTGCAGTTGTTTCAGACATTTGGGGTAAGGGATGGGGTTAGATGCGTCCCTTCTTGCCAGCAAGCAGGTGACCATTTGAAGAATAACAGCACCTTCCATTGTAGGCTACAGAACAGCTGGTGAATGATATCCTGAGACAGGCTTTGGCAGTTGGATACCAGACAGCTTCTCACAACAGGTATTACTGTCTCTGCAGTCCGTGGTGTGAGGCTTATACCTCTTTCCTAACAGTTGAATTACCCATGAAGGTGTTTTATACTTACATCAATCCAGTAGGAGGTGGAGAGAGTGCTTAGGACACTCTTAGAGACAGATGAACTCAAGGGTCTGCTCTGTCATTTGTAGAGAACCTCAGTTGTGAAAGCTCACTCAGCTTTGCTCAGAGGTTTATATCCTCCTCCTCATTACTTCACAGACACCTAGGACTCTGTTTTATTACAGGGTTGAATAAATATTAGCTTTGCAATTAAAGATAACAGTGTCCGTTACATGTCAGACATGAGGGCCAAGCATTGCATGTATTACCTTACTTGTTTTTCGTTGCAGAACTGTTATTCCCTTTTTAAAAATCAGGAAACCGGGCTTTGAAAGGTAATCTTACCCAGCTTTCCCAGAAGATACAGTGGCGACCTGGACTTCCGACTCAGGTCTCACTGGCTCTGAGGCTCCCGGGCTTGCCACTGCTCTTTGCTGACTCTCATTGTGTTCGATTGAGACACTGAGTTTCAGTCTTTTCCTAGGCCCTGAAAGAATGGTAGATAGGCCACATCTGCTTTTCTTTCAGAGGAAACGAATATTATTTTATTGCATTATGCTAAAGGCCGTCACAAATTTATAAAATTGTAGCAAAGTGCCTGAGGACATGAAGGGCCTAAATCAGAGGAATGTTAGATGAAGCTTCACAGGAATATATCAGACAACATAGACATCTTTAGAGAAAAGGAAGTGAACCAAGAGTTCCGGTCCTGCTGCCCGCTGTCCTGCTTGGACCCACAAGTGAGCCAGGGGCCTCCTGTGGCTCCTGCTCACCTCTGTGCTCCCTGTTCTGGAGGGGTAGAGTGACTTGGGTGCTTTTGATGGAACGATTAACATCACGCCTGGCCTGGCGTGACTCCATCTCCCGTCTTTCCAGGAGATGGGAAATGCAGTCCCAGAGTTTTGTGGTGCTTTGACTCAGCTTTTGGTCTGCTGAGACTCACTCACAAATGTGTCATTCCGTTCTGCCATCCACTTTGTTTTCTTTCTCTTTTCTCAGTTCTCAGAATCTTTTTTCCTAATCATTCAACCAACTTGTTGACATCCTTCTCATGCCTATGACTAGGAAGGCAGTCCCCACCCCCAGAGTGGCCCTAAGCTATGTCTGTGGCTCAGGAGCCCTCTTCAGGGGGCCTCTGCCTGGGATGGTCCCTGTGGTGAGTTAAGTGAATGAATGATGAGATACGTGTGAGAGAATTTCACCTGGTAACACCCTTTGTTTTTTGGACCAGGATTCCCAAAGAAATTACAGTGAGTAATATTCACCAGGCCATTTGCAACATTCCTTTTCTGGATTTCCTCACAAACAAACACATGGGAATATTGAATGAGGACCAGTGAGCGGAGTGAGGTGCCCTGGAGAAGCAGGCTTTGAAGGCGCAGCGAAGCTGTAACTGAGGACCCTGCTGCTCGGGAAGGAGGTGGTTTCCAGTGCGCCTCGGGATGTCATGGCTACCCAACCATTGCCGCTCCTGTTCCCGCGTGCCACCAGCATGCTCCACTCCAGATGAAATCCATTGGACAGGAGTTTGTGTCCTCAGTGTGGAGTGAGGCTGTCAGTGGATACGTGCTTTGTCGGTCAACGTTTCTGCAGTCTCTGTAAAGGCCCCATGAGACTTGGGCCAGGCCATGTGCCTCAGGCCCTTCTCCCTGAGTGTGCTCATGGGGGCTCCTTGGGCCCGCCTCCCCAGGAGATAGAAAAGGAGTGGCAGGCTAGAGATTTGAACCATCTTGTGGGCTGGAGTTACCAGTAGCTCCAGCAGTTATCCTGAAGAAAGATTGGGCTTCAGCCTTCAGCAAGTGGTTCTCTCCCCTCCCTGGCCTTGGTGTGGAGGGGCTGTATTCTGAGCCCAAGTGAGTCAGCTATAGGAAGAGGCCATACCTAGAGCAAAGAACCAGGAAGGCCTGAGAGACGGCAGACTGAGCAGAATTCCTTTTTTGAGCACAGGAGCATTACTAGAACCATTGTCAAAGCAGTGGCAAGAGACGGAGAGGCCCCAATGGGAGTCGGGAAGAGCTTTGATTATAACCAAGAAAACTCTCACTATGCTAGGAATAGACAGCGCGCACCAGCCCCGGACACTTGGCAGAAGCGTAGCAGTGTTACACATGTGTGTGAAGCAGCTTGCAGGCTCCATGCCATCTGCATGGTCTGCAGGAACTTCTGCTGCTGACCCCATGCTGAGTGGCCAGTGGGGAACAGCCCCCGGCAGGCTCTTCTGGGGTGGTCTGTCCTATCCGTGGGTTGTGTATCCTCTTCTCTGTTAAGGAGTTTTTCCCAAGAAGAAAAGTATTTAAAAGAAGTACCAGTGAGTGCCTTAAAGTTGGAGAAGTAACTGCCCATGCCCAGAAACAGGGATGCCAGTGCCCGGAAGCAGTGAGATTAGGCTGTGTCCACAAGCAGAGGACCCCTCGATGGGAGGGGGTGGCAGGCAGGCAGAAGGAAGGCAAGCGGTGGCCGGGTCCATTGAAGGCGTCCCATCTCAGACTTCCTAACACGGCCTATGTGGAAGGCAGAACAGAGAACACATGCTCAGTCAGAAATCTGTTTCCTGTTCTGCTCAAGAAGAATCGGCAACCATTTGTCAGCCAATGTTTCTGCAGTCTTTGTAAAGGCCCCGGGCCAGGCCGTGTGCCTCAGGCCCTTCTCCCTGAGTGTGCTCAGAGTCAGTGAGTCAGAGTCAGAGAAACTTACCCAAGCAACATAATTCCTGTTTTCATGGGTCCTGTAGATGTTTGAGTCAGGAAGATAAGGCAGGGAGTGACTGAATAAACTCTGCCTTTTAAGTTGAGCATCTGAGCCGGTCACAGTGGCTAATGCCTGTAATCCCAGCACTCTGGGAGGTCGAGGTGGGTGGGTCACCTGAGGTCAGGAGTTCGAGACCAGCCCGACCAACATGGTGAAACCCCATCTCTACTAATAATAAAAGTTAGCCGGGCATAGTGGTGTGTGCCTGTAATCCCAGCTACTCAGGAGACTGAGGCAGGAGAATCACTTGAACCCAGGAGGCAGAGGTTGCAGTGAGCCAAGATTGTACCACTGCGCTCCACCCCTGGTGACAGAGTGAGACCGTCTCAAAAATTAATTCAGCATCTTGAGGGCTGCAAGTGCAGAAGGAATCTATTCTCAGTAGGGCATAGGGCATGCACTGGCTTAGCAGTTTAGTATATAAGGCTTGAATAGTCTATATGTGAACTGCTATAAGCAGGGTTGATAGGGAAGTGGATAGATTGCTTCAGCAAAGTGAACTGTGTGATCTCCAGGATGGAGGGAGAAAGATCTGATCCAAACGAGAACAGGTTTGTTTATTACAGGTATGACAGCCTAAAGAAATTACCTTTTTGCAAAAGAAATATTAAATGATTTAGCAGTCTCCATGTGTGTTAATGTTTCAAATGTGTATCATAATGTGTATAATTGTGTAACAAAATTGTCTACAATAAATCTTTTGGTATTTGTGGTGGGTGTTTCTGAGTTTGAAGCGTGGTACTCAGGCAGGGTTCTCCTTGTACTGGGATGCGGTGACAGTGTAGATTCTTATTGGTATGTTTAATTCCTCTCTTTCTTGCCAAAAAAAAAAAATGTTGCAACCATACAAGATAAAGGATTACAGTTACATAAAAGTCTAAAAAAATTTGGAAATGGACATAATTATTTCTGACGGCTTGGGGCAGAAGAAAACTGCATAAATGAGCTCAGAGCTTTCTTAAAGCCAAGGCAAAGAGAGAATCAGCTCCTGGTGTCTAACAAAGAAACATACCAGGTTACCTGGCAGGGTAAAGTTGGACGGTGTTGAGGTCTGAAAGAAGTTACTCCTATGACACGGTCCTTATGCTGTGACCATCTGCTAGCATATGGCTCAAAAATAATGAAAAATCCAGAAACATCAGAGCCGAACGATTTTGAAATCTTTGGTTCTTCAAAGGCATTATGATACAGTCCAAGTATGTAACTTTCTGGGGACCAGACTTCGCTGAGAGTCAGAATGGAGAGTCGAAGAGTCTGGCGGCTGAGAGTTAGGGGTGTGCCTAGGCTCACCTTCATAAATGTTTATTGTCTCAGCCAAGGTTTTGGCAGAGCGACACAGCAGGCTCGGATCAGTGCCACAGGCAGTACCTTGAATGACTTGGACTCCAGGTTATTGATTGAAGGAGCCCTGTGTGAATCGGGCCAACAGAGCTGGGGTTGAGGCTTTATCTTGACCCTGTTCAAAGGGGAGGTTCTTCCATCTGTCGGGTGGGCTGCAGGGCCTGGCTTTTCTCAAAAGCTGCTTTTGGGAATGTGGCCTGAGTCCTGGAGTTGTGTACCATGGAGCACAGAGAGGCGAAACCTTGATGTAAATGCCTGCAAACCACCTTGACTTGTGGAAGGACCTTTAGGACTTTCCGCCTGCAGAGCGTCACAGCGCAGCCCGTGGCTGCTTGAGGCAGCTCCTGCAGTGGCAGCTTGGGTCGTGAAATAAACTTAACATTTTCTTTTGTCTAGAATTTGCTAACAGGTTGAGCTGCTTTTTACTTACTTATTTTGAGACAGTCTGGGCCGGGTACAGTGGCTTATGCCTGTAATCCCAGCACTTTGGGAGGCCGAGGTGGGCAGATCACAAGGTCAGGAGATCGAGACCATCCTGGCCAACATGGTGAAACCCCGTCTATACTAAAAATATAAAAATTAGCTGGGCATGGTGGCGGGCGCCTGTAATCCCAGCTACTTGGGAGGCTGAGGCAGGAGAATCGCTTGAACCTGGGAGGCGGAGGTTGCAGTGAGCCGAGATCGTGCCATTGCACTGCATCCAGCCTGGGCGACAGGAACAAGACTCCATCTCAAAAAAAAAAAAAAAACACGGAAGCTGCTCTCCCACCCAGGCTGGAGTGCAGTGGCGTGATCTCAGCTCATTGCAACCTCCGCACCCTGGGTTCAAACGAGCACGTCTGGCTAATTTTTGTATTTTTAGTAGAGATGGGGTTTTACCATGTTGGCCAGGCTGGTCTCAAACTCCTGACCTCAAGTGATCTGCCCGCCTCAGCTTCCCAAAGTGCTGGGATTACAGGCATGAGCCACTATGCCCGGCTTGCTTTTTATTTTTAAAAACTTTTTCTTTACAGAATTATTACAAAAACATTTATAGAAACTTTAGCAAGCATAAAAAATGTGTTTTAAAAGCTCCTCCTAATTCCCCCTCTGAAAGATAATCACTGCTGACATCTCTCAGTGCCTGTCCGTCTGTCTGCTCTGCGTATTATACATGTGTGTGTGAGATAGGTAGGAGTTGGGGCCACGTGGTTGAGACTTGTCTCAGTTGCTCTTGGATCACTTGCTGAACATGTTAGGCCTGATTAGACCTAAGTGAGTGGGAAGGAGTTTCATCAGAACCCACATCTCCTCATAAAGAGGCCAGGCTGGGTGCCGTGGCTCACACCTGCAATCCCAGTGCTTTGTGGAGGCTGAGGCAGGAGGATTGCTTGAGCGCAGGAGTTCACGGCCAGCCTGGGCAACCATAGGGAGACCCTGTTTCTACAAAATTTACAAAAATAATAAAAAATGGCCGGGTATGGTAGCTCAATGCCTGTAATCCCAGCACTTTGGGAGGCCGAGGTGGGCGGAACATCTGAGGTCAGGAGTTCAAGGCCAGCCCGGCCAACATGGTGAAGCCCTGTCTCTACAAAAATCAGCTGGGCGTGGTGGTGGGCGCCTGTAATCCCAGCTACTCGGGAGGCTGAGGTGGGAGAATATCGCTTGAATGTGGGAGGCAGAGGTTGCAGTGAGCCGACATTGTGCCGCTGCACTCCAGCCTGGGCAACGGGGGAAAAAAAAAAACCAGGCATGGTGGTGGCATGCCCCTGTGGTCCCAGCTACTTGGGCAGCAGAGGTGGGAGGATCGCTTGAGCCCAGGAGGTTGAGGCTGCAGTGAGCAGTGATCACACCACTGCAGCCTGGGCGACAAAGCGAGACCGTCTTGGTGATGAGGATGGTGCACCCTCAGAGGAGCACTGGAGTTGGTGTTTGTGAAAGGCTGTATGCTGTGCACTGCAGGGGCTCTTGCCCATTTGTTTGCCTTGCAGTCAGGCCTGTCTGGTGTGGTGAGGCCTCTGCTGCGGCTACCCCAGCAGCACTGCCAGGAAGGGGCAGGCCTGGTTGGTCCTGGCTGAGGCGCAGCAGAGCTGGCCAGCCCATTATAGGAAAAGAACAAACGAGCATCCCAGGTGCTGTGCAGGGTGACATTGGCCAGGGGGTGGTGAGGGGCTGTGAGCACAGGGCATCAAGCTAGAGGACGCTGGGAGCAGCAGGTGGGAACAGAGCTGGCTCCAGGGAAAGTGAGGAGGGGGGACTAAGGCAGGAAAGAATAATCCTAACACCTGTGTCTCAGTTATTTCCTGTACTGAGCACCCCACCCATAAACACGGATATTCTCAGCAAGTTACAAAATGTAGCTGGTAGCGTCCTCGCTTTTCGGTTAAAGAAACAGAACCCCAGTTGCTCACAGGTAGCGAGTGGAGAAGCCAGGATTAGAGCCTGAGGAGCTTCAGAGAGCCCCTTTACCCGAGGCGCCTGGGTGAGGGTGGGCGACAGGGTGGGTTCTGTGGGCTGCACCTAACACGTGCCCTGCAGCCCACACAGCAAGAAGTGCTCAGGATCAACAGGCCTCTGAGGTATGGAGGCAGCTGGGCCCCACTGAAGTCCTTAGCACCAAGAGACCGGAGAAAGCAAGCATGAGAAAACTCGTGTTTACAATTTAAGAAATTGAAACTGTACATTTTTGCATTTTAGTAAAACTGAGATTGTACAGTTTAATCTCATTTCCCCAGACACCCAGCAGGCAGCCTCTTTTCTCTTAGAAAAATCAAACATGCAAGCCGTGAAGTCTGAAATAGCAGAACCCCTTGGATAAGCACACGGTTTGGACTTCTTTAAAGTGAGCCTCTCACCAAGAGCATTTCCTGTGCTGGCATGAGGGGAGGGCTATGCCTGCCAGGGCTAGCACCTGGAAGGGACGCTGACAGGCAGCCTGAGCTGGAACCACTGTCCCACCTGCATGTCTGGTGGCTCTGAGACCCGAGTGGAGTGCCACCATCTGCAGCTTAAATGCTCGTCAGACTAGAGCCACTTGTGGGCCGGAGAGGAAGAAAGATCCAAAGGGAAATCCACAAATTTCCTTACTGAAGACTGTCCTGAGCTTGTGCCTCTAAGCTTTAAAAAGGGATGTAGACCCTTCAAATGTGTGAAGGGCTGCTGTGCAAAGGGACCAGGCGTGACCCATGTGGCCATGCTGGCTGGAATTTACGGAGAAAGTTAGGAGAGAGCTTTGCAAAGAAAATGAACTGCCTCTTCAAAAGGTGGTGAGTTCCCTGTCACTGTCCATGTGAGCAGGGTAGACAGAAGGGGAAGGGTTGGTGTCGATGACATTTTAAGGTATTTCAGGGAATGAGACAATGCCACCTTCCCAAAAACAGTCCCCGTTCTTAGCCAGTGTGTACGGTAGTGTCCTTCTCGTCATCCTTATGTTAGGGGGGGAAATAATTAGTAATAAAATGTAGATTCAGTCTTTAGACACCTACCACAAGGTAAATGTGATTCATTCAATCCCAAGAAATGTTTTGTTAAAACATGAGGCTCATCTTGGCCATAAGGAGGTCTGTGAAGTGGAAGTCCGTGACTGACGGTCTGTTTCTTCCAGAAATTTCCTCCTGGATACTCAGCATCACCATGAGTCATGCAGGTGATGGCCCAAGATTCCTACAGCTTCAACTGCAGGGGCCATTTGTAGGAAGAGCCAAGGGTCTCACCATAGGTTATAAAATTAATCAAGTGCTCATGCATCCTGGGAAATCCACCAAACGTGGACATAACTGGATGTGTCCACATTGCTTAGCTTCCATGGACCAATTCGGTTCCCAACTGACTTGCTCCTCAGGCTCCTCTCATTTCAAAACCCAGAGATGGCCAGATGGCAGTTACGAACGCGGGAGCCTTCCACAGGCTTCTCAAGAGGACGCTTGAGGCTGAGCTGAGCTGGGTGTGCCAAGTCCATCGGTGCATCTGCCCCGCACCAGCACCTCAGCCCTGGTGACAGCTTTGAGAGGGGCTGTGCCCTCCTGGAGGGGCCCATGCCATGCTCTCGCCCAGCCCCACGGTAGTGGGTCCTGAGGCCGCTCCCCAGCCCTCTCCTGTCAGCAGCCACGGTGTCACGGTGCAGGCAGTCACACGTTGAGAATCCGGGGAGCTGAGGCCTGAAAGATGGCGGAGGGGTTAGGAGTGAACTTCTTCCTCACCTCTGGGACCTGAAAAATGGAGTGTGGCCACATATCAGCGGGACTTTTCCTTACCTCCCTACCCCCCAGCTCCAGGAAAAAATCCCCTCCCATCCTCTAGGAGTCCAGACGCGAAGGGTCAGAGGGGACTTGCTCACCGTGAGCCATAGGCGTCATAGCATTAGTGGCTCAGTGGCACATGGACCTTCCATTCTGCTCCCTGAACCACCTGGGAATTGGGGAGCCGAGGTGCCCCCACTCCCTCCCATCGCCTCTTTCCTCTTACATAAATGCTCCGATACTCGGGCCAAGGGTAAGATGGGGATTTAGGATGCAGAGACCCTGCTCACCAGAGAGGCCAACACTAGAGGGCCACCCAGCTGGCTAATGATGAAGGAGTACCTTGGGTTTTTGTTCACGACATCTGGTTGGCATTGCTGTCCCTGGTCATAATTCCATTTTACACCATGAAAATCTGGCTCCTAATCCCTACCCAGGTAAACAGGCTTCTATACCCACACCTCTGCCGCACCAGCTTCAGGCTGACCTGGAAGCCGGCCCCAGGGCTGCTGTCCCATCCCGAAGTGTGGGTTGTGATGACTCGGGCTGGTTTTGCCTTTGTGGATCTTGAGGGCTTCACTCCAGTCCAAGCCTGGAATTCCTGTCTGGAACAGAGAACACGGTCACAATCTTGCACAGGGGCAGCCATCCCTTTACCTGACTCCCCAGGGGCTGCTGCTCTGCCCCATGCACAGCCCTGCCCACTGCTGAGACCCTCAGCTCCAGGCGGTCCTTATCCTCTTCCCAAAAACAGAACTGGCAAGGCAAGCGCACTCCCGCACAGGCCCAGCTCCGGGAAAAAGCAGGTGTGTGGCCGCCCGGCCCCTCACCTCAGTGATGCACTGGGAAATATGGGCTCACCCCAGCCCCTAAGGAAGTAGGAAAGGAAGTTTATTCTCACACTGCAGGCGAGCGCAGGCTCAGGGCAGAGCTCATTCAGCACCTGCGTCTCATCCAGAATGCGCCAGCACCTGGTACTGCTGGGTCTTGGAGATGCCCAGCCCCGGTGCTCTCCCTGCACCCCTGCAATTCTCCCACGCCTGCTCCTCCAGAGCCAGGCTGCTCCAAGAGACCCAGGTCATGGTGGCCACTTATACCTGTAGAGGAAATGCCCCCAGCACCAGGCACAGCCCTGGCTCACCAGACCCGCTTAAGACTGAAGAGAAAAATAAGGCTCAGAACTTAGTTTTTTATACTTTGTCTCATTAACTCATGCAGAAGAATGGATCACAGTGACCATCTCAAAAGACTCCAAGGTGGCCTGGCCTTTGCACAGCTCCGTGCATGGTGGAGGGAGGGAGTGGATCATGTGCTCCTGCTCAGCCTGTGGCGGGGAGGGTGGTGTGATGGGGGAAGGCGGCCCCTGGAGGGAGAGGATGAGGCTGGCGCCGCTGGCTCCGTGTCCTGGGAGCAGCTTTTCTCCATGAAAAGACAGTGCTTCCATTGCTCTGAACACAAGGGACCTCCTTTAATCCTACCCACTGCTCTGTAAGACGGGGAGCTCAGAAGGCAGAAGTCCTTGTGTCCCGGGAGCACCTGACCAAGGTGGAAGTGTCCAGCTAGCTGGGCCCGGCACCCACATGAGCGCGGGATTGCTCCTGCCCAGGCTGGACTCTGCCGGGGTTTGGCTTCAGGCCCTGAGGTCAACAAAGCTGCCTTTCTCCTTGGCAGCTGCACAGCTGGGGTACCACTGGGCAGGCTGTGTGGGCAGGGAATGGCTGTGTCCATGGCCAGCACTGGGGTGCCAGGAGGAGAGCTGGGCCGGGGCCCCATCAGGTAATTTTCACTCCCGAAGCTGTGAGGTTCTAAAGATCAGCTGCCTAAACCATCTGCTGCCCTGTTTCTCCTGGGGAAGCAGGTCCTCCCCTGGGCGCGCCCTTCTGTCCCCAAAACACTTCGCGTGCCCATGCTGAGCCCTGGCTCTGGCATCCTGAGCCTGCTGCCCTGAGGTGGCTGCAGGGGTCCCAGAGCAGGAAGTGACCAGAGCCACAGACTACAGCAATCCTGGGGGCTGCCAGAGGAGGGAGTCAGGGCTGGAGTCCAGATGGGAGAGGGGATCTTAATGGAATCGGCAGGACCCAGTGACTGCCTGGAGAGAAAGAAAACAGACTAATGCTCAGGCCAAGAAGACCAATAAGAAATACAGGCCCCCTGCCTGCGATGCCCCCTTCACAATGCTCAAGCATGTCCCAGCATCAGCCCCGGAAGGAGGATTGGGAGGCCTGGGTTCTCAGCCCAATATGGTTTCAGACAAATTGCTCAACTTCCCTGAGCCTCAGTTTCTTCTGAAAAGTGGGGCTGCTGTCCCATGTGCCTGAGGTCATTGTGAGTCTTTGTATCGGGCACTCAGTAAAGTGGGGCCGAGTCTTGTGGAACTTGAACGATCAGCCCTCTAATTGCCCCGCCAAGGAAGGAAGGAAGGAAGGAAGGGAGGAAGGGAGGAAGGGAGGAAGGGAGGGAGGAAGGGAGGGAGGGAGGGAGGGAGGGAGGAGGGAAGGAAGGAAGGAAGGAAGCCACCAGAGAGCAAGGACTGTCTTCCAGAAGTGGGCAGGGCTAGCACCTGGGCCAGAGGTGCTGGAGAGAATTCAGAGGGAGCCTGTCAGGTGGAAGGAGCCAGGCTGGCTGTGGGTAGGACCTGCTGGGCCCATGTGGCCAAGCAAGCAAGGCAGATCAACTCACATGCAGACCAGAAGCCAGCAAGGCAGGCCCTGCAGGGGTGAAGAAGTTGAGGCCTGGGGATCCTGGGTAACCCTCAAGAACCTTGAGTTAGGAGTGGCCTCACATCTTCAGGATTCCTGGCTCCGTTCGTTTCCTTGGCTTTCTGAATTTCTTAAAAGTTTGCTTAGATGATGTGCATCTTGCAAGACAAAGCTGGATGGAGTGGTTTGTGCCAGGTCCCAGAGCTGGAGGGTGGGGGTCCCAGAGGCCCACTGGCATGGCGCTGGGGGGGTCAAGTTCAACAGTGATCCTGTGTTTCTGTCCAAATTGGGGGCAGGGGTCCGGGCAGCCAAGCTCTTGCTATTCCTGCTTTTTGGATGAAAAAAGGGTCAGAAAGGCTGACCCGGCCAGGTGCGGTGGCTCACTCCTGTAATCCCAGCACTATGGGAGGGCAAGGCAGGAGGATCATGAGGTCAAGAGATCGAGACCATCCTGGCCAACATGGTGAAACCCCGTCTCTACTAAAAATACAAAAATTAGGCCAGGCACAGTGGCTCATGCCTGTAATCAGAGCATTATGGGAGGCCAAGGTGGGCAGATCACGAAATCAGGAGATGGAGACCATCCTGGCCAAGGTGGTGAAACCCCGTCTCTAGTAAAAAAAAAAAAATCCATAAAAATTAGCCAGGCATGGCAGCAGGCACCTGTAGTCCCAGCTACTCGGGAGGCTGAGGCAGGAGAATGGCATGAACCCAGGAGGTGGAGCTTGCAGTGAGCCGAGATCGCTGCCACTGCACTCCAGCCTGGGCGACAGAGTGAGACTCCATCTCAAAACTAAATAAATAAATAAATAATAAAAATACAAAAATTAGCTGGGTGTGGTGGCGTGCGCCTGTAGTCCCAGATACTCCGGAGGCTGAGACAGGAGAATTGCTTGAACCCGGGAGGCAGAGGTTACAGTGAGCTAAGATAGCGCCATTGCACTCCAGCCTGGTGACAGAGTGAGACTCTGTCTCAAAAAAAAAAAAAAAAAGAGGCTGACTCACCTGAATTATTTACACACCAGGAGGTAAGAACTCCAACAAGCCCTGACTCCTGTCTGTCAAGGCTTTTCCATAGCTGGCCTGAGGACACAGTTCAAGAAAGCAAGTGACTCCAAGGAGGCAGCTCTTAAGGGATAAAAACCCTTGGGGGCTACAAGTTTGATCTCTGGGGCAAGTCACATGGGTTCCACTCCCTTCTCTGCCATTCAGAGCTGTGCCAGCCACTCAGTTTCCTCATGTGTAGAATGGGCACAGCAAGCACTACATGAAGGCCACAGGGCTAACCTGAGGGAGTGCTGAGCCTGGTGTGCGTTAAAGCAGAGAAGGTGACAGCTAGCACCTTTACCGTCACCAGAGCTGGGAGAGCACGGCAGGACATTCACTAACCATATGTTCCACACAGATGAGGTACTGCTTTTTTTTTTTTTTTTTAGCGGGGTGGGGACAGAGTCTTGCTCTGTTGCCTAGGCTGGAGTACAGTGGCTCTGTCTCGGCTCACTGCAACCTCTGCCTCCCGGGTTCAAGGGATTCTCCCGCTTCAGCCTCCCGAGTAGCTGGGATTACAGGTGCGTGCCACCACGTCCAGCTAATTGTTTGAATTTTAGTAGAGACGGGGTTTCACCATGTTGGTCAGGTTGGTCTCGAACTCCTGACCTTGTGATCCACCTACCTCAGCCTCCCAAAGTGCTGGGATTACAGCTATGAGCCACCACACCTGGCCCCCTGCTTTTTTTTTTTTTTTTGAGACAGAGTCTTGCACTGTTCCCCGGCCTGGAGTGCAGTGGCACAATCTCTGCTCACTGCAACCTCTGCCTCCCAGGTTCAAGCGATTCTCCTGCCTCAGTCTCCTGAGTAGCTGGGATTACAGGTGCCTGCCACCACATCCAGCTAATTTTTAGTAGAGACGGGGTGTCACTATGTTGGCCAGGCTGGTCTCGAACTTGTGATCTGTCCGCCTCAGCCTCCCAAAGTGCTGGGATTACAGGTGTGAGCCACCGCACTCGGCCTCTTTTTAACTTTTAAATAAAACATAATAATAACTTTTGTGATAAGCATCCTTACTGCTAAATCTTTGTTCATATCATCATTTCTTTGGGATAAATTCCTACCTGTGGAATTAAAGAGCCAAAAGGTATGAACTTTATCCCCCCAATTTTATTAGTTTTAAAAATCAAGCTGGGCACAGTGGCTGATGCCTTTAATTCCAGCACTTTGGGAGGCTGAGGCAGGAGGATCACTTGAGCCCAGGAATTTGAGACCAGCCCAGGCAACACAGACCCCATCTCTTAAAAAAACAAAAAACAAAAAAACAGGTGTAGTGCCCGCCTGTGGTCTCAGCCACTCAGGAGGCTGAGGTGGGAAAATCACTTGAGCCTGGGAGGTTGAGGCTGCAGTGAACTGAGATCATGCCGCTGCACTCCAGCCTGGGCAACAACAAAAAACCCCCCCAAAAACCCCAACCATATCAAGGCATTATTTCCAAACCATACAATTCATCCATTAAAAACGTACAGCTGGATGACTTTTGAAAAATGTATCCACTTGGGTACCACCACCATTATCAAGACACAAAGAACATTCCATGTCCCCAGGAGGAGGCTCCCTCATAGGTCCTCACTTTGTAAGGAACTCGCTGGGGGACAGTGGTTGCAGGGTGGGTCTTGCATTCCCTGACACGTCCTCAAGCTGAGCTGCTAAAGCTGGAGTGGGCAACACCGAGCCGCAGTGCTCAGGCCCTAGCCAGCTGGAGGAGCCTGAATGGCGGAGAGTCTGGAAGGCCAGAGGTCCTGGGAGTGCAGCGCATTCCAGTGGCTGAAGTTCTAGGCACCAGAGCAGGGCAAGGGGTGGAGCTTGCAGGGCGGCAGCTTCAGCTTCGGGAAGGAAGCGCTTTCTGTTAGTTACAGCAGTCTGACCATGAAGTGAGCTGATTTGCACGGCGCTGGGCTCCTCTTTACTAGGGATGTTCTAGCATAGGCTTAGCTTTTATTTATTTGAGACAAGGTCTTGCTCTGTTGCCCAGGTGGATTGCAGTGGCACAAACACTGCTCACTGTAGGCTTGACCTTGCAGGCTTGAGGGATCCTCCCACCTCAGCCTCCCAATCAACTGGGACCACAGGCAGGCACCACCACGCCCAGCTAATTTTCTATTTTTTGTAGAGGTAGGGTCTCACTATGTTGCCCAGACTGGTCTTGAACTCCTGGGCTCAAGTGATCCTCCCACCTAAGCTTCCCAAAGTGCTGGGATTACAGGTGTGAGCCACCATGCCTGGCTGGCTTAGCTTTTAGAAGCAGTCCCTCAGCCAGGCACGGTGGCTCATGACTATAATCCCAGCACTTTGGGAGGCTGAGGCGGGTGGATCACGAGGTCAGGAGTTCGAGACCAGCCTGACCAATATGGTGAAACCTCGTCTCTACTAAAAATATAAAAAATTAGCCGGGCGTGATGGTGCGCACCTATAATCCCAGCTACTCAGGGGCTGAGGCAGGAGAATTGCTTGAACCTGGGAGGCGGAGGTTGCAGTGAGCCGAGATCGTACCACTGCATTCCAGCCTGGGCGACAGAGTGAGACTCCGTCTCAAGAAAGAAAAAGATCAAAAATAAAAATAAATAAAAATTAGCTGGGCATGGTGGCACAAGCCTGTAATCCAAGCTACTCGGGAGGCTGAGGCAGGAGAATTGCTGGAACCAGGGAGGAAGACATTGCAGTGAGCCAAGATTGCACCACCGCACTCCAGCCTGGGTGACAGAGCGAGACTCTGTCTCCAAAAAAAAAAAAAAAAAAGTTAAAAAGATAGGTAATACATGGTCGTGTTACAAGGGGAAAAAAAGCAATGGTTCAAAAGAGCAGAGTGAAAAGCCTCCTTCCACCCCTGGCAGTCCCCATCAAGTTCCTCTCCCTAACGGTACCATCTCCTCAGACATCCATCAGAGGCATCGTGTGCTTATTTGAGCATATGTGTGTGTATTAATACCCCTTTTTAAAACACAAATAGCCTACGTGCTGCTGTGCACCTTGCTTTTTTGGTATGCGTATATTTAAGATCCGCTGGGCTTCAGTATCCCATTCCATGGCTGTGCTATAATTAACCAGTTCCCTACATCAGCAGGACAAGGGGGTTGTTGTACAATGTCTCCACGTATCTTACACTCCTGAGCTCCCCCATTACCTTTTGGATACCTATAGGGAAAATCCCTACTAGTGAAATAGCTGCACCAAAGGAAAGGTAGTGCTTTTAATAGCCCCACATTAGAAACACCCTAAATAGTCAATGGTAAGGAAGTAGATAAAACTTTAAGATATACAGGCATATCCATAGGATAAAATACTGCACGTTTATTAAAATTCATGTTGCAGAACATCTAGTAACATGAACAGACTTCTACAACTGGTGAAAAAAGTGTACAGTAAGACTCTAACCATGTAAAAATATATCAGGGCATATGCACCAAATGCACGTTACGAAGTAGAAAGAACTCATCTGGGGAGGGATTAAGGAGATAATTATTTTGTTGTAATGTCTGTACTTTCCCATTTTTCTACAGTATGAATTACTTTTGTAATAAGAGGGGAAAAGGGAGACAGCCCTCGGTAGGAGCAGAGCTGGGCTGGGAGGCGCAGAGGGCCCGCAGACCTGCCCTTTCTGAAAGCCAAGTCAGCAGCCCCTGTCACAGTGGGACGCTGAAGGGCTCACCCACTCGGGACCCGGCGCTCGGTCCTCACCACCAACGCCTCCACAGAAGGCAGTGACCGGAGGCAGCTGGGGGACTTGGCCTGCGCGCACGCCTCGCACGGCTAGGCCCGGCGGTGGGAGTTAAAGGGAGGCCGATTCCAACTCGGCTGAAGGCAGGCCATTCTGACGGCTGCCCCCAGGAGGGCGGCTGCACGCTCCCGGCACGGAGGTGCTCGAGCAATGAGTCCGGGCACGCAGCAGCGAAGGCGACGCCTGCAGTGCCCACGGACCAAAGCGGGTGACCTCTGAGGCCGCCGGCAGC
>NW_012103087.1:317363-333516 GCF_000951045.1 Mandrillus leucophaeus | reverse complement strand
GGGCCGGCTGCGCACGGCTGGAGCTGGAGGGAGCGGGGACGGGGGAAAGGCTGCACCGTCGCCAGGGGGCACCGGAAACCGCCTACAGTCATTTACAAGTGTCCATCTCGAAGAATACCTCCGAATTGAATCCAAAGTTCCCTCAGTGTCATCTTATAAATGGCCCCGGCTTCGCAGAGGCCGACGGCCGGATGGTCGCAGGCAGGCGCAGTCCGCCAGCTGGGGGGTTCTCCACGTGGCCTCGGGACGCCCGGCAACTGCTGCATTTGTGCCAGGCTGCACCTCAGGGACTCCGCGAGCACAGGGGCAGGTGCAGCAATGAGGGTGTCAGGAAAGACTCGGGGCCCTGCTTCCTGGAGAACACGTGTTTCAGTCAGCCTGTGAGTCGCCGCCTATTTGCCTTTAGGATGCTAGTCTACATTTGTGACAACCAATCCACTTTTCATTAGAATTGGCATTAGCCACCAATCGACCTTGTCCTAGGTTCTGAAATTCCTAATTTTAAAGCATGGCCATTGCAAAGGCTTTAGTTTGATAAAGGGGCCACAGAACTGGCCACTAAACTATCAAGTTCCTTTCCTCCTGCGCATGCATGGCTGTGTTCAGACAGAGCTGTTGAGGGATCCTCCAGCGTAAAGGCAGGTCTGTTCAATGCAGGACACGGCCTCAAACAACTCCCTGACCACCCACAAAAGCCTTTCTGAATATTTGAACGTGCTCTCGGTATACACTGCAAGCCAGTCACTAATAACACTACTGACACAGCATTAATTACCCAGAGCTCCATTTCAAGATTGTACTTGGAAGGTATCCAGTCTGCGCCTGCAGTACATCCCTGGCCAGTCAGAAAACAGATTCATCTCCCAAAACACTGCCTGCCTTAGCTTGAAGTTGTAGCAAAGTGACATGACAGCTGCCCAGAAGTGGCAGCAGGTCAGCTGAGCAGGCCAGGCCGTGGCTCAGCAGGCAGCAGGCAAGGCGCCACGTGTAGGGGGAGACCCTGGAAGATGACACACAGGCCCGCGTAAGAGTGAACTGCCTTTGTGGACTGTGCGCCACAGCCCTGGGTTAGCCAGCCTGGCAGATGGCGCTTGGCACTAAAATTCTCCATCTCTCAGGAAAAGAGAACAGCTCTCTTTTTATTACTTCATTGATCCAACAACAGTCAAAGAGCACTTACTATGTGCTAGGAATAATTCAGGGTGCCTTCAGGAGGTTTAGTGTGGTAGTGACGGACAGAAGTAAGTGTAATTGAACTGATGAAGCCAGGTCAGCATGAGAGGGAGGCGGGTTGGGGAAGGCTGGACTTGCCACCTGTTGTGAGGGAGGGTGGTTGGGCCAGGTGGGAATGTAGGTCACAGGGAGGAGGGTTCAGCTGAGGTAGCAGATCATGGAGGGTCTTGGCAGCCACACTAAGGAATTTGTTTTTCATATTGCTGGATGCGGGTGGCTCATGCCTGGAATCCCAGCACTTTGGGAGGCTGAGGCAGGAGGACTGCACGAACCCAGGAGTTTGAGACCTGCTTGGACAACATAGTGAGACCCTGTCTCTATAAAAAACTTGTAAAAATTAGCCAGGCCTGTGCCTGTAGTGCCCGCTACTTGGAGGCTGAGGCTTGAGCCCAGGACTTCAAGGCTACAGTGAGCTATGATTGCACCACTGAACTCCAGCCTGGATGAGAGACAGACCCTGTTTCAAATAAATAAAAGTTTTTCACAGGTGACAACAAAGGAATGACAGACGTGTTGTTAGCACTCTGGCAGGCATATGGAGAAGCACAGGGATGCTTTGGAGACCAGATGGACGAACAGGCTCAACAGTCCAGGGACTAAGAGGTGAGGACCACCATCGAGGCGCAGGCACTGGGAGCGCTGAGGGGCTGGATTCTAGAAATATGAGGCGAGAGAGGGAGATCTCGAACGGCTCCGGGTTTCAGACTTCACTGATCGCTCACGTCACTCCTTAAGCCGAGTGCTATTTGAGGGGCCTGTGCAGGGTGGAGGGTGGTCCCAGCACCTGGAACTGTGCATGTGTTGCAGTAGACACATTTACTAAGAATACAGAGAGATTCTGTGGGTCTGGAGCTCAGAATCCTCACAGATAACTGAGGCTACAGGAAGTGCACCCACTCAAGAGGTGTGTGGAATGAGGGAGACGGCAGCCACGGCACGTTCCTAGGTGCCCCACACTTCAGATGCTGGAGGCGGCAGCACAGCCCAAGAGGCCCACGGGCCAGTGAGTGCACGGCCTTGAAGGCAGTGATCGCAGGTCCCCAGAGAAGCCAAGAAGAGAAAGTGAAGCTCCCTCGTGGGCAATCAGGAGGGGGGCTGTGGATAGCAAGGCTTTTCTGGCCACAGCCAGGCTCTGGCCTCCCCAGGCCACGCACAGAGGTTCCAGCATCAAGGAGTTTTATGGACCAGGAGGTGCTACAGGGAGTTCTTTTTTCCAGTCACAAAGCAGGGACAGAGAAACATCTTCATTGCCTCTTTGCCTGGTCTGCCCAAACATGATGTCAATTAACGTTGGATTCTAGAGGGAATGTCCCTATGAACTCAGCCTCCTATCCTATCTCTGGAAAATGCATCTTAACTCATCTGTGTCGCAGAGTTGTTAGCGGATGTCAGAGCAAAGCAGTGTGGCCTTGGACACTGCCCCTACATCACGTGTGCCCTGTTTCCTCATTGGCAAAATGATGGCTGGGTTAAGATAACCCTCTCCCCTAGAAGTGATACGAGTTTAGAACAGAATCCTGTGCCTGCGAAGAGTAACTGTCCATCACAGTAGAAATCCAGCCTGATGGAAGCAGGATATGAAGGACTGCCAAATACTGGACAATTTCTATGTGCTGGGCGCGTGCTCCCATGCAGTTCTCACCTACCTGGCGAGGTGGGCACCACTCCCACTCCTTTTCCAAAGCTGCCATTCCCATCGCCCCATGGCACACAACCTGAGTCAGATCGGCCACATGAGGCTGACATCAGGGCCTTCACTCCTCCCAGGACAAAGGTGCAAGACTTGGCATAACATTTTGAGGCCATGAAAATACTAAAAATTATCCTGTAACTCCAAGAACAACAAACTCTCAAACTGCGTTTCCTAGATGTCATTCTCAATCACGAGGGTAACATGAATTCCCCGACAGTGAGGCTGTGATGACAACCACTACTATTTCAGTAAGACGCTTCAATTAGAACACACTTTCAAACCGAAGATAAAATTCGGCTCAGCTTCAAGTCTGAATTTACCCAAATCACTTCCTTCCACCTCTTAATGTATCTACAAATTGAACCTAGAAAGCAAAACCTGAAAATAGCTTTTTGTATGTGCCACTCACTGCCAGAAAACACTACCTTTCCTGGGAAAACTGAGAAAATACTGCAGCTGTTATTTCAGATCATGCCGGAGAGGGGATACTCTTGACTTTTACTTGCAGCCAACCCAGGGAAGGGGTAGGTGAGGAAGAGTGAAGGCTAAGCAGAGGCGCTGGAGGGTCCACAGACAGGCACCAGCGCCTTCATGTTCTCATCAGGCCTTTTAGCATGCACTCGCCCCAGGTCCTGGCTCAAATGATGTCAATGCAATGACCAAAGCAAAATGCCAGAGCCGTGTCTGCCCCTTAAAGAGAGAACGCACACATCTGCTTACAAACTAGATAGAAACCTTTATTTCACAACTTTATCATCATTCACTTTCTAAAAAGACAGACTGGGGGGGCGCAGCTGAAAACACTGGGAGGCCAGATGCTGGCATCTTCCAGGCGGGAGCATAGCCGTGGTCACTCTGGGGCCAGTGTCTCTGGGGCTCTCAGGCGTCATGGACCAGATGCATCACTACTGTCCAACCCCAGTTTTACTTAGAGCCACCTCCTTTTTTGGGGCCATTAGTCCTTATTTCATGCCAGATTTTCACTAGAGGCTCCCTGTTCTTCCAAATCAGTTCATGACCATAAGTAACATACCATCTGGAGAAAAGAAAAACAAACCAGGTCTGACATTCAAACAGTGTGACATACAAATGGTAAGCAGCATGGTGATAGATACAAAGTTGACATTTTAAAAATCGAACGCCACTCACTATGTAGCCTATTAAAACTGACTCACATAGAGAAATGATTGAGCGTTCACATTAGACTATGTAAAAGGCAGAAGTAGGATGGGACGATGGCTGAATGCTCTGCAATGTGTAAGTACTTCACATATACTACTTTTGATTCACCACTATCTGCAAGTTAAGTACCACTTTTCCCATTGGAGATATGAGGCAACCAGGTCTGAAAGAAAGTAGCTTGTCCAAGGTGCTAATAGTTTCTAAGCGGTCAATCAAGGCTCACTCGCAGGTCAGACTGACTCGATGTTCTGAAGTGTCAGAATCAGCACTGACCCAGGATGGCTATCCCAGTTGACATGCCTCCATCATCTTCCTCCTAGCTATAGGAAGGGTGGACAGCTCATCCAAACTCTGCCCCACTTTAAGATCCATAGTTCCGATCCCCACTCTCCTATTCACACAGCCTAACTGCTAACTGCGGCCTGAAGCAATGAGCCTGGGAGGCTGACACACAGAGAAGTTTAGTAACTTCGCCTGCTCAGGCTCCACAATGAGGAATCAGCAGACTGAGACTAGAACCCGAATCTGCTGCTGAGGCCTGCGCTGCAAGCACTGGACTTTTCTGCAGCGTGTAGGGAGCATCTCCTGTGAGCTGAGGAGCACACTGAGCTCTGGGAAGGGCCTGCCTTGAGAAGCTCCTGAGGGCACTGGGGGTGTAGAAAGGCTTCCTGGAGGATGTGTGGTGGATTTCCAATGGCAGTTAGTGAGAGCTGGCTATTGAAACCTTTATTTTTGCTCTGGCTTCCCCAAACAGATTTCATGTTCCCTGAGGCAGAGACCAGATTTTGTTATCTTGCATCTAGCTCCCAGACACCTGACCGAAAAAATGCTGTTTGACTTAGAGCAGATCAGAATAGCAGTTTAATGTTTTAATATTTAAAAAAAATGTTTTGAATGTGTATGTTTAATTATAAAGGGCTTGATTTGTACCTGAATATTAATATTCACTAAATATAGTTAAAATCTGATTACACACATTAATTAATCAGCATGTAATAAAAATTCTGTGCTTAGTCTCTGAATTTAGAACAGGAGAAAAAGGAGCACACTAATATTCCAATGCAATTGTAAAAATTCTCCCCCAAAAAATCACTTTGTCAGAAACTCTTCATTAATAAAGTGTTTTCCAAAATCTCTTTTGTTGTTAGACAGAGTCTCGCCCTGTTGCCCAGGCTGGAGTGCAGTGGCGTGATCTCGGCTCACTGTAACCTCCGCCTCTCAGGTTCAAGTGATTCTCCTGCCTCAGCCTCCAAGTAGCTGGGATTACAGGCAAGTACCATCACGCCCGGCTAATTTTTGTATTTTTAGTAGAGACGAGACGAGGTTTCACCATGTTGGTCAGGCTGGTCTCAAATACCTGACCTCAAGTGATCTATTTGCCTCAGCCTCCCAAAGTGCTGGGATTACAGGCATGAGTCACTGTGCCCGGCCACCCAAATCTTTTTAACCTACTTATTTCAAGCAAAGAGTCAAATACTTTAATTTCACAGGTATACTGTCTGACTATACTCATAAATCCAAATGGAATTTTTCATTTGGCTAAACTAAAATCGGGAAATGCAAGATGACTGATTTCTAGGGCACTCTTTTCTGCAGCGGCAGCGCAAGCCAGCACTCCTCTGAAACTCCAGCTCTGCAATTCTTGTGTGACCTGGATAAGTTACTTTCTTTAAGCAGTTTCTTTTTCTGTAAAATAAAATACCTCACAGGATTTTAAGAGAATTAAATCCTTAGCTTAGGCACACAGCAAATATTCAGCATATTAATATGTTAGCTATTACTACTGCAACAGTACAATGTGAATACTATAAGATTTGGTCAGAGGCAAAGTCAGGGAAATGTATAAGTGGATAATAATGGAGTCTTTACCACCAATAAAATCAGGGCACTTTAACAACAAAAAAAAATATTTTAGATTTCTAAATCTAGATTAAAGCTTTTAGAAAAGATGAATTCTGGACATGACTGAGATCCAGTAAATGAAAAGGAGTTTAAATTAGAAACAGTAAAGAGAAAGGATTCCTCTGCCTTTCAGACCCTGGACTTTAAAATGCATTTGATCCAATTATTTTCAGAATGGAAAAAGGCCATCTAATTATAGTGCAGATGAATAAAAATCTACTGGGGAGAAGACCCTTGAAGTATACATGGAAGGATCCAGATAAATTTAGAGCTCATAAAACAGAACCCCTTCATGTTTCTCATACTGTAATATCAGGTCAGTTTCTACTATTTATACTGCACTGCTGTTAGAGCTAGACCTTGCATGTACTACACACAAATCACTTAAAATGATAAATGGCATAATCACATTTAGTCCTGCCACCTACTGGGAAAAACTGCTTCACTTAGAATAGATTTTTCTTTTTAGTAAAAAAAATTAAGTTTTCCATTGTCGCGGAACACAATAAAAACCAAGTAAGGGCAAAAGGCAACATTAATGAAGACAAGACCGGCCCTGAGGGGATCCAGCTCAACAGACTCATGCAGAAGGGTCTCCCACAGTCAGATGGTTGTCAAGAGTCCTGACCACGTTTCCGTGATAGAGTTGCTACTAACTACTAGTGTAGACAAAACCCCATTGTCTGAAGCACACGTGGTCTTGTAGCCACAATGCCATTTGCCATGACCCAAGGAAGCAGTTTAGCAACCAATTCCACATGGTGTGATGGGGGTGGAAAGGGCTTACAGAGGTGGGTTTACTGCTCTGCTCTGCTATTGAAGAGCTGTTTGGCCTGGGGAAGATAATGTCTGATCCTCAGTTTCCCATCAGTAAAATGGGAGTAGTAACAGTGTAACATAAGGGAACTAGCTTGGTGCCTGCATACAGCAGGTGCTCAGCAAGTGTCCACACTGGTTTGCAGTCACCAGCCTCTACTCCAGTCATGCAGAGTAATGGCTCCGCCAACTCAGCATGTCTGCACAGCACTAGTGAGAGGGAGGTCGGGGTAACAGAGTGGGATGCCAGGCAGGGGAGAGGAGGACAGGAAAGTCAGAAGGGGAAAAAGGAGATGACAGCAGAGACTGGGGGCCAGGCGACAGTCTTCTAAGAGGGGGCTGGGAATAACAGGCCAGGAGTTGGGGCAACTTAAGTTTAAGGGTAGGGTAAAGGCACAGACTGTCTCTACGAATAAGCCAGGTAGGCTGGGTAAGCCCAAAGCAAGCCATGTTGAGGTTTCCTGACCCTCCCAAGCCCACCTGCTTCTGCTTCTGTTGCATAGCTCAATGTCTCACTCTGCTGTGGGGACTGGGGGTAGGAGGAGGGCATAACCCAAGGAAGCAGTTTAGCAATCAATTACACTCAAACTTACATTCCAAAAAGAGCTCCCCCAAGATGTGCTGCATGATCAAAAAATTTCCATCCCAGGATCATTCCTGCTGTATCCATGGCGATAATGGCTTTCAGGGCCTGAAAGGCAGCAAGAAACAAGAGAAGTGGCACAACTGTGATTCCTCCAGCACTGACGTTTCTAACGTAAGGGCAAGAACCCACTCAACATAAAAACATCACCACTATCCCCAGAACTGCACTTCATAAAAATACTTACATTCCCTGCTGTGAACGTGAACATCGGAAGGAAAATAATGGCAAGCCTCCCTTCTGGGATCTTAGTGCAGACAGCTGCGAGGACCGTCATGATGGCGCCAGACTGCAAAGTAACACAGCAGGGAGAAGGGGAAACGCAACATGCAGCTGCTTATGGCTACAAGGTCTAAAGAGCAGCACATTTTCTAGAAAGTTTATATGCTGCACATTTCTAGGTGAGCACAAGGCTGAGGCAGACAGATTATCTGAGGTCAGGAGTTTGAGACCAGCCTGACCAATGTGGTAAAACCCTATCTCTACTAAAAATACAAAAAAAAAAGCCGGGTATGGTGGCAGGTTCTTATAATCCCAGCTACTTAGGAGACCAAGTCCTGAGAATTGCTTGAACCTGGGAGGCAGAGGTTGCAGTGAGCCGAGATTGCACCACTGTACTTCAGCCTGGGTGAAAGAGCGAGACTCCATCTCAAAACAAAACGAACAAAAAAGACTATATGGGAGTCCCTTGTACTATTTCCTTCAACTTTCCCTAAGTTTTTAATTATTTCTGAATGTTTAAAAAAAAAAAAAAAAAAAAGACACCTAAGAGCAAAATAACTTTCAAAAGAAGCCCCTATCATTAAAAAGAAAGGTTCCTACCTTTTCATATTAAGAAGGTTATTTCTGGAAAACAGCATCTACCTCTCTTAATCAATGTTTTCTTAATGTCTTCTATGTGACAGGTTGCTTCACAATACAAGATTATCTTACATTTGGGGAATTACTAAAACTTTAAAGAAAAGTATTATGAGTCCCAGAGATCTCAGATGTCCCCAGTCCCTCATATAACTGCCAAGTGGCCTCAACAAGGAAGCAAGCTCAGGTTGCAATCTTAGAAGTTAGGGTAATTTCAAGATGGAAGGACAGCATGAACATTCCTCAAAAGGAGAGCCCAAGACGACCTGAATTTTGATCAAGCTGGCTTCTGTGCAAGAGTCTATAATTGTAGCCAGGTACAGTGTCTCACGCCTGCAATCCCAGCACTTTAGGGGGCCAAGGCAGGTGGATCACCTGAGGTCAGGAGTTCAAGACCAGCCTAGCCAACATGGTGAAACCCTGTCTCTACTAAAAATACAAAAATTAGCTGGGCGTGGTAGTGTGCACCTGTAGTCCCAGCTACTCAGGAGGCTGAGGCAGGAGAATCACTTGAACTCGGGACGCAGAGGTTGCGGTGAGCCGAGATCGTGCCTTTGCACTCTAGCCTGGGCAACAAGAACGAAACTCTGTCTCAAAAAATAATAATAATAATAATAATTCTATGAAGTTCTTCTAAATTACCGTTCCATAGATGATTATTCTCCATCTGGTAAAAAAAAATTGTCATTATCTGTACAATTCTATGTAACACTGGGTTTTTTTGTGATTATAACATTGTAATTATTGCATATTAAAGAAGCAGTTCCATCATCCTTCTAGAATTTTCTCAATGTGGCTTTTATATAAATTTAAGTATTTATACGTCCGAATAAATCATAACTTGTTTTTTGACAAATGTTTGGGCTTACTCCCATGAAGAGAGATTTTTTTCACTTTTTCTAGTCAGAAAGAAGAATTTAATGAAAATGAAACCTTATCTTCTCAGAAAACGTTCACATTCATACAGTTTCAGTACAGTGAGTCATGAACCCTGATCCAACCAGACCTAAGAGGTGTGCGTCCATGGGAAGAGGTGAAGGTCTTTTGTTCTCCATCAGTATTTTTAGGTACACTGGTTATATACTTGTAATCAATATGCACATCTGATTTTTTTTACTTATTTCATAAACATATATATATTTTTTTGAGACAGAGTCTCGCTGCTGCCCAAATTGGAGTGAGGTGGCACGATCTCACTGCAACCTCCACCTCCCGGGTTCAAGTTATTCTCCCACCTCAGCCTGCTGAGTAGTTGAGACTACAGGTACACACCACCACGCCCAGCTAATTTTTGTATTTTTAGTAGAGATGAGGTTTCACCATGTTGGCCAGGCTGGTTTCGAACTCCTGGCCTCAAGTGATCCACCCACCTCGGCCTACCAAATTGCTGGGATTACAGTTGTGAGCCACTGCGCCTGCGCTCATGAACATTTTTCTGTATCTACATAATCTTCAAATCTATCATACTTATGTTTTTTAACTTTTTTTGGTATTATAATTTAAGTGAATCTGTTCCCTCTGCTTACAAAAGCTAAGCAGAGCTAAAGACCTGGGGTGTTACATATGAAACAAATGTAAGACGACTCTGAAAGGGAGAGGAAAGCGGACCAGCTAGGAAGCCTGAGATTCAATGAATGTTGTGGTGGTGAGTTCCCTGGGCTTTCTTTTGGCCTCATACTGATCATCCCTCAAAATGTTCTCTCTAGTCAAGGACCAAAAAAGGATAGCCTAGCAAAACAGGGATCTTGGAGACAATATTTAGAGAAACGGCTGCCCCGCAAAGGCTGAGCAGAGCCTAGACTTCCACCCTTGCCACACTGTAATGAGGCATCCCAATATGCCTAACAGGCGGTGTCAGTGGAAAGAAGCACCCTTGCTCCTCCTAGCCAAAGCGACATTAGCAGAGGTAGGACACTAGGTAGCCTGCACGCCCTGAGCTCCCATCCCTGCCCTGCAGTGACAAGAGCCCCTATCCCTCAGGAGGCAAAGGCGGCTGAGTGAGCAACCTGGATGTCTACTCCTACCCAGCAGTAATGAGTCACTGCACCCCCTCTCCTCATCAGAACAGTGTCAGAAGACGACTACTAAAACACTAGATTTCAATACGATCCAAAGTCTCATGATATCCAAAATGATCAGGCTTCAATTGAAAAATCACTCATCATATCAAGAACCAGAAAAATCTCAACTTGAATAAGAAAACACAATTAGCTGGGTGCAGTGGCTCACACCAGTAATCCAAACACTTTGGGAGGCCCAGGTGGGAGGATCACTTGAGCCCAGGAGCTTGAGACTAGCCTTGGCAATACAGGGAGACCTTGTCTCTACAGAAAGGTTTAAAAATTATCCAGGATAGTACCAATATAGTAATTTACAAACATATTTGAACAGTCCATTCAACTTTTTTTCTTTTGAGATAGGGTCTCACTACATTGCCCAGGCTGGAGCACAGCGGTGTGTTCATGGCTCACAGCAGCCTAACCTCCTGGGCTTAGGCCTTCCTCCTACCCTCCCACCCCTCCTGAGTAGGTAGGATTATAGGTGCATGCCACCATGCCCAGCTTAATTTTGAAATTTTTTGTAGAGATGGGGTCTCACTATGTTGCCCAGGCTGGTCTCAAACCTCCTGGGCTCAAGTGATCCTCCTGCCTTGACTCTCAAAGTGTTGGGCCTACAGGCGTAAGCCACTGTGCCTGGTTATCCCCTTCATCTTATAACATCTCACTAAACCAAGAGGACTAACACTTTACATTTTGTAGCAACACAACTTTGTTAATGGAGTTTTCTTTTCCAGATTTCTCATTAAAAATGCCATTATACCTGGTGATTTAATTTCCTTGAATTTTAATCACAGATTCATTAAGATATTTGGGGATAGTTTTATCCTACCATGGTTCTATAGGATTTTGATGACTGAACAGGAACTACCATGTCCACATTTTTTACTATGTGCTTCTTATTGTGCTAAGCACTCTAAATGAACTTGCCTTGCACAACAGAAATAGATGGTGTTATCCTCATTTTATATGGGGAAACTGAAGTTCAGAGAAGTTCAGTAATATGTTCTAGAAATCACAGGTAAGTAGCAGAATCAGGATTCACCCCCATCTACTTCCAAATACCTTACTGCCATACTTCATTAATTTTGCACTTCAGTTTCTTATCTGTAAGATGAGGACAACAGTTGTCCAAGAGCACATCAAAAGGCCCTCGCAGGTCCTTTCAGCTAATGAGAAAGGTCTCTTCACCCTCAGAGCCCCCACAGTCCTCTAGAGAATCCTCATTTCTTTCAGTGTGTATTAGATGTGTGTATGCTTTTTCCCCAGCTAAATTCGAATTCTGAGTCTGTGATTCATCCTAGTGGTCTTCACTGGCTTCCTATATTAGGTGCTTAGCTGTTGAAGGAGGTAGAGAATATGATTCGAAATACATAAATTATACCAGAGCGAAATTTCATAAAGAAAACAAACATTCCACGAAGGAAAAAAAGGGGGCTTAAGAAAGCGTGTCAGTCATAGGACAGAATACAGGCCTCACTAGGAAAATTAAGTGTAAACAAATTTGGGGAACACACAAATTAGGAAATGGTTATTTTACATAAGAATTCTTTTTAAAATTGAACCTTTTTAGAGTTCCTTTAAATAGGAAATCCCCTATTTGAATGCATTTAAGTGAATTAGTATTTAAATATGTACAAACTGAATGTGTAGTTTAAAGAAATATTACATAAAGATTTCCATGTGCCTAGAAATCTGCCATTAAACTCAAAACATGCTTAAAAAATTTTTCTTTTCTTTGAGACAGGGTCTTGTTCTGTCACCCAGGCTGGAGTGCAGTAGTGCGATCTCAGCTCACTGCAACCTCCACCCCATGAGTTCAAGTAATTCTCCTGGCTTAGCCTCTCAAGTAGCTGGGATTACAAGCGTGCACAACCACACCTGGCTAATTTTTGTATTTTTAGTAGAGACAGGGTTTCACCATATTGACCAAGCTGGTCTTGAACTCCCTGACTTAAGCGAGCTGCCCACCTCAGCCTCCCAAAGTGCTGGGATTACAGGTGTGAGCCACTGCACTCGGCCTCAAAACACTTAAAAAAAAATTATTTTTTTTTGAGACAGGGTCTTGCTATGTCACGCAGGCTGGAGAGTAGTGGTGCAATCATAGCTTACCGCAGCCTCAACCTCCTAGGCTCAAGCTATCCTCCTACCTCAGCCTCCTGAGTAGCTGAGACTACAGGCATGAGCCACCACACCCAGTTAATTTTTTAAATTTTTTGTACAGATAGGATCTTGGTATGTCACCCAGGTTGGTTTCGAATTCTTGGGCTCATCCTCCCACCTTGGCCTCCCAAAGTGCTGGGATTACAGGTGTAAACCGCTGCATCCAGTCTAAGAAAAAATGTTTTAAGCATCCAGAATATAAGAGCTCTGAGGGCAGGAACCTTTGTCGTTGTTGTTGTTCCCCACTTTCTAAAACCATCACAAATAATCGTGATCATCTTGCTCACTGGCTGTATCCCCAGGCTCTGGCATAGTACCTAGCAGGCACTCCAATATTGACTGAATAGAAGGATAAAGCACCAGATTCAAACCTGTAATTAGAATTTTCCAATACTGGATTAGGCTCTTTGGTTTATGAGGATTGCATACTTACTGTTCTGAGACATACTCTATTCTGGTAAACATATATAGAGAGAGAGCCAATGGTTAAAAGCCACAGCCAGAAATTTACAAAGCTTTACAAATGTGTAACTGAAAATTAGTCAACTGTATTGTTTCAATGTTAATTTCTTGGTTTCCATGTAGGGTGAAGGACATATGAGAAGCCCTTATCAATTTTACAACATTCTTCTAATTCTAAACTTATTTCAAAGTAAACTTAAAAATTAAATTAAAAAAAATTAAATAGAAATACTTACTGCACCGAGTGATGGTCCGTATCTTCCTGTGGCAACTTTACCCACGTAACTGACAAAATTGGAAATAACACCTGAGAAACAAGTCACATTACAATAACTTAAGTGAGGTATAAAAATGGTTTGCATTTTTTTTCCTTTTTCTTTTTTCTTTGAGACAGAGTTTCACTCTTTCGCCCAGGCTGCTGAAGTGCAGTGGTACAATTTTGGCTCACTGCAACCTCCGCCTACCAGGTTCAAGTTATTCTCATGCCCCAGCCTCCGAAGTAGCTGGGATTACAGGTGTACGGTTTTCATTTCTGACTTCCACACAGATAAACAGTGTCAGGTTTCAGTCTGGATCACTGTGAGGATACAGGCATGAATACTTATGCTACCTATCATTTCAGCGACTTTACAGGGGATGAAAAGTCTGACCTATTGCATGATCTGCTGAGCGAGGGTCACTCACTTTACTTCTCAGTTACCATTTTCCTCAACTGTAACATGAAGACTCATTCTCAGGAATATATTCTCTGGGCTGTACTCTAGACACACTAAATCAGAATATCTGGGGTAGGACAACAGACTGGATACTCCCTTAAGTCTCTTTGGCTTCACTGTCATTTGAGTCAACTTGGCTCATTTTTAAAAACTTCCCATGGAGCAGGAATTAATGTATCTGAAACAGACCCACGGCAACTACAACATAACTAGTGCTTGGGAAAGAACTACACACTTACCTTACGAGCCAAAGACAATGCTCAGCTTTTTTTGAAGGACTAGGTACACATAAGTATTCGATGAACACTAATTAAGCATCTACTCTGGGCCTTGTGGTAGATGCTTTTATTTAGTGCTTTCTTTAACCCCTTATCATGAGGAGGTAAGTATCATGAAGTTTAGTCATTTTTGCAACATCACACAGCTGGTAGTAGAAATAGGATCTGAACCTGGGTCTATCTCCAAGCTCAGTGCTTTTTTTTTTTTTTTGAGACGGAGTCTCGCTCTGTCGCCCAGACTGGAGTGCAGTGGCCGGATCTCAGCTCACTGCAAGCTCCGCCTCCCGGCTTCACGCCATTCTCCTGCCTCAGCCTCCCGAGTAGCTGGGACTACAGGCACCCGCCACCTCGCCCGGCTAGTTTTTTGTATTTTTTTAGTAGAGACGGGGTTTCACTGTGTTAGCCAGAATGGTCTCGATCTCCTGGCCTCGTGATCCGCCCATCTCAGCCTCCCAAAGTGCTGGGATTACAGGCTTGAGCCACCGCGCCCGGCCGCTCAGTGTTTTTCACTACAGCACAGTAAAACTGCCAGATATACTGTTTCTAAATGTAGAGATTTTAGAAATTAATTTTTATATTGTATTAAGTAAGTACATTTTACAAACAGAGAGGTAAGTAAAATCTGACCAACTGTCACATTAGCAGCATCTAGGGACCTGTCATGCATGAGAATTTCCTAACTGAAATAAGAAAACGATACCATCTTCAAGACCATGGCTAGGAAGTGGTTCCGTGCCAACATACATTCTTGCAAAGAAAGACAGAACAAGCTCATTCTTGACAATCATATTGCATAGCTCTGATTTAAAGCTTTCTGTGAACTGAACACACCGGGGGAAATGAGCTTGCTTAAGGTTATTTAACAAAGACCCAGGAGATTGAGGCAGCCGGGAAGACTGGGAACCACTATCTATAAAATGGTAGGCCTAAACTAAAGAAATCAAGGCCCAATGAGATTTTAAAAATGACGTGCTTAAATTCTATACTAATCTTTACTTAACTCCTGTTTATCCTAACTTAAAATTAAGCATACCCACATAATTCATATGTAAGAGGAAATCAGCAAAATGAGAAGCAGAAAAGGCACACCTCCACCAATCTGTGGCACCCTTCTCTACATACACTGTGAGAAACAAATACGTTCTGAGCACTCACTACGTGTAGAATATGGCAGTAACCATTCCCTGTGTCCCTTCTGCAGATAGGTTAGAGTGCTTATACTTTCAAAGGCCCTGAGATTAAAGCATATTACCTGCAGATAGGTACAATGCCATGAACTGCTCTTGACCCAGAATATTCACTATGCTGGAAGAGAAGCTCCACAAAACGTACATATTTGCCGCCATGTGAAATAAGGAGAAATGGCTGAATGTTGACAGCAACATTGGAGAACAAAGGACTTCTACAAGAGAAAGAAAAACACGGTCTGGTAATCACGGAACACACAGCCAATAAAAATTATCTATTTTAAACTTTTAAAAGTAGGCTGGGCGTAGTGGCTCATGCCTGTAATCCCAGCACTTTGGGAGGCCAACGCAGGCAGATCACTAAGTTGGGAGTTCAAGACCAGCCTGGTCAACGTGGTCAAACCCCATCTCTATTAAAAACATAAAAATTAGCCAGGCATGGTGGCACACGCCTGTAATTCCAACTACTTGGGAGGCTAAGATGGGAGAATCACCTGGACCCAGGAGGTGGAGGTTGCAGTGAGCTGAGATTGAGCCACTGCACTCCAGCCTGGGCCACAGAGTGAGACTATCTCAAAAAAACAAAAAACAAAAAACTATGAAACAAATTAAACATGCAAAACAAAAACAGCTTTTTTCTTTCTTTCTTTTTTTTTTTTTTGAGACGGAATCTTGCTCTGTCACCCAGGCTGGAGTGCGGTGGCGTGATCTCGGCTCATTGCAAGCTCCGCCTCCCAGGTTCACGCCATTCTCCTGCCTCAGCCTCCCCAGTAGCTGGAACTACAGGTGCCCGCCACCACGCCCGGCTAATTTTTTGTATTTTTAGTAGAGACAGGGTTTCACTGTGTTAGCCAGGATGGTCTCGATCTCCTGACCTCTTGATCTGCCTGCCTCAGCCTCCCAAAGTGCTGGGATTACAGGCGTGAGCCACCGCACCTGGCATCAACAACAGCTATTAAGACA
>NW_012103087.1:300728-316883 GCF_000951045.1 Mandrillus leucophaeus | reverse complement strand
AGTCCCAGCTCCTGGGAGCTGAGGTGTGAGGATCACTTGAGCCTGAGAAGCAGAGGTTGCGGTGAGGCAAGATTGTGTCACTGCACTCCAGCCTGGGAAACAGAGCAAGACCTTGTCTCAAAAAAATAAAATAAAATAAAAAATGAAAAAGTAAATTATGTTAATTATAAAGTTGTATGTAATATTTTCCTTAAAGAATAAACTTGTCGGCTGGGCATGGCGGCTCACACCTATAATCCCAGCACTTTGGGAGGCTGAGGTGGGCGGATCATTGAGGCCACGAGTTCAAGACCAGCCTAGCCAACATGGCAAAACCCATCTCTGCTAAAAATATAAAAATTAGCCAGGCATGGTGGCATGCGCCCATAATCCCAGCTACTCAAGAGGCTAGCGGCACGAGAATTGCTTGAACCCAGGAGGCAGAGGTTACAATGAGACAAGATTGCCCCCACTGCACTCCAGCCTGGCGACAGAGCTAGACTCTATCTCAAAAAAAAAAAAAGAATAGGCTCTTCTTTTTGACAAATATAATTTGTCACAAAATATTTAGATATTTGCTATGGGTGAGGTTCATTTTAGGTATCTAGGATATTACATTGAGAGAGATGAGGCTGGGCACAGTGGCTCATGCCTGTAATCCCAGCACTTTTGGAGGCTGAGCTGGGTGGATCACCTGAGGTCGGGTGTTCAAGAACAGCCTGTCCAACATGGTGAAACCCTGTCTCTATTAAAAATACAAAAACTAGTTGGGTGTGGTGGCGGGCACCTGTAATCCCAGCTACTAGGGAGGCTAAGGCAGGAGAATCACTTGAACCTCGGAGGCGGAGGTTGCAGTGAGCTGAGATTGCACCACTGTACTCTAGCCTAGGCAACAGAGCAAGACTCTGTCTCAAAAAAAGAAAAAGAAAAAGAGAAAGAGAGATGAGGTCCCAGTCCTCAATGAAGGAGCTTACAGCCTGTCCTCTGCATTTTGCTTGTAGCTATCGATAGGTAACTCGTCTTTTTTACAGCACTTTCATTAACTAAAGCATATTTCTTTCATATTATTTCTACCTTAAAATAAAATCAAACAAGTCCGACTTACTTGAGGCTGGATTCGATGTGAAATATCTGATCATTGTCCGCTGCAGAGAAGGTACTCTCCATAAACAGAATACAAGGGCATTTGCAGCTATAATACCTACAAAATAAATATTTATAATTTAGGGAGGTTAAAAATAAAAGCAAAAAAGTCTTATCTAAATTATCACCTTGTAAGATCTCTTCCACAATTATGTAAGAGTACTGTATACTTGGGGGATGGGGGTGAGCTAAAAAAAACCAAGTGAAATCAATGCTTTTAAAGTATCAGCACTGCCTAGGGTTGGTAAAGTCATAGAATTCCTGAGAAATCGCAAATGCTCTAGGAGCTAACTTCCTTTCCCTAGATCCGTATTTTACTTCTTTAGAACAGTTTACTCTTCTCAATAATAATCAGATCAATAATTTATTGTCTATAATAGCCAAACCAAAGACAGAAGTAATATATAAAATTAGGTTCTTTGGCCAAGAGTAGAAAAGCTAACATTACTCCTTTTTCCTCAGGGCATGGTATGCTTCTTAAACTTACTGCTGGCTTATGGAAACATATGTGAGTCATCTGTGTAGGTGAAGGTCAACATGTTTGAGAAAAATACTCATGTGATAGGAATCCAGGGATAATTTAGAAACACTCTGCAACTGCTTCTGAAGTCTGTTTACATGTGGGAGTTGGGTGACTTTCCTTTTTCTGTAAGTGTTGATGTTGTTAGTACTACTATGAAATTGAGGTTTATTTGATAATAGAATTAACTTGTTAGATTTTAGATAAGAAATTAAGTTATTCTTGAAAACTACAAACTTTAAAAAATATATTAATTTTATGAATTGCCACAACTCCTTCACATAGCAGGTATTCATCTACTTGTTGAATTAAAATAATTTAAACAATTTTATTCCTCCAGTCTCTGTAAGCAACAGGCAAGTAGCACTTTCACCTTCTTCAATGCCAGTAAGGACTGATTTCAATAACATTCTGGTAAGAGGATTTACTTTAGAAAATATTCTTTGTCTAGTCCCTGGCAGCTGCTACGTCTCGGTGTTACCTGTGGCTTCTGCACTTGCTCATTCTGTAAGGCTCTCAGCTAGCCCCTGGCATTTCTAGTCTGTCCAGTTTTTGCTCTCCCACTTGAGAGGTGGGAAAGGAAGCTACATTTTTCACAGATCTTAAGACATTTTTCCCATTTTAATATCTGAAATCAGGATGCATCTTATAATTGGTGGTATGTGATAGCTTAATTGGTAGCATTTTTTCTTTCTCTGTAGTACATTAAATAAAATTTTATTGCATTTTGTTGAACTGATTCCATCAGTTGTATCAGATGTCTCACTAGTGGGGACTGTGACAGCCATTATACCATCTTTGGTAAATAATTACCCAGAACTCTTTTAAAGATGGTGAGAGGGACAGCATTTATGCAAAGATGGGAAAAGGGATCATACACCAGGCAATGAAGAGCGAAAAGCACTGTGTGCACCTCCCAGTGTGGAGCCCGGAACCCTGGGAAGGGCAGGCAGGCAGAGCCTCCTCAGAGGGACTGGAGTCTTGGGAGGGTTATCCTACAGGAAGAGCAGTGATTCGTGTTGCCCAGGATTCTTTAGTTTCCTCTGGGAGAGTTAATCATCTTTACTATGCAGAGTGCATGCTTAGGTCTAGGTTGTCATACCCAGTGATTAATATCTTAGGGTAAAGAAGACCTGAGAATAGTCTGGCCATGATCATAAAGATAGGATTGCCAAGATCATGATCTGTCAGGGCTTTGGTGTTTTACTCTAATTGTGGTTCAAGGCAAAGCAAGCAAAATGGGGGCCCTGATCCTGCCTGCTAGGCTGAAAAATGGCAACGACTACTCTGCTTCCGCTGTCAATTCCATGGGCAACTTCCTCAAACCACTGATACACAGCACACACAGCTTCTGGAAACCACAGGTACCACAGCACTGTCAAGAGGAGGGTATGTCTCTGGATAAAGTGATTACAATAAAGGAAAATACATGGAAAAAAAAAAAGAAAGATAAAGGCCAGGCGCGGTGGCTCACGCCTGTAATCCCAGCAGCACTTTGGGAGGCTGAGGCAGACGGATCACCTGAGGTTGGGAGTTCGAGATCAGCCTGACCAGCATGGAAAAACCTTGTCTCTACTAATAATACAAAATTAGCCAGGCGTGGTGGTGCATGCCTGTAGCCCCGGTTACCCGGGAGGCTGAGGCAGGAGTGAACCCAGGAGGCAGAGGTTGCAGTGAGTCGAGATCACGCCATTGCACTCCAACCTGGGCAACAAGAACAAAACTCTGTCTCAAAACCAAAAAAGTGGGGGAAGATAACCAAAGACATCAAGGTTAACAGTGGACAAAGAGTTAACACTGCTAAGTTTTTAATCCAAATGCAAGAAGCTTTTCTGATAAATTATGGAGTACTGGCACTGAAACAGACTGTAGCCAAAATCCCTTACTTCATAAGCCAGTGGTCATCAAACTGCTTTCATGAGGCACCCCATTAGTAAACACCATCCATTAGTAAGAGACACTTCCCATGTATGTATACTTATTAACAAATTATGTACGTGAACCACTATAAATTCATCATAAGACACATTTAACAAATTTAAAAGAAATAAGAAAAGTGAAATGCACATGCTTTCTTCTTTGTAAACCCTATTCTGAAGGCCAATTATAGATGAGAAAAACTGAGGCTGTAAAAGGTACAAGTTGCCAGTCAAATTCAGTGGCCAAGCCAGAAAATCTAGTGCTCTTTCTACTATACACCAAGACATGGGGAGCCAGGAGGATTTATTTTGACCTTGGTCACTCTAGGACTTCACACACCACATAAAAATGGCTTCCTTACTGGGAAAGAGCATATGCTAGTCCCCAGAAGTAGAGAAGAATGAGAGGATTTGTGGCAATCCTAGGCCTACTGAGGCAGTACTGCATTTTGGCTAAAAGTATGGGTGAAGGAGTCCAGCAGAAGTGACTCTGTCCTACTTACATTATAACCTCGGGAAGAGGCCTAACCTCTCAGCTTGTTTCCTCTTCTATAAAATGAGGATAATAAAATCTACCTGAAAGGGTTGAATGGGCCGGGTGTGGTGGCTCATGCCTATAATCCTAGCACTTTGGGAGGTCCAGGCAGAAGGATCCATCCCTTGAGCCTAGAAGTTTGAGACCAGCCTGGGCAACATAGTGAGACCTCCTCTTTCCAAAAAAATGAACAAAATCAGCTGGGCATGGTGGCACATGCTTGGGTCCCAGCTATTTGGAAGGCTAAGGAAACCAGGAAGTCAAGTCTGCAGTGAGACAAAATTGCGCCACTGTACTTGTCTGGGCGACAGAGGGAGACCCTGTCTCAAAAATAAATAAATAAATAAATAAATAAATAAATAAAAAGGAAAAAAAAGGGTTGAGTGATGATGAAATGAGAAAACATGATTAAATGTAGCAGTCACACAGTGACGAACCAATAAATGGAAAACATGGTGAAAAGAGAACGGCCTTTTCAGGTCTGAATCCTAAGTATGTCACTTAGCAGTTTTGTGGCCTATGGCACTTTATTCCCTCATTTGTAAAATGAGGATAATACCTCCTACCTCATAAAGGTTGTAGTGGGGCTTAAATAAGATAGTACATGCACCTAGTATGCAAATGATCAAAGAATAATGGTTTCCTCCTCTCTCCTCCTCTGAGAAATAGAAGGGCTTAAGTTTTGTACATCTCCACTTAGGAGGGATGTCACCTGCTTCTTCCTGACTCTATGGTAACTCTTGGACAAGCTTGGCACTACTGATTCAGGAAGGCTGCTGCTGTCCTAGTGCCTATCCTCACACCTGTGTAACGCACTGGACTACATCAGTGAAAAAGTAACAAAATAAGGATCTCTGAAAACTCTCCTTCATAAGAGCAATGAAAGAACTGGCAAAAAATGTCAGAATCAACTTTTTCAGAACTCTGGAAACTAATCAAAGGCTTATAGCAAACCAGGGCGTATTTACTTAAGAAAAACAGCTGAATCTCAAAACAGCTAGCTTTACAGCATTTTGCCATTCTCCTGCCTCAGCCTCCCGAGTAGCTGGAACTACAGGTGCCCGCCACCACACTTGGCTAATTTTTTGTATTTTCAGTAGAGACGGGATTTCACCATGTCAGCCAGGATGGTCTTGATCTCCTGACCTCATGATCCGCCCGCCTCGGGCTCCCAAAGCTTTGCAGTATTCTAACTTGGCCTAGTCCAATCCCCCGTTCTCTAGTTACAAGGTAGTCTTAAAAACCGAGGTAGCTGGTAGAATGGAGCTGGAGCTCTTTCAAAGCCTCATTCCCAAAGAATTGTCATTATTTGACCTGGCTGTTGATTCCATGTAAGACCCACTTTCAAGGCTGTTTAACCTGACTGGGAGCTCCCCAAGTACAAAACTTTTCACAGAGAGTGTTTGTCAAAAACAATGACAGGTAAGTGTTTTAAATTTCAGACTGCCTGAGATGCTGGATAACACATGGAGGCAAGTAAGAGACTAATCAAAAATCTTAAGAGGAAAAGCAGGGGAATAAGATTTCCATAGAAACTTTGAAAACCTCCAACATATTCCTGGACCCTAGAAGGCCACACGCATAGTAAGATAAAATAGACCTCAAGACAAAATTCATTGCTAGAGAAAAAGAAGGATATTATACAATGATGAAAAGGTCAATTCATCAAGAAATAACAATTAGAAACATGCATCTAACAAAAGAATCTCAAAAGACATGAAGAAAAGGACAGAACTGAAGGGAAAAACAACTCAACAATAATAGCTGGAGACTTCAGAACTCCATTTACAATAATAGAGAGATTAATTAAATGATTAGCAAGGAAGTAGAAGACTTGAGCAACTCTATAAAACAACTTGACTTAACAGACACCTATAAACACACCATCCAACAAAAGCAGAATATACATTCTTCTCAAGTGCACGTGCAGCATATTCTAGGATATGTTCAGTCACAAAACAATTCTCAATAAACTTAAACTAGAACACTAAATTATACAAAGTACGCCCTCTGATCACGTGGAATGAAATTACAAATCAATACAGAAATAAACTCAGAAAATTCACCAGTATGTGGAAATTAACAAACTCCTAAATAACCAATGGTTCAAAGAAGAAATCACAAGGGCAACTAGGAAACTGAGATGAATGAAAACAAAAATACAATATGCCAAAATTTATAGGATGCAACAAAAGTGGTGCTATGAAATGTCCACATTAAAAAAGGAGATCTCAACTCAATAACCTAACTTTTCACCTTAAGAGAGTGTAAAGAGAAGAGCAAACTAAAACCAAAGCAAGGAGAAGGAAAGAATGAAGAAAATAGGTAAATGAATAAAAAAAAAAAAAGCAAAATTAATAAATACAAAAGTTGGATCTGTTTGAAATGATCAATAAAATTGACAAACTTTTAGCTACAGTGACAAAGAAAAAAAGACTCAAATTACTAAAGTCATGTCATACAGGTCTGAGATTTGCTAAAAAATAAAAGGAAATATAAAAACAAATTACTAAAATCAGGAATGAAAGCAGAATGTTACTACTAACCTTACAGAAATCAGAATTACTACAAAATACAATGAACAATTATATACCAACAAATGAGAATAACTTAGATGAAATTTAAAATTCCTAGAAAGACACCAACTACTAAAACTGACTTGAAGAAATAGAAAATCTGAACAGACCAAGAATAAATACAGAGACTGAACTAGTCATTTAAAAAACTTACCACAAAGAAAAGTCCAGAGCCAGATAAGGTGTTAGGTGCCTATGTTTCTCATTGGCTTCACTAGTATTTGAGTTTCCTACAGCTGTTGTAACACAAACTCGGTGGCTTAAAACAACAAAAATCTATTCTCTTCCAGTTCTGGAAGCTAGAAGTCAGAAACCAAGGTGTGAAGTGTCAGCAGGGCCATGCTTCCTTTTGAAGGCTCTAGGGAAGTGTCCTTCCTTCCCTCTTCCTAGCTTCTGGTGGCTCCCGACAATTCTTGGCGTTGTTTGGCTTATAGGTGCATCACTCCAATCTTTGCCACCATCTCTTTGGTCTTGTTTTCTGTATCTTTCTTTGTCCTCTCCTCTTCTTATAAAAACATGAGTCAATGGATTAAGGTACATCCTAATGTAATATGATCTCTCTGTAACTAATCAAATCTGCAAAGCTGCTATTTCAAGTAAAGTAACATTCTGTGGTTCTAGGTGGACACAAATTTTGGGGAAGCACACTATTCAACTTACTACAACTGGGAAATTCTACCAAATATAAAGGAGAATTAACACCAATCCTTCTCTAACTCTTACAAAAAACAGAAGAGGAAGGAACATTTTCCAACTCATTCTATGTAGCCAGTATCACCTTTGTATCAAAACCAAAGACATCACAAAAAAACTATCAATATCCCTTTATGAAAACAGATGCAAAAATCCTCAAGAAAATTTTGGCAAACCAAATCCAGCCATATGTAAAAAGGATTATAAATCATGACCAAGTGGAATTTGTCACAGGAATGCCAGTTGGGTTCAACATATGAAAAATCAACGTAATATTTCACATTAACAAAGTTGGAAGACTCACAATTCATAGTTTCAGAATTTACAACACAAACCTACAGGAATAAAGACAATGTAGTACTAGAATAAGGACAGACATATAAATCAATGGACAGAACTGAGAGTCCGGAAATACACCCCATATGATTATGGTCAACTGGTTTTTCACTAAGGTTCCAAAAAAATTCAATGGTGGAAAGATTGGGCTCGTCAAAAATGGTGCTCAGAAAAGTGGATATCCATAAGCAAAAGAATGAGTTTGGACCCCTACCTCAAACCAAACACAAACATTAACTCAGAATTAATCAAATGTTTAAATTGAAGAGCTAAAATTTTGAAGCTCTTAGAAGAAAACACAGGTACACATCTTTGTGACCTTGAATTAGGTCACAGTTTCCTTGACATGACACTTAAAAGTACAATCAACAAAGGAAAAAATAGATAAAATGAGCTTCAGCAAAATTAGAATGTTAATGCTTTGGAAAACACTATGAAGAAAGTGATAAGACAACTCACAGAATGGGAAAAATATTTGTGAATCGTATCTCTTAATAAGGCTCTAGTCTCCAAAATATATAAATAACTTTTACAACTCAACAAAAAGACAAATAGCTATTTTTAAATGAGGAAAACATTTGGAGAAACAGGCATTTCTCCGAAGAAGACTAAATATACAATAAGACATGAAAAGATGTTCGTTACTCATTAAGGAAAGGCAAATCAAAACCACACTGATATCCCTTTACACTCACCAGGATGGATATAATAAAGGCAACAAAATGGAAGAAAATGTGCAAATCATATCTGATAAGGGATTAATATCCAGAATATATAAAAAGCTCAACAGCCCAATGTAAAAATGGGCAAAGGAAGTAAACAGAAAGTTCTCCAGAGAAGATATACAAATACCCAATAAGCACATGAAAAGATGCTCACCATTACTAATCACTAGCAAAATCTGTGGGGAAAAGAAAGATCAGACTGTTACTGTGTCTATATAGAAAGAAGTAGACACAAGAGACTCCATTTTGTTCTGTATCTGAGATGCTGTTAATCTGTGACCCTACCCCCAACCTTGTCCTTGCAAGAGACATGTGCTGTGGTGACTCAAGGTTTAATGGATTTTGGGCTGTGCAGGATGTGCTTTGTTAAACAAGTGCCTGAAGGCAGTATGCTGGTTAAAAGTCATCAGCATTCTCTTAATCTCAAGTACCCAGGGACCCGTACACTGCCAAAGGACGTACACTGCCAAAGGGCGTACACTGCCAAAGGTCGCAGGGACCTCTGCCTAGGAAAGCTAGGTATTGTCCAAGGTTTCTCCCCATGTGATAGTCTGAAATATGGCCTCGTGGGAAGAGAAAGACCTGATCGTCCCCGTCCCCTAGCCTGACACCCGTGAAGGGTCTGTGCTGAGGAGGACTACTGTAAGAGGAAAAGAAGCCTCTTGACAGCTGAGATAGAGAAAAGCATCTGTCTCCTGCCCGTCCCCGGGCAATGGAACATCTCAGTGTAAAACCCGATTGTATGTTCTGTTTACTGAGAAACGAGAAAACCACCTTAGGGTGAAAGGTGGGACTTGCTAGCGCAATGCTGCTCTTTATGCACTAAAAAAGTTTATGAAGATGTTTGCATATGCATATCAAGGCACAGCACTTTTCCTTAAACTTATTCATGTCACAGAGCTCTTTATTCATATGTCTTACTGCTGACCTTCTCCCTACAATGATCCTATTATCTTGTCACTTCCCTTTTTCTAAGATGGTAAAGATAATTATCAATAAATACTAAGGGAACTCAGAGACCGGTGCTGGCGTGGGCCCTCTGTATGCTGAGCGCTGGTTCCCTGGGCCCACTTTTTCTTTCTCTGTACTTTGTCTCTGTGTCTCATTTCTTTTCTCAAGTCTCTCGTTCCACCTAACGAGAAACGCCCACATGTGTGGAGGGGCAGGCCACCCCTTCAAACATGGAAATTAAAACTATACCCATTAGGACGGCTATCATCAAATTTCAAAAAAAGGAAAACAGGCCAGGCATGGTGGCTCACACCTGTAATCCCAGCACTTTGGGAGGCTGAGGCAGGTGGATCACCTCAAGGTCAGGAGTTCGAGACCAGCCTGACCAATATGGTGAAAACTTGTCTCTACTAAAAAAATAAATAAATAAATAAATAAATTAGCCAGGTGTGGTGGCATGAGCCTGTAGTCCCAGCGACTTGGTAGGCTGAGACAGGAGAATTGCTTGAACCTGGGAGGTGGAGCTTGCAGTGAGCTGAGATCATGCCACTGCACTCCAGCCTGTGCAACAGAGCGAGATTCCATGTCAAAAAAAAAAAAAAAAGAATTGAATGCATGGTCGGTCTCAAAGAGATATCTGCACACCCATTTTCATAGCAGCATTATTCACAATAACAAGAGGTAGAAATAACTCAAATGTCCATTAATAGGTGAATGGATAAACGAAATGTGATATACACACAAAATAAAGTATTATTCAGCCTTAAAAAAGGAAGTAAATACTGTCACGTGCTCCAACATGGATAAACCTTGTGGACATTATGCTAAGTGAAATAAGACAGTCCAAAAAACCAAGTATTTTATGATTCTACTTGCATGAGGTATCTAAAGTAGTCAAATGCATAGAAAAAGGAAGAAGGATGGTGGTTATCAAGGGCTGAAGGGAGGAGAAAAAGGGGACATACTGTTTAATGAGTAGAGAGTTTCAGATATGCAAAATGAAGAAGTTCTAGAGATTGGTTTTACAAAAATGTGAATATACTGAACTCGATTGAACTATATGCTTAAAAATGATTAAGATGGTATATTTCATGTTATTTATTTTTTTACAATTAAGAAAAAAAAAAAAGAGTTACCACATGACCCAGCAATTCCATTCCTGGCTATATACCGAGAAAGGAGAACATGTGTCCACACAAAAACGTGCACATGAAAGTTCATAGCAGCATTATTAATAGCTGAAGAACGGAAACAACTCAAATGCCCATCAACTGATGAAGGAATAAACAAATGTAATATATCCATACACTGGAACATTATTTGGCCATAAAAAGAAACAGAAGTACTGATGATATATACTGCAACATGAGTGAACCTTAAAAACACTATGCTACGTGAAAGAAACAGACACCAAAGGCTACACATTATGTGACTTGATGTATATGAAATCTCCAGAACAGGAAAGTCCCTGAAGAAAGCAGCTTGATGGCTGCCTAAGGCTGAGGGGAAGGAAAGAATGGAGGAGTGACTGCTAACGGGAATGGGGTTTCTTTTTGGGATAATGAAAGGGCCCTGGGATTAGATAATGATGATAGTTGCACAGCCTTTTAAATATAATAAACACCACTGAATTTACTTTGGCTTTCTATTTTTATTTGTTATTACTTTTAGAGAGGTGTGGGAGGTCTCACCATGTTGCCCAGGCTGGTCTAGACTCAAACAATCCTCTGACCTCGGCCTCCTAAGTGGTAGAATTCCAAGTGTGAGCCACCACACTCAGCCAATTGTATACTTTAAATCAGTGGTCCCCAACCTTTTTGGCACCAAGGACCAGTTTTGTGTTAGACAATTTTTCCATAGACCAGGAGTAGGGGGATGGTTTTGGGATGATTCAGATGCATTACATTTATTCTGCACTTTATTTCTATTATATCATAATATATAATGAAGTAATTACACAACTTATCATAATGTAGAATCAGTGGGAGCCCTGAGCTTGTTTTCCTGCAACCAGATGGTCCCGTCTGGGTGTGATGAGAGACAGGGACAGATCATCAGGCATTAGATTCTTATAAGGAGTACACAACCTAGATCCCAGCCTGGTCAACATGGTGAAACTCTGACTCTACTAAAAATACAAAAGTTAGCCACGTGTGGTGGCAGGTGCGGTGGCAGGTGCTGGTAATCCCAGCTACTTGGGAGGCTAAGGCAGGAGAATCACTTGAACGCGGGAGGCAGAGATCGCAGTGAGCCAAGATCGCACCACTATACTCTAGCCTGGGCAACAGAGCAAGACTCTGTCTCAAAAAAATAAACAAAAAAACAAAGGAAAAAAAACATAAATGAAGTTTCACTCGTTCCCCTGCCGCTCATCTCCTGCTGTGCAGCCCGGTTCCGGTACCAGTCCTTGGCCCAGGGTTGGGAACCCCTGCTTTAAATGGTGAATTTAATATGTGAATTATATCTTAATTTTTAAAAAGGCAGATGCACTGATTTGGAAAGCATTACTTGGTTCAATGACCTCAGGTTATTTTCCTCCTCAGCCCAAGAAAGGTAGTATAACCCCTTTTTTCTCATTTTCCTATAAAGGACTTACCATACCACTTGGGGTCTAATAGCTACTCACAGATCCCCTCTGTTTCTGGGTGGGCCAAGTCACACCTCCACAGCTCCTTTATCTGAAGGGGCTACTATACCGACCCAGACCCGGCCAGTCCAGACACTGACAAGCATGTACATCCACAGCAGCCAAAGAACTGGGCTCAAGTCATCCTTACCTCAGGTTCTCTGGGAACCAGGCAGGTGTAAAGATCAACCTGTTGGCCTCACACAGTGGCTATCATTTCTTTTCCTAGGTAGTATCCACCAAACTAATTAAGGACTGGGTCCACAGCTACCTGGAATCAAGAAGAAACCCAGAGAGACTGTCCATCTTCCATCCTCCCACTGGGATAGAGACAGAAAGTTTGAAACTAATACGGGTAAACAGAAAGGGCAAATTCACAATGAGGGAGGCAAAGGCCCTTAAAATTGCTAACCACAAAAAAGGGTTGTTATTTCTCTGTACTCTCCCTGCAGATGAGAATATCCAACCTTCCCGGTGGGCAACTTTTAGAAATCAATCTGACGTATTTATACTCTGTACATTGTTGGAGGACATTTAAAATGGTACACAACTTCTTTTAAGACAACTTTGCAATACACAAAATTTTAAATGTACACATTCTTTGACCCAGCAATTCTATTTCCAGTAACTTATCCTAAAAATATACTTGTACAAGGTACAGAGATCTGTATGTAAGGCAATTCACTGCAGTAATATTTCTAGAAGCAGAAGACTAAAAACCACATAAATATCTATTAATAAAAGATTTGTTAAATAATATTCAGTTACATGGAATACTATAATGTCATTAAAAAGAATATGCTGGCCAGGCACAGTGGTTCACATCTGTAATCCCAGCAATCTGGAAGGCCAACGCAGAAGGACCACTTGAGTCCAGGAGTTCAAGACCAGCCTTGGGAGGTTGAGGCTGCAGTGAGCCGTGATCATGCCACTGCACTCCAGCCTTAGTGACAAGTGAGATGCTGTCTCAAAACAAACCAAAACAAACAAAAAAGCCTGGTGTGCTGGTAATTTCCATTTATCAATTCGGGTGCTGGTTACATGGATGTGCTCAGCTTGTGAACATTAATTAGTTGAGTTGTACATTTGACATATTCACATTCTTCTGTGTATATTATACCTCAATAAAATATTAAAAAGAATGTAACAGACCTACTTGTACTGATATAGAATGTTCTTTAAAATATTAAGTGAAAAAAAAATCATGGTGCAGAAGAGTATGTATTGCAGGTTACTATTTTTATGTTAAACCACAGATAGATATAAATGCCTATACATAAATAGATGCCTTGGAAGAACACACAAGTAACTAAACATGCAATGGTTATTATGGGAAAGGGAAAGTGCAGAACTGGAAGTTGAGAGTGAGAGAAAGACTTGTTTTTCACTTTATGTATCCTTTATTCCAATTTTCATCTGTTACCATGCATATTTATTCCTTTTACAATGACAAAATCTAGTCTAGGCAGTCAAAAAGGGCTCCCTTTCCTCCCTGGGTACCAGGCTGCTACTCTGGAACAATTTGCTGCAATTTGTGCTGTGAATCAGCACCCAGATACTTGACAGGGGGAGGCAGTGTGGTTTATCAGAAAGGTAATTAGTGGTGGTTTGCTATTCTAGAAAGTGAAAGGATATAATAAGCCTATACTCTGAAATATGAAGTGGATTTGATTCCCGAATCCACCCAGTTCTAGCTGTGTGATCTCAGTTATTTGACGGCTCCTTGCCCCATCTGAGAAATGAGGATACCACTAACAGGGTTCTTATGATGATTAATAATAATATAAATGCATGTAAAGCACATAGCATGATACTTGAAGTGTGGTTGGCACTCAAGGATTAATTTTGCTATTGTTCTCCAAAAATAACTTGTTTGCAGACTGGGAAGTCAGGAGTTAGGGGTTACAGAAAAACAGTGACTGATTAAAAGATAAAGATGGGCTGTAAGACCAAGGAAAATGTTACTTTACCAGCAACATCAGAATAGATAAGGAGGCCTTAGTCTGGGAAGACAGTTCAAAACCTTGAAAATGTACAAGGAGAGAGAGAACCGAAATGAAAAAGAATAAGCCTGGTAGAAACAGAACAGCAAAGAAAAAAGAATAGACTTTAGAAGTTGGGGCAAGGGGTCAAAGACTAGAGAGTAGTAGCGACTAAACTTTGATGCTGACAAAAAATACACTAGTAGAGGAACTAGGGCATAGTTTTCTTGAGATCTCTCTCCCTATCCTTTTCCGTCCTCACTCCTTCTTGATCAAAAATAATAATTTAGCTGATTCTTTCCCGTGGCTTTACCTGAATCTCAATACAGTAAAGTCAGCATTCTCTTGAACTAACAGGAAAACCTGGCAAGCGCCTCAAAGACAACCCTGAAAGCTAGAAAGGTAGGAGAAAATATTCTCTCTGGGGCTTCCCCGGGGACCTCCAGGACAGGCTTAAAAGGCTGACAGATCAGGGCAATAGAACAGAAAATTAGCTGAAATATAAAAGCACCAGGGATAACAAATCTAGCTTTGAAGAATGTCACCTTATACTCCCCATTTGCTCCACAAATACCCAGTGGGCTTATAAACACTTTTTCAGAGCAATATGAAGCCTGGGGAGATTATTTCTGTGTAATAAAAATTAAGACCAAAAAAAAATCCTCAAACAAACCAAAAAAAAAAAAGGATTGAAACAAGTTTCCTAGCATAGCTTTAAAAAGGGATTTGCACAGACAGATTGAGACAGAACAGTCAAAAACTACAGACTCCAAACCTGGCATCAGCTGTAAGAAAGGGAGGTTTTTGTTGTTGTTGTTTTCAGACGGAGTCTCACTCTATTGCCCAGGCTGGAGTGCAATGGCATGATCTCGGCTCACTGCAACCTCTGCCTCCCAAGTTCAAGCGATTCTCCTGCCTCAGCCTCCCTAGTAGCTGGGATTATAGGCATGTGTCACCACATCCAGCTAATTTTTTATTTTTAGTAGAGATGGGGTTTCACCATGTTGGCCAGGCTGGTCTCCAACTCCTGACCTCAGGTGATCCATCCACCTCAGCCTCCCAAAGTGCTGGGATTACAGGCGTGAGCCACTGCACCCAGCTAGAAAGGGAGGTATTTTACCTCACCACCAGATGCCTCCTTAAGAATAAAATAAATTACAGGTATGCCTTACAATCTGACTGTTCTTATCTACACCTAGGAACCGAAGAGACATGGATAAATTTGAGATACCCATCATTATCTGAAACTCAGAAACCATGTATATTTGGATTAGCACTTTACTGTCTGAACTTACTATATCCAAAATCTTTCCATCCACATTTAAGAGCTCAACAGATTCAATAGCAAGGAATACTTACATGAAGTGTTTGGTGTAGTAGTGAGAAATCTTTAACCAACTAGAGCTTTCATGCTGCCGTTGTCTAGGTATGAAAACTACAAAGCAGAGAGGCACACTGGTCTCACAAAGCTTTAAAAACTCTCTAGGTCAAACTTGTCAAGTTCTTTCAAAATATAAAATGAAACAACAACAACAACAAATCCACATTCAGAAAACATCTCCAATCCAAAGAAAGAAAGTGGGACGGAGTAGACCTGTCACTCCATAAATCTATCATTGATTAAAACCAGGAGCTGAGCCAACTTCACTTTGCAGTCTACAAGAAGCAATCAGGAGTGCTCAGCAAGGAAAGCTGGACTAATTGGCACCCCAGGAAGGAGACAAGACATACTAAATAAACAGTTTATTCTTGAGAATCTCATATGTAGGTAATTGATTAAGCACCATCTACAGACATTGTAAAACTAGAATCACTATTACTAGAATAGTTATTTCCTACAAGGAAAGTCTGAGGTGACACAAAACAGTTCAAAGGGCATTTCCTGAGGTTACAGTCACTTGGATAATCTAACAATAAAGATTTAAGACCTGAAGCATGACCATTCACATTTATCTTGTTCAAAGCAGCTTACATTCAAGTTGCAAGACAGATCACAAGCATCTCTCTCTACTGCTATGCTCTTCATGCCAAGTGGCTGATTTGATTTCAAAAAAGAAAGACTGGGGGGAAAGAATTCTGATTTTGGCCGGGCGCGGTGGCTCAAGCCTGTAATCCCAGCACTTTGGGAGGCCGAGACGGGCGGATCACGAGGTCAGGAGATCGAGACCAT
>NW_012103087.1:293044-297643 GCF_000951045.1 Mandrillus leucophaeus | reverse complement strand
GTGTTTTATAGTCAGGGAGCCCACATTCTCCACAAAGAACCACTGGATAGCTCTGGAACCTCAATTATTTCTAAACTTCAGTTTCCTGACACATGAAATGGGACAATAATAGGTACCTAGCAGTGTTGTCATAAGGAATAACAATAATGTAAAGCCCCTAGCACACTTGCAGATACAGACAGGTACCAAGGAAGTGATTATTCATACCAAAGTCCTATGTTTTAAAATTCTGAGAATATTGTCTGCTAAACTGCACGTTTTTAAAGATGCAATAATGGTACTGGAGTTTAATAAATAGAGGAGGGTCCTAATTTTTCAGGGATATATGTTGAAAGTTTTATGGATGAAATATGCCTAGAATTTGCTTTACAATAATACAAGGGTGGAAAGGGAAGGGGAAAAAAAGGGAAATAGATGAAAAAAAAATTGGCCCTGTGTTGGGGAACACTGAAACTGGATGATGATTCATCATACTATTCTCTCTACATTTGTATCTGCTTGAAATTTTCCATGATTAAAGTTTTAAAATAAAAATATATTCTAACTATGAAATTAAACCAGAATCTGTTATTTTAAAAAAATCCAAGGTGAAAGAAACTACAGATTAGTATGTATAATTCCATTTCCTTTCTTTTCAAGAGACAGGGTCCCCCTATGTTGCCAACGCTGGTCTTGAACTCCTGGGCTGAAGCAATCCTCCCATCTCGGCCTCCCAAAGTGCTGGGATTACAAAGCTGCCGCACCCAGCCAATTCCACTTCTATAATTATAATTACACTGTGTATGAGCTCCCAGATCTTACTTCATATATAGTGGCACGAAAGGGGTTCCCAGGACTTTCATGTTTCCATGTTAAATTTATTTATTGTTTCAAACTTCTTTAATGGGCATAGGTTTTATACATTAAACCTATCATTTAATTCTATTATAAACAAATCAATCTTTAAATGAAGATTATGTATACTGTTTGCATCATTTTTCACCATTCTCAAGAACCATTTGGGTGCATTTGGATATCAAAACTTCATATGCAGACATGTGCTGAAAACCTATAGCTTTGTAAGAGATCCAGGATAATGGAATAGGTCAGTTTTACTATCTTCTCAAATACAAAGTTATTGTCATTTTCACCTGCAAATATTATCCACCGTTCTGGCATGAAGCCTAACACAGAAAGGGCTCATGCTTCTTGAATGTGCCCATGGAAAAACAAGGAGGAATGAATCCCTTTCCCTACTTAGAGAAAACTCAAAACATCATTAGTAAAAAGAAAATGCAAGGCTTCCTTCTCAGGCCCTTGCTGGCCGGGATCACATTGTTCCAAGGAAGGGGAAAAGTAAAGGAGATATCAACCCACTCGCCTGACTGGAAGGGCAATGAGTCATAAAAAACAAAAGTGCTTGAAAACCAAATGGGCCTGAAAACACATATTAACTAAAATCGCAGTGTTCAATATGTATTGACGAGTAAAAGAAATAAAATATTTATATGTTTTATCTGAAAGCAAACATTTTTAAGAAATCAGTTAAGAAGAAAGAGAGCCATCAACTTGCATATAAAGTAAATAAAAAGCTCTAAAAGCTCCATTTTTTTTTTTTTCGCATTTCATCTCGAACAGATACTTAATCGCAGGTATTTACCACAGGTGTGTAAATATCATGTCACTGAGAAACGTTTAAAACTTCTCTTGGGGCCAGGCACAGTGGCTGACGCTTGTGAAATTCCAGCACTTTGGGAGGCCAAGGTGGGAGGATCACTTGAGGCCAGGAGTTTGAGATCAGCCTGGGTAACAAAGTGAGACTCTTGTCTCCACAAAAAATGAAATAACTGGCCCAGCGTGGTGGCACATGCCTGTAGTCCCAGCTACTCAGGAGACTGAGACGGGAGGACCGCTCAGGCCCAGGAGTTTGAGGCTTCAGTGAGCTATGATCCCATTACTGCACTAAAGCCTAGGTGACAGAGTGAGACCCGGTCTCTTAGAAAAAAAAAAAAAAAAAAATCACTTGCTAGCTCTATCCCTAAGGCATATATATTTTGAAAAATTCCCTGCAGTTCAAACACATACTCTAAAGTCGGGGTCCCCAACGCCCCAGCTGCCGACCACTAGTGGTCCGTAGCCTGTTAGAAACTGGGCCACATAGCAGGAGGTGAGCAGTGGGAGAGCATTACCATCAGAGCTCTGCCTCCTGTCAGATCAGTGGCTGCATTAGAGTCTCATAGGAACGCAAACCCCACTGTGAGCTGCACATGTGAGGGATCTAGGTTGCACGCTCCTTATGACAATCTAATGCCTAATGATCTGAGGTGGAACAGTTTCATCCGATAACCATCTGCCCCTCTGCAACCCTGATCTGTGGAAAAATTTTCTTGCACGAAACCAGTCCCTGGTGCCAAAAAGTTTGGGGACTGCTGCTCTAAAGCAATCCATCAAGGTGATCCAAGTAAAACAGTGGCCTTTAAACTTTAGTAGAGCTGAGATCCACTGAGATTCTTAAACTTTAGTAGAGCTGAGACATCCTCCACACAGAAACATTAACAACTACTAACATTAATTTCTTTTTTTTTTTTTTTTTTTTTTTGGAGACGAAGTCTTGCTCTGTCGCCCAAGCTGCAGTGCAGTGGCACAATCTCATCTCACTGCAACCTCTGCCTCTTGGGTTCAGGCAATGCTTCTGCCTCAGCTTCCTGAGTAGCTGGGGCCACAGGTGTGTATCACCACGTCTGGCTAATTTTTGTATTTTTAGTAGAGATGAGATTTCACTATGTTGGCCAGGCTGGTCTCGAGCTCCTGACTGCCTTGGCCTCCCAAAGTGCTGGGATTATAGACTTGAGCCACTGTGCCCGGCGAATATTAACTTTTTACAATTTTTTATTTATCTTTTTTGAGACGGAGTCTCATTCTGTTGCCCAGGCTGGAGTGCAGTGATGTGATCTCGGCTCATTGCAAGCTCCGCCTCCTGGGTTCAAGCAATTCTCCTGCCTCAGCCTCCTGAGTAGGTGGGACTACAGGCGCCCGCCACCATGCCTGGCTAATTTTTTGTATTTTTAGTGGAGACAGGGTTTCACCACGTTACCCAGGATGTTCTCGATCTCCTAACCTTGTGATCCGCCCGCTTCGGCCTCCCAAAGTGCTGGGATTACAGGCGTGAGCCACCGCACCCGGTCAACATTAACATTTTTAACAACTATCTGTGGCGATTTTTGATGCATGTGGGTAGAGGAACAGAATTCTGGAACACCGTTAAGTACAACACCAGACATATAAAACAGTAATAAATACTTACTGTGAAGAATTAGGTGCACTGATTTGACATCTATAAATCTGATGTTGCCATTAACTAAAAGCAGTTCATAAATAACCAGGCTTCAAAACTTGGGATTATTACCAGTAGAGTAACAATAGTAAACTATAATCTATAGTGTATTTCAAAATATCTAGTGGAGAACAATTCAAATATACCTAGCATAAAGATAAATGTTTAAGGTGACAGATATTCAATTACACAGATTTAATTATTACACATTATGTGAATGCACCATGTACACTGGAAACATGTGCATCTATTAAGTTTCAGTTTTTTAAAACTGTGATTAACTAGAAAAAAGAAAGCAGTGTTTATCTTTACCTCCTTTCTGAAGTCTCCTTCTTTTTGTGGTCTTATGCTATCCAACCAATCAGCTTTAATACCATCAAAATAACTCTGGACCCTGGATTTCAGTGATTCATATTGCCAAATAGCAGCTGATCCAAATGCACAGCCTGTAAACTATATAAAATTAGATATGTTACAAAATAGATTTAAGAGGGAAATAGATCTATACATATTTCCAAGGACAATACTTCATTGCCATTGCTTTTTACAAACCAACAGAAGGGAATACCTGGCACAGGGAAATCTAGTAAGTGAAAAGGGCTTTTTTTTTTCTTTTTTTTTTGAGATGGAGTTTCACTCGTCTCCAAGGCTACACTTCAATGGTTCAACCTGGGCTCATCGCAACCTCTGCCTCCCAGGTTCAAGTGATTCTCCTGCCTCAGCCTCTGGAGTAGCTGGGATTACAGGTACCTGCCCCTAGGCCTGGCTAATTTTTTTATTTTTAGAGATGGGGTTTCACCATGTTGGCCAGAGAGGTCTCAAACTCCTGACCTCAGGTGATCCACCCACCTCAGCCTCTCGAAGTGCTGGGATTACAGGCGTGAGCCACCGTGCCCAGCCAAAAAAGACATTTTAATGTTTCTCATTTTTTTAACTTCACAATACCCTGGGGCCTGTTTCCAGCTATAAATCCTCAAATAAAACTGAAAATACCAACTTAGCACTGCTTGAAATGCTGTACCAAATAAGGCCCATAAATTTATTCTCTAGGGCTTATATAAGTGAGCCAGAATTTAATAATAAAAGCAATTATTAAATTCAGACTCTAGGCCGGGCGCAGTGGCCCACTCCTGTAATCCCAGCACTTTGGGAGGCTGAGGCAGGTGGATCACGAGGTCAGGAGATCGAGACCATCCTGGCTAACACGGAGAAACCCCGTCTCTACTAAAAATACAAAAAATTAGCCGGGTGTGGTGGCGGGTGCCTGGAGTACCAGCTACTCAGGA
>NW_012103087.1:289013-292857 GCF_000951045.1 Mandrillus leucophaeus | reverse complement strand
ATTCTCCTGCCTCAGCCTCCCTAGTAGCTGGGATTAACAGGCGTGCACCACCACGCCCAGTAATTTTTTGTGTTTTTAATAGAGATGGGGTTTCACCATGTTGGCTAGGCTGACCTAACCTCAGGTGATCTGCCCACCTTGGCCTCCCAAAGTGCTGGGATTACAGGCATAAGCCACTGCACCCAGTTTCGTTACTTTCATAAAAGAAGCAAAGAAACAAAGTACATTAATCTAGTGGAAACAGATGTGCTACTAAAGAGCTATCTTTCAAGTAATCAATTTAAGATGTCGTTGACCTATCAATTCTACGGTCTTAGTTACGGCAACACTGAAAAATCTCAACCCCTTGGTTAAGATTCCATTCAACATTCATTCACTCAACAGATTTTAACTGAGTGCCCTTACTGTGTACATGATATATGCTAGGTGCTATCACAAAATTAAAGATGTCATTGTTGTCCTCCAGATGCTTACACTGCTCTCAAGGATGTTACACATACAATTATATAAGGCACACTGTATTATCAAAGATAAAAACTGCAATGAGTTCAGGAAAAAAAGAAAGCACTTCCTAAAGGAAGCAATGTCTGAACCATAAGCCTGAAAGCTGGATCGGGTTCCAATAAAGTCAGAAAAATTAAGACCTCCAGAGAGAATAAACAGTTTGAATGAAGAAAGATAAACATCCTTTCTCCACTTATGTTAAGTACAGAAAATTAAGAGTACCAAATAAGTCTAATCAAATTTGAGCAAAAGTAATATTTTGCAATTCTCTAGAAATAATTGTTTCCTATCTACACAATCGTTAAAAAACTAAAAAAAAAAAATTTTTTTTTTTTTGAGTCTCCTCTGTCACCCAGGTTGGAGTGTAACAGTGCGACCACAGCTCACTGCAACCTCTGCCTCCCAGGTTCAAGCAATTCTCCTGCTTTAGCCTCCTAAGTAGCTGGGACCACAGGCACGCACCACCAAACCCAGCTAATTTTTTGTATTTTTGGTAGAGACGGGGTTTCGTCATGTTGCCCAAGCTGGCCTTGAACTCCTGAGCTCAAGGGATCCACCCACCTTGGCCTCCCAAAGTTCTGGGATTACAGGTGTGAGCCACTGTTCCTGGCAAAAATCTATTTTCAAGTTTCTCAAACAACTAAGTCCATAAAACATTGCAGAGGTATTAACTTGAAAAGCCAGATCTGTCTTTCCAGAACAATTTACAAAGAAAAAAAGTTATCATGGTGACATGCATGTCATGCTTACATTTAAACAGGGTTTTACAAATAGCATGGGGGAGAAGAGCGAAAACTGGTTTTAGAATGAGACAGACTTGGGTTTTGAAACTCAGCTCTACTGCTTACTAGCGGTTTGACTTTCAAAAGTTCCTTCTCTGAAAGCCGGTTTCCTTATCTGTAAAAAGGGAGACAACCACTCTGTAAGCAACTCCGCGTAGGGACAGAACGTGTATTACAGCATTCTTAATATAGAAGGTACTTCATGTTTCCATTAGTTTCTTTAATAAGGGAAGTAATAATTAATAATAAGCTATTCCACAAGCTGGAATTCTACAACAAAACTGATCATTCAATCAGTATCATACTAGATCAAAATTAGAAAGTAAGTGACCCAGAGTATCATGTAAACCTTTATACCTCACCACTTTATATATTATTACATTAGCCTATAGGTACAGAGACTGTCTTCTAAACCACTGGTGAGCATGGTACAAAAGCCATTGCCTGTGACATACTGTACCTTTTGGTTTGATTTCTCTTCCCTTGAATGGTTAAAACGTGTAAGCTAACACAAACCTGTCACAGTCCGCTGGCCATCACTTAGGTTATTCCACCACTTGTTAATCTAAAACAGACGGAAAATTGCGTATCACCATATGGGAGAAACTTCAGGCTACAAAAATGAAAAACCAGAAGAAAATGCCTTACACATAAAAGAGGAATTCCTCTTCTGTAAAAATCACTAGTGGCGACAGACATAATAAATACGTGGTAGAATGGAAAAGGCACGTGTTTTATAGTCAGGGAGCCCACATTCTCCACAAAGAACCACTGGATAGCTCTGGAACCTCAATTATTTCTAAACTTCAGTTTCCTGACACATGAAATGGGACAATAATAGGTACCTAGCAGTGTTGTCATAAGGAATAACAATAATGTAAAGCCCCTAGCACACTTGCAGATACAGACAGGTACCAAGGAAGTGATTATTCATACCAAAGTCCTATGTTTTAAAATTCTGAGAATATTGTCTGCTAAACTGCACGTTTTTAAAGATGCAATAATGGTACTGGAGTTTAATAAATAGAGGAGGGTCCTAATTTTTCAGGGATATATGTTGAAAGTTTTATGGATGAAATATGCCTAGAATTTGCTTTACAATAATACAAGGGTGGAAAGGGAAGGGGAAAAAAAGGGAAATAGATGAAAAAAAAATTGGCCCTGTGTTGGGGAACACTGAAACTGGATGATGATTCATCATACTATTCTCTCTACATTTGTATCTGCTTGAAATTTTCCATGATTAAAGTTTTAAAATAAAAATATATTCTAACTATGAAATTAAACCAGAATCTGTTATTTTAAAAAAATCCAAGGTGAAAGAAACTACAGATTAGTATGTATAATTCCATTTCCTTTCTTTTCAAGAGACAGGGTCCCCCTATGTTGCCAACGCTGGTCTTGAACTCCTGGGCTGAAGCAATCCTCCCATCTCGGCCTCCCAAAGTGCTGGGATTACAAAGCTGCCGCACCCAGCCAATTCCACTTCTATAATTATAATTACACTGTGTATGAGCTCCCAGATCTTACTTCATATATAGTGGCACGAAAGGGGTTCCCAGGACTTTCATGTTTCCATGTTAAATTTATTTATTGTTTCAAACTTCTTTAATGGGCATAGGTTTTATACATTAAACCTATCATTTAATTCTATTATAAACAAATCAATCTTTAAATGAAGATTATGTATACTGTTTGCATCATTTTTCACCATTCTCAAGAACCATTTGGGTGCATTTGGATATCAAAACTTCATATGCAGACATGTGCTGAAAACCTATAGCTTTGTAAGAGATCCAGGATAATGGAATAGGTCAGTTTTACTATCTTCTCAAATACAAAGTTATTGTCATTTTCACCTGCAAATATTATCCACCGTTCTGGCATGAAGCCTAACACAGAAAGGGCTCATGCTTCTTGAATGTGCCCATGGAAAAACAAGGAGGAATGAATCCCTTTCCCTACTTAGAGAAAACTCAAAACATCATTAGTAAAAAGAAAATGCAAGGCTTCCTTCTCAGGCCCTTGCTGGCCGGGATCACATTGTTCCAAGGAAGGGGAAAAGTAAAGGAGATATCAACCCACTCGCCTGACTGGAAGGGCAATGAGTCATAAAAAACAAAAGTGCTTGAAAACCAAATGGGCCTGAAAACACATATTAACTAAAATCGCAGTGTTCAATATGTATTGACGAGTAAAAGAAATAAAATATTTATATGTTTTATCTGAAAGCAAACATTTTTAAGAAATCAGTTAAGAAGAAAGAGAGCCATCAACTTGCATATAAAGTAAATAAAAAGCTCTAAAAGCTCCATTTTTTTTTTTTCGCATTTCATCTCGAACAGATACTTAATAGCAGGTATTTACCACAGGTGTGTAAATATCATGTCACTGAGAAACGTTTAAAACTTCTCTTGGGGCCAGGCACAGTGGCTGACGCTTGTGAAATTCCAGCACTTTGGGAGGCCAAGGTGGGAGGATCACTTGAGGCCAGGAGTTTGAGATCAGCCTGGGTAACAAAGTGAGACTCTTGTCTCCACAAAAAATGAAATAACTGG